>NW_021604569.1:19583914-19650180 GCF_004785775.1 Grammomys surdaster | reverse complement strand
CCCCCCCCCCCCCCCCCCCCCCCCCCCCCCCCCCCCCCCCGGAGATATCACAGCTCCTGAGCTTGAGAGAAACTGACAGAGATGCCAGTGGCTGACCATTGAGACCCAGAGTGCAATGTTCGACATCTCTCATCAAGACTGAGAGCAGCATCCAGGCAGAAAATTTTTCCAAGAAGCAACTTTTATCACTTTATAGCTTTTACAGCTAATGGTAAATATCGATAACCAATGAACAGGCCCATTGTATTAGCTTTAGAAAAGGTGAGTTGTTCAACTGTTTTTATGACTAGGATTATCACTCACTATAAATGGAGGAGGTGAAGAGAAAAGTTCCTCATCCCCTGATGTTGTCACTTAAAGAACAGGACACTCTAGTTAAATGCTGCCCATGCTAGTCTGCTGGGGCCACATTGAAGCCCCACAGACAGAAGGATTAAACAATAGAGGCTTTTTATTTCCTCAGCCCAGGAGACCAACTCACAAGTCTAGACTGAGGTCTGTAGGACTGCTTCCTTCTTTGAAGTTGTCCTTTCCTCACTCCCACGTGAGGAGACCGTCCACCTGCCTGCCTGTATCTTAGAGTCTTCTTAGGAGAACCAAGGTCACATAGGATTAGAACCCACTCTAGTGACTTTGTTTGAACGTGATCTCTTAAAAGACCATGCCAATAAACATAGCCATGTCCTAGAGTCAAGACTATAGCACACAAATGTGAAGAAACATGGTTCAGCCTAACAGTTAGTTACCAAAGATTTCAGAGACCCAAAGCATTCTCAGAACACCAGTCAGGACTAGACCCTAGGCAGCAACAAGTCTCTTCATTCAAGGCTGCTCCTGGAACAATTCCAAAGCCTGAGGCCAGAGCCAGAGAATGTCAAGGTCAAGCTCCCCCAGGAGCCTGCAAGAACAAGGAACCCTCAGGGACAGGGGCATAAAATAAATGCAGGCTACAGAACTTCGTTAACCTTTCCAAGGATGAAAGCCCTCTCTACCTTTGCTTCTGGGACCTCTTTGCTAGGCATGACCCTGGAATCCCTAATTAGGTTCACATTCCTCAAGAAGCCCTGTTATCCACTAAGTGGGAAAGCCCAATTTAGCTTGCTCTAATCCCCATGAGAAACAAGCCAGCAAGGCAGACACAATTAAACCCCAGGGCTGCCTGCCACAGACAGGGCTCCAAGATAGGAGGAAAGATGGTGAAATTACCGGAATTGGGGCTTTCTGTTTCCCTTAAAAGTAAGAGGGCCAGAGAAGATCATGCCTCTGACACAGTATCAGCAAATCCACCCCAGCATTCTCTCGGCTCAGGGATTGGCTGGCCTGAGCCTACCTCAGCTCTTAGAGCCTCCATGTCCTCTCCAACCTCTGTGCTTATGAGTTTTAGGGGAAAGGGCTATTGTAAGGCATCTTGGATCTTCTTATGCTTCAGGTAAACCATATGGGGCTTGTACAAGAATGCAACAGAATTAAAACACCAGAAAACTGGTCTGCATCCTATATGCTCCCCACAACATCAGAAGTCAAATGCGAGTCTATCATTGGAACAACATTCTGAGAATTCTCATAGTGCATGAAAGGTGCCCCATCCCAATACACTCACTGGGCTCAAAGTCTAATAAGGACCCCAGGACAGGACCATTTATCCAGAGACTGGTGTAAGAGCCTGTGTGGCAGATCTGTTCCAAAGTACCAGGTCAGGATGGACGAACAAGGACAAGGCCTGCATGCCTGGCTCTCAGGCACACAGGCAAATGGCTGACTCCCATCCTAGACTCCCAACAACATCAAGCAACTCCAGAGGCCTGCCTATAAACTCTGAGGCAGACACTTACCAGATTCTTTTGCCTCATCTCCTAAACAGAAAAACAAAGATTGCATGATAACGGGTAAAATGCTTGCTAAAGAACCAGAAGAAAAGCTAATAAATCCAGCTGCATCAGAAAAAGAGTAATCCTTTTAAAGCCACTCTCCCCACTTAAAATGCCAAGGATGAAGTTGTATTTGCTTCAAAATAAGTAGACCGATTTCCACAGCAAAAGCCAAGTCTGATACGAACAGCCATATTTTCCCAGAGCCTTCCTCATGTGCCCAGCAATGTGCCACCAGCAATCACAGTTAATAAAACAGTTAATAATACAGAATGCTCGCATTGGTGACACACTGTTTAGCTAGTTAGGACAGATTGTCACCGCCAGGCACAGTGCTCCAGGTTTTTAATCTCAGCTTTTTGGAGGCAAAGGCAAGAACTCTGCCAATTCAAGGCTAGCCTGAACTACTTAGCAATTGCTAGGCTGGCCAGGGCTACATAGTGAGAGCCTGTCTAACAGGAAAGGTAAATATTGACAACTAGCTCTGTGACAAAGAACCCTGCACTGTATTCCTAGTCCCCTCACTTGGGTCTCTTGTGTTTCAGAGATAATGGCATCACACAAGGTCTTTGCAAAGTTAGTCATCCCCCATCAAGAGGTAAGGTCAATGCAGACGGAGACGTGACTCAGCAGTTAAAAGCACTGGGTGCTTTTGCAGAGGACCTGGAGTCAGTTCCCAGCACCCACATAAAGGCTCACAACTACTTTTAACTCCAGTTCCAGGGGATTTGACACCCTCATCTGGCTTCTCTAGGCACTGCACCCACCTAACATATACTACAGGCAAACACATACATTAAGTAAACATAAATAAATCTCTTTTTTAAAGAGGCAGCAGCAATCCCTTCCCCTTGAATCTGATGATTTCCTGGTTTGACTTGTGACCTGTTATGACTAATGAAATAAGGTAGTTTAAAAACCTTCTCCTTCTCCTTCTTCCTCCTCCTCCTCTTCCTCCTCCTCCTGACCTTCCTTCTTCTCATGGGAAAGTAGGAGGGTTAAACTCACTCTGAAGCCCAAGCTAAGCTCAAATTCACAGCAATCCTGCTGCCACAACCTACTAAGTGCTAGGAACATAGTTGTGTGCCAATAAACCCAGAGTAAATATGGTGGAACTTTGGAAGCCCAGACTTAAAGGGCTGCAACTGTTGCTTCTACTGCAAGCATATCCATGGATGCAACTAGCTCCATGCTGAAAGGAAGCTAACACTACTAGGTGAACAGATAGACCTATAAGAGGGCACACTGGGCCATCCAGTCTCTTGTAAACCATTGGAAAGGAACACGAGCATGTCTGGTACCAGCCTCGAGCATCCACCTCGTCCGCCCCACCTCCTTCTGTCCTGTGGCAGACATACTCACATCTCTCTCATTTCTTTCAACAACTATAAATAAAGGGATTTATTAAGTCTACCCTTCCCACTCCAAGATAGAGTGCCAGCAGGACATCTCTGCTTACAGAGAGAGAGGAAAGGGATCTGAATATGCTCCTTCTGGCCTCCCACAAATACAGCTGCCACCTCTCAGCCAGACACAAGTAACACAGCAACAGCTATGTACAAGGGTAGCAGTCAAGAATGGGCTACCCCACCCAATTCCAGGACAAAGTACATTGTATACTTCATAGGAGATTCCCATACGAATGTCCAGACCCCTTAGCCTGTCATTTGATAACACCTCGCCCCCTTTCTCCTCACAAAGAAAAGCTCAAAGGAAGAATGACTGTTTCTGAATGCTTGAGAAGTGAGTGGCATTTGCAGCATCCATGGGGGATTTATGCACTACCCACACTGGCTTCATGCTCCCCAGATTGTCCACCAGGAAAGGACCCTCCCATAAGTAAAGGGCTGAGGCCCAGCCAAGCAGCACTCCACATAAGCTTCTGCCACAGCTATGCAGAATCTGAGATTTCCATTTGAAACCATCATGCAGGCTCATCATGCTGGTCACGTAGCTGATTTACCAGGAGCTGATGATATAGAGAAGGTCCCCAACACCACAGAAGGGACCGGTTCTCACAAATAAGAGGCTTTCCACAGTGGAGGTGGTTCCTTTCAGCCAGCACCTTAAATACAGAGAGCATCCCATCACATCTCCAACTCTTCTTGGGTCAGTGGTCTCAACCCTCTGTCACTCATGAATTCATTCCTTCACATACTAGTCATTCGAAATGGTTAACCAAATACACCTCAGGGCAGGGGGCTCAACTGTTAGAAAGAAACTGTAATGTCTTCCAGAATTCAACTTAAATCAGGATACTAAGGGAAATTTTCTTTCAGGACATGTTTGTACAAAGTGTCGAAGAATAATGTAATATAAAAGAAATAAAAAAGTAATAGTAAGTAATGACACACAACGGTTAAGAGCACACACTGCTCTTAGAGAGGATCTGAGTTTGGTTTCAGCAACCATCTTCCAGTTACTGCCTCTTACACTGGATCCAACACTCTCTTCTGGCCTCTCCTGGCAACTGCACTCCCGTGTGCATACACACAAATAAACATGCACAAGTACACATATAAAAAACAAAATAAATTAACCATACTTTTTGTATCTGACTAGTTAAATCTTTATTCCATATATTCTGAAAAAAGCTGCCACCTCACACCATCTGACACTTACCTACCATCCAACACTAATCATCCACCAGTGTTCTCACAACCCTGTCAAGGCCAACTCTCTAGGCTATCACACCATAAAGAATTACTCACAAGCCACCTCTGTCCCACCTCATCAGTACTCCAGGGCCCAAGATGTCCCCTTTAAAGGAACTCACAAAGGCGTTTGACATGGAGCACAGTGCTGGCCTAGCAGGTGGGGGTTCTGGGTTCAATTCTGGCTCTGCAAAATAAACAATAAACATGCCCTTCACATCTTCCCTCCTGACCCCATTCAAGGCCTTCAAGGTCAGGCCTTGCACAGAGCCTCCAACGGATCCACAAGCTACCCTGGGGCTCTTCAAATGCAAAAGAAGGAAATCTACAGTAAGACTGGAATTGCAGATTTTACCCCACATTCTACACTCCATTCATCCAGCTCTCTCCGCCTTCAGAGAGGCTCAGCAAGTATTTATTGTCCCTAAGATCCGGTAAGCAGGGAGATGCTTAGAGTAAAGGGAGGGCTAAAACCTGAAATCCTCCTGTGTCCTCCCCTGCTTACCCACCCACTGCTTCAGAAAGTCTTGGGGAATTCTTAGATGAGTCAAAAGTCTGGAAATACACAAAAATGAGTTCTGTCAGCTGCCCCTGGGAGGTAGGAAGAAGGAAGCTCTGAGGCTATTTCTGGGTTCAGGGGAACATGGGGGTGGCCACTTCCTGAATCCCTGCCTAAAATTAACAGCTTTACAAAAGTGGTAGAGCCTAGTAAACAGAAGCTTGATCTTGCAAGTTAGAATTCTGAAGACTAGTGTGTGTAGTCATTTCAACCCTGCTGCTAAAAAAGAAGTGTGGCAGGGTATGTGTCTGTATGTGTGTCTGTCTGTCTGTCTGTCTGTCTCTGTGTGAGGGTGGGGTGGTGTCTCTTACAAAATCTTACTCTAGAAGTGGCTAGACCAGAATACAGCAGCAGTGGGACCATAAACTTCTACATGGAATACACCCTATCATAAGGAGGGTCACCCTAGAGACCACCACAAAGTGGCTCTGAGCACATACAGTCATGACTAACAAGCTGGCTGTCCAGAGTCACACATGGCAACAGCACAGGATAGTGTTGGAGGAAAGGGGCTGCCGGGAGGCCAAGTGAAGTGTCTGAAAACCTTATGAGGATAAAGACACACAGAGATACCCAAAGGTCAAGCCTATAGAAATACCACCAAGGTCTCCTGCCCAGGCAGGACAGAGAAGTCCTGTTACGGTAGGAGAAGGTACTCAGAATACCTCTCCCAGCCTAAACTTTGGGCTCTGGAAGATAATACTGGGAAGATAGTAGAAGAAAGACACCTGACTGGACCAGAAATTCTTAAGACTGTCAGAACTTCTCTGATATGTGCTTCCTTGGGGAACACATTGATAGGTTCCACAGTACCTCAAATATGTACAAGTAACATCCCAGTGGGCTCCTGGTTGGATGTTCTTTCCCCCATGTCCAGCCTAAGAGGCAGAGAAGGGGCCCTCATGAGAGGCAAAGAGCAAATATATCAACACAAGTGTACTTCTCATTTGTAAAGAGCATAAGTGGGATCTGGAAAGAGAAGAAGCAAGGCGTGTCATTGGACTAGGGGTTGCCATGAGCTTAGAAGTAAGGAAGACCAGAAACCAGGGAGATACTCCTGGTAGGTGGAGTTCCAAATATGAACAGTAGTCTGGGGTGGGGGGCACAAGAAGCATATGGGGGAGATGAGGGGGGTTGTTGAATGAGATGTTAGCTCACATGGAAATCTTCCAGAAAGAAGACGGGCACTCTTCATAGGAAAGTCAATGTCAGTAGTAAGACACCAGGACAGGTTCGTGTCAGGAGCCACAGCTTCTGAGACCAGAAAGCAGGACAGATGGAAGGCAGAGCTAAATGTGATTACAAGAATTTCCCAAGCTGATAATGAACACGGGTAGCTAGCTGATGAGGCAGGAGGTTATGTTTTCATTATGGAAGCCAGCCAATGTCACCAATCAGCCTTCTGCACCCAGAAGCTGCAAGTCTAGTCAGGCCTGTAGAAAAAAGCCAGATACTGGGGACCACACAGCAGTATCACCAATAAGCAGGGTTAGACTAGAAAACCAGAATGAATGCTGGCTGGCTAGTCCCTGAGAGAGTAGAGAGGTTCATATATACAGTGGGGAAAGGCACAGACACATGCGGACATATGGACACACACTGACACAGACACAAACCCACACACCTCTGAAAGAGGGGGGCAGAGGCTTGCTCTTCAGGAACTTGCCGGAAACCCCAGCCTACTCACAGGAGAAGAATCTAATCCAGGCTGTCACCCTGGCTGCAGAATCAATGGACTAAGATCACAAAAACATTCCTGGAAACAAACTAGGGCCGGGTAGACAGACAAAAACTCAGGATCTAGCCGGGCGGTGGTGGCGCACGCCTTTAATCCCAGCACCTGGGAGGCAGAGGCAGGCGGATTTCTGAGTTCGAGGCCAGCCTGGTCTACAGAGTGAGTTCCAGGACAGCCAGGGCTACACAGAGAAATCCTGTCTCAAAAAAAAAAAAAAAAACCCTCAGGATCCTGAGGATCAGGGAAAAGGGCAGCAGGCGGGGTGGACAGTTACCATAGACAGCCCTAAGATGCCACAGCCCAAGTGCCACTAACCAGGATCTTTGACTCCAGTCTTCAGAAACACCCAGACGGAGTCTTCTAAATGAGAGGAGCAGGCAGTATTCATAAGGAGAACTGAGAAAGCGCACTGCCCTTTCCTGCCTAAATGCAGGCTGACTGATGCTACTGATCTCTAGTGCTCCATGAAAGTGCCTGCTTCCCATGCCTCAGAAAACTCCCTCAGTCGCTGACACCTCAGGTGTCTATAGGAACAAGAGCGAGTTCCAACAGAAGCCACAGCCCTGGGCTAGCAAGGAGGCTCAAGTCCTTTTCACAAGCCCAAAAGGAAGGTGTTCTTGCCTTAATTTGACAGAAGAACTCATTAACATGAGGTAGAAGTAGAAATAGACTCAGGTTGTCGTTTTTTATTTTTATATATATAAAGGTCTAAAATTTTTGAAACTGCTTCAGATAGCAACACAGAGGAATTCCCATTGTACAGTTCTGGTCTCAACACAAAAAGGCAAGGCCAGAAGAAATGAGTAAGACACCGTATCACAAAATTCAGATAGTCAGAAGGCAGAAAAATTGACACCAGGTATCTGCATTTGAGGGACAGGTACTCACCAATAGTTGGTCGTGAGTTCTGTCCTCCTCCTCTAGACCCAAGACCTCCAAGATCCAATGCCCCACCCTGTTCTGAGGGAGCCCAGGCCAAGTGGCTTTTTATTCTTGTCACAAAAATGGAATCTGTTTTGATATCCACTAACAACCTGTCTGGAGGAGGTCAGGTGGTATCTACTGGCCTTCCCAACTTCCCTGGTCAATATCAGGCAGACCCCTCATTAATGTCCTATGACCGAAGTAGATCTCAACCAATAGATATGCATGTTTGAACTGACCAAACTATTAGGATCGTCAGGAGATCTTCTATCTCAGGTTGGCCACTGTCCAGAGTCACAGGGATAAAACACAAAAGCAGGTTTCCCAAGGAATCTCACCAGTTCTAACTCAAGCAAACCACCTGCATGTCCCAACTGACAACTGCCCATCATCTCAGGCCCCATCAAGAACCATAGGAAGATAGCCTCTTACTTTAAAGAGTCTTCAAGGTACGTAGGCCTGACCCAGACCCTGTGAAGAACACAAGGGACCAATGGTCTTCGTGTGCCAGACTTCCAGGTTCCATAGCAAGCAACAGATTACAGCCAAACAGTCAAATGAAAGGGCAAATTGGTCCAGAGTCATGCCAGAGATATACTAGGTCTATTTTATTTTATTTTATTTTATTTTATTTTATTTTATTTTATTTTATTTCTTACAACACAATATGGACTGACTCTTGAAGAATCAAAAGGATAGTTTTTAAAATTCTGGTTAATTTAAAAACAAATGTGGTATCTCAGAGGAGTATTATGAAGACCTGTACCACTTCACAATGCGGACTCACTCTGAGAAACACATGGTGATGCAGGACTGTCACTGGGTAAACACCGTACAGTGTGCTTGCACAACCTGGACCACTACACTATCTATCACCAGATGATGCAAGCTTGTGGACCACCATCAGATGTGCAGCCCAGTGTTGACTAATGCATCATTACAAGGTACACACCTACAATAATTCCCTTTTGGCCTATTGTTGGGGTAAGGAAAGTAATCCTCTACAAACATAGCTTAAACATAGAACCTTGCTGAAGAGCAAACATGTCACCACAAAGTGACATTTACACTGCTAACTATATACAACAATATGGTCCTTCCTGCCAGTCTGGCCACACATTATAGCCGGCTTCAAAGCCCCTGGGTTAGCCGGAGCAGTGACTCACACCTGCAATATTAACACTTAGAAAGTTGATGTAGGGGAACTGGTATAAATTTGAGGCCAGTCCTGGCTACGGAATGAATGTCATTCTCACCTGAGCTAAAAAAGTAACACTGCCACAAAAGAAAACATGAAAGAAAACAGTCTTGGTCTCTCCTCCATAAAGCAATGAAGTCCCTGATCCCATTCAGTGAGGCTCCAGAAGTTTACAATGTCCTTGTTTGGGGCTCAGACTATATGGAGTTTAAAAACACATATTTCTACACGCAAGGTAAGTGCTGGTTGCTTACATAACAGTTTACACTTGGATCACTGACTCCAAGGTGAGCTCAGAGCCCAGGGGAGGTTTCCCTAGTGAGCAGGTCACCCCTATATCCTGAGTCTCAGAAGAATCCTCCCTCTCCGGAACAAAGACCCCAGCTCCCAACTCTTCAATGAGCTTCCACACCAAAGAAAGTCAAAGTTAGCTACTAGAGTTAGCCTCCCTGGAAAGGGACCATATAGGAAAGACAGAAGTGTCCCTTATAGGGCAAAGTTTGAAGACGTTAATGGCTTTTCCACACCAGCGATAATTTGAAGCAAGCAAGATATGAATGGATAAATGAACTATGGTCACCGTGGCAGTAGAGGTACCACTGGTGCTGAAAGGAGTTGAGCTGTTCAACCATGAAAACACAAAGAGAAGATATAAAATGTGAGCTGTGAGAAAAAGAAACAAATCTAAACAGGCTGCCTGCAGTAGGATTCTACTTGTGTGACATTCTGGGAAAGGTAAAACTACAGAGACCATAACAAGAAAAAATGGTGGTCACCAGAGGCTGGGAGAAGAAAGGACACATGAGATGCTGAAAGCAGGGTAAATATTCTATATGATACATATACTGTACTAACCATTTGTCTAAACTCATAGAATGAGAGTCATGGTTTAAGTATTAAATGTCTCCCTTAGGCTCACATGTTGTGTTCGGTTCCTAAGCTGATGGCTGAGTTGGAAAGGTACTGGAAATTTTAGAGCAGTTGTCCTCAACCCATGGGTCTCCACCCCCTTGGGGGTAAATGGACCTTTTCACAAGGGAATGTATATCAGGTATCCAGTATATCAGATATTTACATTACAATCCATAACAGTAACAAAATTACAGTTATGAAATAGCAGCAAAAATAATTTTGTGGTTGAGGGTCACCACAACATGAGGAACTGTATTAAAGGGTCACAGCATTTGGAAGGCTGAGAACCACTACTTTAGAGGATGAAGTCAAACTGGAGGAAGCAGGGTACCGGGGACTTCTGCAGCTTATGCCTGGTTCCTAATTGCTTGTAGGGAAATGGAGTTTCCTATCCAACCACAAGGCGGGCCCACTTTCCCACCATCATGATCTGCCTCACCAAGGTCCAGAGTCAACAGAGCTAAGAACAGTGGGCTGAACCTATAAACTCATGATCAAAATAAATGCTTTCTCCTCTAAGTTGTTTAATGTCAGGTATTTTTGTCACAGTGATGAGAAAAGTAACACAAAGATGAACACCAAGACTGAGTCCAACTGGAATGCACTCTGGATGCTAATGATTATGACAGTGTAGTCCATCAGTTGCAACGGATACTTATGGCAAGAGAGGCTATGCAGAGTCAGAGAGAAATCTCTCCACTTTCTCTTCAATTCTGCTATGGATACACAAACACTAAAGAATAATTTCAGTGACTTCAAAAAACAACTCTATAAGGCAGCTGTCAAACTGACAGCTGAGGCAGATCATTTACCCAGCAGCATGCACACACGTGTATGTATACACATGTGTACACACACACACACACACACACACACACATCAACTCCCCCTCTGAAACTCTCAAACACAAAGATTTTAGCAAATGCAGACAAGAGTTGCCTGGCTGCCAGGCAGTGGTGGCGCACGCCTTTAATCCCAGCACTTGGGAGGCAGAGGCAGGCAGATTTCTGAGTTGGAGGCCAGCCTGGTCTACAGAGTGAGTTCCAGGACAGCCAGAGCTATACAGAGAAACCCTGTCTCGAAAAACAAAAAAAAAAAAAAAGAGTTGCCTGGCAGGCCCAGGCTCCCAAGTGGTCCTCATGGTGGTAGGCTGGAATTCCCCTGAAGTCAATGTTGAACCTGGGCCCAGCTCAGTAGAAATGTTTTTTAAATTGTCCAGCTTAAAATTCAATGATCTCCACTGTTAGGACAAACGGTGGGTGGGGAGGCAAGTGAAAGAGTACTGGGTCACTACTGAACTAACAGAAGGGACAGTCTCTCTGGGAGGCGTCATCAGTTGGTCTGGAAGCTGCCACCTCCAATAACAGCCAAGAACAGAAGCCTTCAGTGTCATATGACAGGTAAACAGCCTGCAGGCTCAGCTCTTCAGTGTAACCTGTGGGTAGCACTGGCTGACGTACATTCTTCCTGAGCATATGCCAAAAGCCTGTGTCAGGTGAGACATTACAGTGTCTCATGTCACTGCCCTGTTGACCTATAATTGCCCACCCCACCTTCAGATACAGAACTTAAGAAATACTAAGCCTCAGCAATTATGTTGTACAAGCCACAGAGTCCCCAAGTGCCCAGGAAACTGATGTACACATGTTCAGCACAAGAGCTCAGCTCACAGGGGGTTAGGGCTTTGGCTTCTGTTTTAATGGAAAAGTTTAGTTGATTTTGGAGTTTCTGCTTTGTTTTTTTTGTTGTTGTTGTTTTTTGTTTTTTTACGATTGAAACTGGCTCACTTTTCCTAGGAAAATATCTAAGACCATATGGAAAAAGCCCATCACTTCTACTCCTTGAGCACAGGGAGTTAGGTATGGACGTTCAATGCTGAAGACTGAGAAAGTACCACCGAGCTCATTCTTTCTCAAATGCTCATAATGCAGTTATCCTACCACATGGGAGAGCACCTGGACCCAGTTTCTATCACAGTAGGGCTTTCTGGGGCTCTGGGACCTGAGGGAGGGTAAGTCTAGACACAAGACAATGAGACTAGACAGGGACATCCATAAAAGATGGCTAAACACAGCAGAGCTAGAACTCCCACTGGCTTCCTTGTGTACATCAGAATATCATCTGGTTTTCACAGAAATGCGCACCTGTGTCAGCCTAGGTCTCCATACACTGCTAAAGGACAACAGGAAGAAGAGACACACGGTCTGCTGCGGTCTCTGTAGAGGACTGGGTATCTCGGATATGTCACAGGGAGAATAGAGCTTGGAGCCCAGTCAGTAAGGGTGAGGATGGGCCATGGGGCTAAGAGCATCATGGAGCCCTGGTACCAGAGACTGGTCCTTCTTGGGTTAAAGCAGATGGTGAATGCCAGGTCCTGATTGCTGCCCAGTGCTGTCCCTGGTGTGTTTCAGCTTGGCTTACTCATGTTCAGTCTCCTTGGGGGACCTCTGATGATCCAGGATCCTAAAGTGTGCCTCAAGGCGTGGGCAGATGTCAAAGAAGCCAATCACCATGGCAGCCACGGACTGCAAAGACAAGATTGGCTCCTGTGCACTTTACAGAGACAGTCCCCAGACCTTCTTTTTATCTGCCTTCCTAAAAACTTCTGTATTTCTCCTTCCTTTTTTCCCTCATGCAAATGAGTCAACCGATGACAGGGGGAAAAGACAAGTCACAAGGCCCAAGCAGCCCAGGAGCTGAAATGAGTCAGTTCAACCCAGGAAGCAGAACAGTGGGACCCCAAACTCTCCAGAGAGTTCACAAAGCCTACACGACTTCCTTAAGGCTTACATAGTGTTATCTCAAGCAGTGTCTAAGAGGAGGCCATTGCTGTATGCAATTTAAGTACATCTATTCCACATATGAGAAAACTGAGGCTGAACCTGGACACATTCAGAACACAGCAGGTGGACTGGCCCGCTATCAGCCCAAAGCCTATACAGGAGATCAAAGGCCAGGTCTCTCCTCCCACCCATCATCTACCCTCTGAGCCTCATGGCCTGGCCTGAGGGACATAGTGTCCAGTAACTCAGAAAGGTAGTAACCTCACCCAGCATACTGGGGCTTCTAAGTCTCACTGTGTTTCAGTCTTGCTACTGTGACTCAATCTTCTTTACAGAACCATCTCTCCATGTCCCCGGCACTAAAGGAGCAACTGCAGGCAGGCCTGGACTGACACCCAAGATGGTGACATTAACAAAACAAATAGAGCAAAGATCACATCAGTCAAATTCATCACCCCCAGCCACAGCCCTCAGGGGACCATGCCAGGCTCTCACCCTCACTGGACCAATGAGGAGGATACATGAGGCAGACAGATGAGATCTGACCCGAGACCCAAGTTTAAACCTTAGCCAAGGTTTTTCAATTCTCCCAAGCTGTATTCAGGGAGGCTGCATAGTAATACACACACAGAGTGTGGTAAAGAGTCAAAACCCAAGTAAGATCCATGACACACAACAAGCAAGGACCCAGAACTCACAGCAGTGATGCGGGAGAAACTACATTCCAGTTCCTGAAAGAAATGCTCTCCAGTGAAGGGGCTCTGCTGGAGCTTTGTATCTTTGGAATGAAAAGGTGCTTTGTTATTGCTGGTAGCATTCTGTCATGCTATTCAAAGCTACATTTAAAAAATAAAAATAAAAAGTGGTAGATGATAGATAGATAGATAGATAGATAGATAGATAGATAGATAAAAGAATGTGGATACATTCCCCCCTCCCAACAGAATCTGATACGAGGAAAACCTTTTTCATCTCTTAGCGAATTGCCAACTGCTACATTTAGCAATGCCTATCAGTTATACCTAAGGCTTTTAGACGATTTTTTGAACCAAGAAATCCTAAGTAGGCAGAAATGGAAAGAATGATGCAGCCTCATTTTTTCAGCTCAGGTCAGGGTGATGAAGTAGGTGACAACACTATGAGGACAAGAGACACACCACTGTGAAAAGAACATGGAAGTCCCTGGATGGGGATGGAAGCTCTCTGTATGTTCTAAAGCTGTCCAGAAAAGCACTTAAAAGGAAAGGTCATTTATCTCTGGGGAAAAAAGGAAAGAAAACTAGGGCTAAGACCATTTATTGTCTGTCTGTATGGGTGACTGTGCTCGGAGTACACAGACAACTGTGAGCACATGCATGTACATATGAACAAAATGAGTGCATGCATGTGTACATATGTATGTTTGTGTGTGTAATAATTATGTATGGTTCTGTGTGGAGGAAATCTTACCTTCCTAGTCCCACGTGGAAAACATGCATGTGACGCCATGAAGTTCACGGTATCCTGACATGCTTCAGTACAACCTACAGTTCAGAGACTGATGACAGCCTGACCCACAATCTCTATAGCATCAGCAGAACCCCATCTCCCTTGTCCCACAGCCAGAGGGAAAGCTCATCAAGACCCCCGACAGTTTGACAGTCGCAAAGGTTTTGAAAGACTCTGGTTTCACTGAAGACCAATCTCAAAGCTAGGAAATCCAGAGCTGTGGACATGGAGAAGGGAAACCACTGTAAGCTACACTCTTGCCATCTACATTTCGAGATCCCCTCACTTTCCTGCTCATCACAGGCGAGGAATCCTGTCCACAGCAATCAGGGAACCACCCCACCCTCAGAGCACTCTGGGAGCACACACAGTAGGCCTAATGATCCCTACTCCAGGTTTCCCAGGTTTTCTCCAATCACAGTAAACAACTAACTACTTTCCAAGGGAACCAGCGCACAGTCTTCTAGGCTGAACATGTACCCTGACTCTGCTTCTCGCCTCTGTCCCAAGAATGGATGCCAACACTCGGAGAAAGTAGGGATCACTCATCGATGGAAAGGAGCTGGTGGCACAGCCAGGAAAGGATTGAGGTCTTATCTGAAATCAAATTCTTCAGAATTATCTTCTATAATTAAAAACATGGATTTCAAAGCTTTGTCGGTTTATTCTTGAGATGAAAGTTACATTCCGAACTCTGTGGCATCTAGCAGCCTCTGCTTGCAGGGCCCCTTGTCTGAGGCTTCAGCCCAGAGGGCCCCCCTCACTCTGCGTATCAGTCAGTAAAGGCCAGCTCAAAGAAATCTCATGGGAACCGCAGAATGCTTACCTGGGCTTCACATTTCTTGTGGCAGGAATACTTGCAGGCTGGAAGAAAGAGAAAAAAAAATGTCTGTTAGTCAAGCAACCTCAGGTGACATTTGCCAGGTCTCCATCCTTGAGAAAGGAAGGCTCCAGCAGCTCTCTCCCTGACAAGAAGTGGCTATGCACCCACTGAGAAGGCAAACTGAGACAAAAGTGACACCTAAGAACCAAGGTATAGCTGTGTGGTTGCACATGTGCTCAGAATGTATCAGGACTTGTATGATTCAATTCCCAGAACAGGGAGGGGAAAAAAGGAGGAGGAGGAGGAGGAGGAGGAGGAGGAGGAGGAGGAGGAGGAGGAGGAGATGATGAGAAGAAACAAAGCCCCAGACATTTGATCAGAGCCCTCCTAGGAGGGGGAAAGTCAAGAGTTCATTTGGTCTCTGCAGGTTTCCACTTCCGGGAGACCCAAGCAGACACTGTCAGAATAAATTCATGTCTAAATTCCTACAGAAGAGTCCTTCAACAGAAGCCATTATGTGAGCAGAGCCGGTCCTGTGTCATGGGAGGCCCCAACAATGCAGACGGGGTGCTGGAACCAATGTGGATTTCACAGGCCCTCCCCTCAGGCCCGGAGGCAGGCTGCAGCTGGCCTCAAGGAATAAAGGGCCAGCAGTAGCAGCGTGGCACAGTGTAGTGACAAGGACATACATGCCAGAGAGGGCAGCATAAGGACATTTAGAAATGAAGCAACTGCACATGTCAGGCCATCACAAGAACCCTTGGGAGCACCACTGAGGCTTCAATGTCTGCCGCAAGGCACCTGCCTGAGACTTCCTGTCTGGGCTCTGCCCCTCCAACAGGGCTCTCCAAGGCAAATTCTAAGACCTCTCTGGACCTCTGTTCCCCCTCACAGAACTATCAATGTCAAATGGAATCCTTCATGGGTCCCTGCTTTCAAACTACAAAGTGATGGCCTGGGCCTAAGTGTGCAGAGCCCAGACAACAAGGCCTCAGGGGTCAGAGACAGGGGACCAAATCTCAGCTTGGTGCTGTGAGCACAACTGTCAGGCCACTCTACCTTCTGGACAATACTTAACCAAAAAGGCTCACAGAAGTTTAAGCAAGACCGAAACATAAATTTGCCCAGGGTCTAAGAGTTTGTGAACCCCAGGAGTTAACAACCTATTTGGGTTTTTATCCGTGAGTGATCTTGTTTTCAATTACCTGGTCAAGCTTTTGAGATTTGCTAGAATACATATCACAAATACTTATTCTTCATCTTCTAATCAGCACAACACATAAGGGTAACCAGGGATTTCAAAATCAAGAAAGATATTCACTAGATAAGAACAGAGCTTCCAGAAGAGTTCAAACAAAACCCAGACAAGGAGCTGAAGAAATGGTTCAGTAGTTAAGAGCACTAGCTGATCTTCGAAAGGACCAGGGTTCAAAGCCCAGCACCCACATGGCAGCTCACAACTGTCTGTAACTCAGTTTTAGGGGATCTGGCACCCCCACACAGACATACAAGACATGTAGGGTAAATATCAATTAACATAAACAAACCTTTAAAAACACAAACACAACAAAACAAAACACAAGCCAGCCCAAGCAGAGGAAAGGAAAAACAACAGAAAATACTAAAATATGAAGGGACAGCACACCCCATAAGCAGCAGATGCCTTCTGTGATGACCAATAATTCTACCCCATGTACAGTGAATCACTGCTGTCTGCATGTTAGTGTAACACGGCAGACAGGATACTGTGTGGCTTCTGGGAGCAAAGTACATGATGGCTTCTGCCACTTTACAGGGTCACTTCAGCAACCCTGCAGAGCTGCCAATTTGGACAGAAATGGAAGCCACCAGCCAACACTCAGCTCAGTTGGCCAACTCCATGGACACGATGTCTCAGTGACAGCAGACTCCAACCTCAGCCAGGCCTTGAGATGACAGCCTCTGAGGAGATGCTGAATGGGAACTGCTCAGCCCTCTAAACCTCACATTCCCAATCCAAGAGGTGAGGAAGAGCAGATGCTTATAGTTGGGCCAAGGCACTAACAGCCATGTTCACAGCACAGTGAAATCCAGCCTCTCTGTCCCTAGTTCAGGTCTCTGCTGTCATGTGCTTGCTGCCTATGACTACCATGGAAAATGATTTAAAGTTCCATCACCCACAGGGCAAGCTCAGCCCCCTGAGGATCAACCCCAGGTCCTCAGTGGACCCATGCTGACAGTTCTCTACCAACACTTATATAGTTACACCCTGCCCTCCCCAGCCTGGTTCCAATGTCCATTCTGATTATCCTATGCTTGCCTCTGAAGCCCACACAGCTTCCTTGGTGCCTCTGGCCCCAAAGCTTGCCGTGCCAGGATCACGTTAACAACCCATCTCTCTGGACAGGCTGTAAACTGAAGGATAGATGACCTGTACCGTGTACCATCAGATTCTGCCAAGGGCCCACAATAGGGACCTTACTATTCACTGCCTCTAGCATGGATTGCACAGGTATTCCTAAAACACATCGCTTCCCCCTTTTCTTGCTCCTTTTACTGAGGGGAGGTCAGAGTCTGTGGGTGGAACCTGGAGATTCATTCATACATTAACTGTGAAGCAGCCATGACCTGTAACTGGGCTAGGCCCAAGGCCAGCAGGATGACACACAGCAAGACGCTTGCATGACAGCTTTTGGCTCCTCCCAGTCACCAGCAAGTAGGAAGCCCCTCACCCCAACACTAGAGTTCCCTATCAACAAGCATACAGGCCCCCAGAGGAAAACTGTCCCCAGCGCTTTTGTCCCTCAGCCAATCCTACCCACCTCCCCAGAAGCCATCACATTTTGGTCTAAATACGGGGCTTTTTTTTTTTTTTAATTACTATTATTTTTATTCTCTGACTATTTCACACATTAATTTAATGCACCCCAATTACTCTCTGGACTTTCATAAATGCTTAACAGGTGCCTATTAAACAAATGGTCCTGATCTACTAAGAGTAAATGGATAGGGTTGCAGAGCTGGTTTAGTGGTTAAGAATACTAGTGTTCTTCCAGAAGACCCGGGTTCAATTCCCAACACCCACATGGTGGCTAACAACTGTTTGTAACTCCAGTTCCAGGATTTTTTTTTTTTTTTTTTTTTTTTTTTTTTTGGTTTTTCGAGACAGGGTTTTTCTGTGTAGTTCTGGCTGTCCTGAAACTCACTCTGTAGACCAGGCTGGCCTCAAACTCAGAAATCCACCTGTCTCTACCTCCCAAGTGCTGGGATTAAAGGCATACGCCACCACCACCAGGTTCAGTTCCAGGATTTCTGACACCTTTTTTTGACCTCAATAGGTATGAGACACACATATGGTAAAGATATGCATGCAGGCAAAACAAAAGTAACTACGTCTTAAATTACTTGATCAATTAATTAAAAATTTTTAAAAAGACAGAAGGACAGAGAAAAACTCTGTTGCTGTTGTTCTTGGAACAGAGCCTCACTTTGTAGCTCAGGCTAGCCCAAACTTATGGCCATCCTCCTGCCTCAGCCTCTTGAGTGCTGGGATTGCTGGTGTTCAAGTCACCAGCTCTTGCTTCACTTGCCAAAAGAAAAATCAACTCAGAAATCCATGATTTCTAAACTATCAACTGGTGTTCGCTCAGGCTGTGATTCTGCCTCCCTGCCATTACTGGTAGATTAAACTTCATATGGTATAAAGTTCAGCTGTATCAATATGCACACTGCAATTCTATCGGGACTTTAATCACAATCACTTAAGGGCAAGAATCCTGCTCATCCTAAAGGTAAGTATCGGCAGAGTGCACCTTCTCCAAAATGCTTAGGACCAGAAGTTTCAGATGTGAGAACACTTTCATAGACTTTGCTGGCTTATTATTTGCTTCTAAAAGTCCAAAGTTTGAAATGCTCCAAAATCTGAGCTATTCTGTATATCCAAATTTTAGATTTTGAAACATCTTGGTTTGTAGAGTCTCAAATCAACCTGTATGATTTTCTTTTTTCTCTTTTTTTTTTTTTTCGAGACAGGGTTTCTCTGTGTAGCCCTGGCTGTCCTGGAATTCACTCTGTAGATCAGGCTAGCCTTGAACTCTCGAACTCAGAAATCCACCTGCCTCTGCCTCCCAAGTGCTGGGATTAAAGATGTGCCCCACCACTGCCCGGCTTAACCTGTATGTTTTTCTCAACCAAAGATGCAAAGTATAAATAATACATCTAAAAATTTGAAAGAGAGGGAGAGAGAGACAGAGCGAGAGAGCGAGAGAGAGAGAGAAAGAGAGAGAGAAAACAGGAAACAAGGATGTTACTCATCTACTTCTGCCCCTCTGAGTGAGTCCTGACCACCTTCTTCCTGCCGAAATCACCCTGTATGCCCCAGACTGTAGGGCGGAGTCTCTCACATTCTGGACTCAGCTTCCTTGTGTTAAAAAAAAAAAAATGGCCAGAAAGAGGACATAGCAGCATCTGTCGATGCTACTACCTCAGCTGCTCAGAATCCCCGCGTATGCCATTTAACAGAACAGCTTCCTTCCTCCCAGCCCATGACCTTCCCCTCAGCACCAGGCTCATGGGACTCAGGGGTATACTCTCAGTCTTCCCAGTCCCCACTCACCATAAAATCCCCAGAGGACCTTGGGCTCACGGTGCCCTGGGTGCCTTCTCATCTGTCCACTGACAGAACTGTATTTCCCAGCTGGCCTCGGGTCTGTCTGCTATTCTCACAGCCATAAAGTATTCCCCAGAAAGATGTGTGCTCTGAGACCATCCATGCACATGTTCTGAGATGCTTCAGAAACCCACCTACTCCTGTGCTGGCCAGAGTCTCCTGCCCGTTCAACCCTCACAGGTCGAGGTTTGGTCTGCTGCTATGTATTGTAATGCTATATTCTGTATCCCAAGGTCTAGTTGCCTCAAGACTAGAGAATTCTCTAGTCATAACGTAACCTTTTGTTGTGTAAACCCTGCTCCTTAATTTAAAACTACTGGTTGAATAAAGATGCCTTCAGCCCAAAGCTAGGCAGAGATAGGCGGGGCTTCGGTTCCCAGGCTCAAGGCCACAAGGAGTGAAAGGAGGAGGGAAAGAAGAAGAAAGAGCCACAGGGTAGGTGGATTGTGAGCGCCTGGTCATGAGGGCTAACCTGTTGAAGAAGTAGTGGCCCTGGTGGAACATGGCAAGTGATATCTCAGGGTTACTGACCGGGAAGCAAACTAGAACAGAGGGTTACTATCTGTCCAGCTCTAATGCTTTAACGCTTATTATAAATATAGAAGGCTTGTGTCCTTTTTATGGGAACTAAATGTTCAAAGATGGAGTAGAAACCCCCAAATAATATTTACCACAACCTCCCCTCCCACTTCCTTCTTGCTGACAGAATCATATTTAGTCTAGCTTCCACCTCACTTCATCCTTGTGTGAATCACAGGAAGGTCACCCTTCGACAGAGTTAGATCCAGCCTGGTCTAGGCCAGTAGCCATCAGAAGGATCTATAGACCTCCAGGTCTCCAAGATTTCTTCTTCTTCTTTTTTTTTTGTTTTTTCCAGACAGGGTTTCTCTGTGTAGCCCTGGCTGTCCTGGAACTCACTCTGTAGACCAGGCTGGCCTCGAACTCAGAAATCCGACTGCCTCTGCCTCCCAAGTGCTGGGATTAAAGGCGTGCGCCACCACCGCCTGGCCCAAGATTTCATAATTGGTTGATAAAGCCAAAATACTTTTCACATGTCTCTTCCCCTTTCTCCTGCATTTTACACAGTGCCAGAAACTGCTGATAGGTAACTCTGCAGGCATTTAGGGATCAAGACTAACTTATACCAGTTACCACTCCATTCTATACCAGTAAACACTTGAAGTAGGAAGTCAGCTTCACTCAAGAAGACCCAAAGAGGGCTGGAGACAGCTCAGCTGTTAAAGAGAGCTGACTATTCTTTCAGAGGTCCTGAGTTCAATTCCCAGCACCCACATGATAACTCACAACTGTTTGCAACTGTAGTCCCATAGGATCCAATATCTTTTTTTGGTATGTAGCCATATATACAAGCAAAACAACCATATATATAAAATACATAAATAAACCAAAAAAAAAAAAATAGGCCGGGCGGTGGTGGCGCACGCCTTTAATCCCAGCACTTGATTTCTGAGTTCGAGGCCAGCCTGGTCTACAGAGTGAGTTCCAGGACAGCCAGAACTACACAGAGAAACCCTGTTTAAAAAAAAAAAAAAAAAAAAAAACCCAAAAAACAAAACAAAAAAAATACATAAATAAATAAATCTTTTTACAAAAGAATATCCTGATGAAAAATTTCAGTAAACACCTCTTCACTATTCTGTGAGAGCAGAGGGGAGATTTGCAGTGTCTCTGGATTGTCTGGGAATGGGACGTGGGAACAGGACCATGTGGGAATGAGACCAGCTAGCAACAGAACTGGTGCAGCTGTGAGTTGTCAGCTAAACTAGCCACTTACTCAGGATCACCATTTTTATTTGAAAGAACCTTGGCAAACAAAATATGATTATTCAAAAGGGACTGCTTGCCAGTTTCTCAAAATTAATTAAAGTGAGCCTCTCACACCAATGTCAAAACTTCAGATTTCAAGTGGAAATTCTCTCTTCAGAAGATCTTCACCCAAAACCAGGAACTCCACAACACCAAGATAAAATCAACAGATACTACCAAGTATACATGTTTCTCTGGGATTTAAAAACAGGTGACTCAAGACTAAGAAGTCTGTAAGTTAATGGACCAGGAATAGACCAGGGCACTGTGATACTTGCTGGTTCAAAGATCCACCCAATACACAAGACCAGCCAAAGAAAGGGTTTAAAAAAAAAAGGATTGATTCCATTTCAGACTCCACAGAGAGACTAATCTTTAAAAACTATTATTTTTGAGTTTTGATATGAAATCCAGAGTCCAGAGCAATCTGAAAGGCTGTCAGGCTTCCCCTCTGTATATCAACACGGGGCGGCATGATTTTCCAGCTCTTGCACAGTGTGTAGAGACTGAATGCAGAAGAAAGCAGGGGTGGGGTGTCCCACCTTTCTACTAAAGAGAAACACAGGACAATGTCTCACTGCTCCTTGTGAATGAGAGTTTTAAGGAAAGTCATTTTTCACTAAAAATACTTATATTACTTTATAGTAGTGTTGTTACTGTTCCTTTTAAGTGGCTTGTTTTACATATCAGCTTCCATTTCTATCACATTAAATGGACTGGTCATATCTACAGGGATCTTTATGGTCTTCTAAGTGACCTGAAACTCAGGGTAACAGTGAAGGCATTTTGGCTTACATGAACAATAACAACCTGGACAGATGACAATCCCATTCAGCCTTCTTGACTGAGGCTTTTAGAATGGGGAAGAGACCCACTTTCTCTCTCTAAGAGAGAAAGGCAAATGAACCCAACCTACCCAGTTCTATCAAGTTCCGTACTCTTAAAAAAAAAAAAAGGCATACAAGGAAAGGGCCCCTTGTTGGTTGCTACCAACTGAGAATGGAGCTAGAGTCTACCAAGAGAAAGCTAATAAAGTCCATTGGCACAGTGGGAACACAGATACAATCCTGTGCTCCAGGCCACTAGACCCTGTACCTCCAGGCCCAGGAGATAACCTATGCCACAATGGCTAACTGGGCCCTGCACGTCTAGCTGCCATAGTACCACTTGCTTTATACACCTTGCCCCTCGGGCTCCCTTGGTAACCACAGAGAAAGGGATATTCTCATGTTCTTGTTCTATTTTACAAATGGAAAATATTAGCACAGGTCAGATATGGTGGTCAATGCCCATAATCCTAGCACTCAGGATATTTGAGGCAGGAGGATGACATGTTTGTATCCATCTGGCTCTACAAAGTGAATTCCAGGCCAGCACATACTCTCAGGTGAGCCTGTTTTAAACATACGATGAACAAGTAGGCAAAGGCTCTTGTGTGCCTGGCACAATGATTGGGTTCCAGGTCAATAAGGCAATAATGCAAACATCTATCAGAAACTGTATCAACTGCAGAACTGCTGTCCCCCACCTCAAGGAGGATCCAAGCATTGCCTGCTGCCACCACCTCTCCTTATGTAATGAGAAACAGACCATAATAGTAGAGACCTTTTTGATAAAGAAAAAGATGATTGATGGATGGATGGATGGATGGATGGATGGATGGATGGATGGATGGACCGACCAACCTACTAACCAATCGATCATTAAAGATCTGACAGGTGAAAAGTATTTTCCAGAAGCCAAGGCTAGAAGATATAAAGCTCCTTGTATAATATGAAACAAACATGAGGGACTCATCCATCCCTAAGAAGCTGATACAGGAGAGATATTACAGGTCGCCTCAAAGGGAAGAAGAACAAAAAATGCAAACTCTTTAATCCATGAAAAAAAAAAAACAATAGGACTAACTACACGAACTTCAGATGTGCCAATTGTCTGAACAGATAGAGGAAGGAGAGGCAGAAATGAGCACAAAATGTCGTAGGCTATCTTTGTGACTGTGAGAGTGGGTAGGCACTGGATTAGGTCTGAAACCTTGACAACTTTTGCATGCTATAAATACTACAGACAGAAGGGGAGGATTAAGCAAGTGAATGAGAGTTTGCAATATGTAAGGTAGAAAGGTAAGAAACACCAATTTGTTTAGAGGACAAAGCCATTAGAAAGCAGTAAGCCGTGTGTGTGTGTGTGTGTGTGTGTGTGTGTGTGTGTGTATTAAAGAGGCAGCATTCCTAACATAATGAAGTCTGAGAAATCAAGAAGAAAAAAAAATGTCATCTAATTTTTAAAGAAGCAAAGGATCTGAGAGGAGTGTCTGCTCCACACACAGAAACGTGGCAGATACTTCAGGCAATGACTGGAGTTTGCATGTAATAAACTGATAAAGGTAGAATGCTCTGAAGCTTCACATGCCAGATGCAGGACCTCCAGCACTCCAGGCTTCAGAGAACTCCCCTTACTTCCTGTACACTGAGCTCTACAGAAGGGTCAACAGTCTCAACTCCCCAGTCACAGAAGGGTTTGCAAAGTCAGGTTTAAGAATCTTGGCTCCCCACTGCCATGGTTAGCATCCCAGCCATCTGGCTCCAAAAGGCCTGACATTGCTATATGTCATCTTGGAGGTGCTATTCTTCAACGTGTCTCCATGGTCCTCAGGAATCCAGGCTGCAGGCTGACAAGGTTGTCAGAGTCTTTTATACAACACTCTACAGATATTTCCCAAGTTATAAATGAGCCTGTGAGTGAATCACCCTCTGCTTCCAGTGTTCTCCAACACCTTCTGCAGGGACATTCTGAGAAGCTAGTCCTTGAGCTGTTCCCAGTGGTGGCGTGATAGCCATGAGCACCTCGGAGCAGCACTGCCCAACAACACTGTGGAAATCAGCAATCCTACCAGCCTCTAAAGGTGTCCAGATCAGTTGCTGTGGAGTGAGAACTCATGTTTGATCATCTAGGCTACTCAAAAAATTTAAAAATCAGAATCTGCCTGCAAAATTGACTAACGGGACCCAGATGTCCCTGGCCCACAGAAACCTCGAAGCCTAACCACTTAAACCTTTGAGGGACAGCAGGAAGAAGTCTTGGATTTCTTTGCAGAAAATAGGGAGATTTCAGTCAAAATCAAGAATTGAGAAGTATGGGGAAGGGTGAGGAGGGAGGTTGAGGAATCAGGGAGAGCACAGGGCTCTGCACCAGATGGCTAGCATAACAGAGCTGGAAGCTCCCCAAGTACCTCTTGTTCTTCTGAAAGGCTCTGTCATGCCATCATCTCTCAGGATAGGGCAAGACTGGGGGGGATGGGGGAGGGGCAGGGGCGGGGAAGGCTGAGCCAGGCAGGGTCATCACAGGAGCATCTTAAGGAAGAAAATACAGGAAATTGGAATAGGCTAGGCCAGGGCTGTCGGGGGAGTCACCTCTTACTGCTTTGCGGAAAAGTTTAGCATTACCTACTTGATGTGGATTTGGAAGAAAGGTACAGATGGATGAACCAGGCATTTATCTGCCAACTTCATCTAGATTTTCAATCAGCCCACTCACTGTCTCTGTGTGCCTGCTGAGTGACTCGGGGCACCTGTAAGACTTAAGTACATTGCAGGAGCCCTCAGCCTGGGCAGCAGACAGGCTGAAGAACAGCCAGTGTGTCATCGTCACAAACTTGGCTCGCAGAGTCTGTCAGCGCCCCAGAGTAACCATCCTTTTCTTAATGCTGCATTCCCTACTGCATTCCTTCACTGGATGCCTGCCCACCAGACACGGGACCCTTTAGGGCCTTTGTGATTAACTTACCCTATTTTATCTGGCTAATAATGAAACCCCAGTCTGAATGAAATCTATTTTGGCTCGGTTCCTCTCCAAGGTACAAAGGCCACATCTGGTGATGACTATCTTAACAGCAATATCCCAAGATAGAGCCGGACAGCACGTGATGAGACACAGTGAGCATACGTGTGTGCATGCATGAAGAGGGTTTGCATGTGCACACATTCATCCCTCTTACAAAAGCACCAGTTCTTAATCCATGCTAATGACTATGAATCCTAATGACCTTCCAGGGGCCCCACTCCTCAATACCAGGGTCAGATTGTTTCCACCCTCTTAATATTCACAATGGAGATTACAGGAGGACAAATCATAGTCAAAGCGTATCCATCAACACAGGAATAATAATACAAGCATCAACTTGCTCACCCGATATGCTTCACGTGAGGGCTGCACGCAAGAGCAGCATGCCTGCTCTGTGCCAGTGACAGACAGGCTCAGCACCAAGACACCTGGTCCACAAAGCAAAGGCAGCCCCACAGCTTCCTGGGCTTCCTGCTAGGGCAGAAACCAAACAAAATTCTGAAGCTACTCACTGACTGAACACCCAGACATTAGGAGAAAATCAGGGCAGCAAGGTAGCTTCTGAGAACCTGATGCTTGAGCAAAAACACAAAGGATGGGGAAGCTAACCAGGAAGCAAGTCCAGAAAACAGTCATGACTGAGCACTTGTGAAAGGGTAGGTCATATCTCGGAGTGAGGGGTGGAACCACCCCAGAGGCCCA
This sequence comes from Grammomys surdaster, assembly GCF_004785775.1. NCBI lineage: Eukaryota > Metazoa > Chordata > Mammalia > Rodentia > Muridae > Grammomys > Grammomys surdaster. The sequence goes on along the minus strand of NW_021604569.1, from coordinate 19,624,216 downwards.
GCTTCAGGGCCACTTAGGAACAAATGCAAACCTTCTAATGGAGGCTTTATGGCTTCCTAGGCCTGCTCCCCAAGAGCAGGCTAGAGAGCAGTGGTTCTCAATCTGTGGGTCACAACTCCCCCAGGGACCATTTATCAGATATCCTATATATCAGATATTTACATTACAATTCAGAAGCAAAATTGCAGTTATGAAGTAGAGATGACATAATTTTATAGTTAGGAGTTACCACACATGAATAACTATATTAAAGGGTCACAGTATTAGGAAGGGTAAGTAAGGACCACTGCCAGAAAGGGAAGATATCAAAAGGTAAGGAGGGAGGCAGTTATCAAAGGCAACCCAGCCTGGACAGCCAAAGGCCAATGCAGGGAAACTGACTTAGGAAGGTGCCCAGTCTGCAGCCTAAGGTAGGCACTGGACTCTAGGAAGGCTACAACAAGCACTGGGCAAGGCAGGCAACCAGAGCTTGGATAGAGGGATAGAGGTTGTTCTGCTCAGAACATCTGAGAGTAACAGGTCTATGTCCCAGGTATCAAGAGGTACAGACCTAGCAACACAGAGATGCCAGATTCCCTGCTTTGTCATGAGGGAAGCTGGACCTCTTAGACACATGCTGTGTTGCTTTCATTGGGCCCTGGCATCGTTTAAAAGTCCACTGCCTCTGGCAGTGGGATGCCTCCCATGCCCACACCATGCAGAAACTACAGCATCTCCCTAATGCATTTTGGGTGTGCCAGCCTCTGAGCCACAACGCTGCGCACAGCAGTGTCCTTCCTAGGCCTCCCAGGCCTACCCAGCTAGCACCACTACCTGTGGAATTTGCAGGGTGTTTCACATCTGAAAGCACTGTTGAAGGATTCTGGGCTCACACATGCAACCCAGAGCACCAGGGCATTACTTCTTGACACACCACATTGTCTTTTAAAAAGAAAGCAGCATTGGAGAGACAGGATGAAACATCTTCATGCTAAGTAGTACCCACAGCAACTGAATTCAATAATAATTAAAAAATAAGAAAGAGGTCATGAGAAAGATCAGACCTAAGATTCCTGGAACATAATTTCAGGGCATTAAAGAAAAGCAGTAATTGCATAATGACGGAATTACTATACTTGTGTGCATAAATATGATGTCTCAGTCTATTTGGGTTACTATTTGAAAAAAAAAAAAAAAACCCACAGCCTGACTAGCTGAGCTACAATAACGAATCTATTTCTCATAGTTCTGCTCCTAGAACAAAGCAGTGTTATGAGGAAGGCCCCTTCTCACACACTACACAGTGCTTTCTGGTCTGTCATCCATGGTGGAGAAGTAAGGCATCTCTCTATGAGGCAGCAGAGCACTCTGATAGTTGGGGGATGGAAGACTCTACTTGTGACCTCTCATAGCCCAACAGAAAATCAGAACAAAGGGAAGTTGGGAAATGTTAGTGTCCCCTGGGTCACAGAGCCATCATGCTGACCTTCACTCTTATTAAGGCCTGAAGGCATCTCTAGGACTGAGAAACTGAGACCTTTATCTGTGGAGGTGACAGGCTTCAGCAAATCTTTCTTAACAAGTGAATGACAGAGGAGCTCACTGAATACATCCTCCATGCAAAGCACCACTGAAGCCCCCTTCTCTTTCATGCACCTCCCAGGCGTGCTCTGCCTAAGATTTACAGGGATGGTAGAACAGACAAGTTCAGCTCTACCAAGTGTGAGCTAGAGTGATGCTCTCCTGTGAACCTTCTGTGTGCACAGACAGGCACATAGATACATGAACACACAGACATGCAGTCAGAAGAATGGGCACACTCGAACACATGAACAAACAAGTGTATCTGTAACCATTCATACGTACAATCACAGCTACATATGTAGTACTTGCCTGTTCACATGTGAACACACAAGCACATGCAGTCAGATGCACACAACCACGTATTATTTAGACATGTCCACTGAGGCCCCTCTGACATTTCACATAGCACTCACTTAAGACATCACCAACACACTTCATAGGAGCTACAGGACCAGCCTGGAGTCTTCGCTTTACAGAGAGAAAGCAAGCTCAGGCAATGGCAGGGCCAACACCATGAACATTGTCCAGAGTAAGAGGACGATGGCTCCCAGCCAAGCCGCATACGCTGACTGTAAGTTAGAGCCTTGACGCTGCCTTGGTCTTCTCCTCCCTGCTCTTGACCATGGATTCTCTTTATGTAAAAGTAGTAAAAGCTACGTGAGGTGTTTCGGGCAGAACATTAAGGTAGAAATAAGGCTGTGTGGACTAGTTCCTCAATAAACCCAGCCCTCATTACACAAAGAAAAATGACTCTTCCTGAGGGACAATGAGCAGGGCACATGCCAGTCACTGCTGTAGGTGTTGGCAAGCAAAGGCCTTCGCCTAAAGGCTCCTCCCACCAGACATGATCTTGCTTACAGGCAGGAAGGAGACACTTGTGAGTTTCGGACATGTGGGAGCACCATCAGAGCATGTTCCATAAAGGATTTTGGGGAGAAGTAACTGACTGGAGTGTTGCAAAGCTGGCTGTAGGCTTTGCCCCCACATTGCCAGCTCTCTGGTACAATCACTCTATGGGTCCTAGTCCTGAGCAGGAAAGGAAACTTTGTTGAGGCTGCAGCCCAGAGCAAAGCCCAGCTCAGTATGGAGTCAGCTGATCTGCCGTACGACACTGTCTCCATCCTGCACATAACCGGACAATGCAGCTCAGGAGACCACGCAGACGGGAGCCTCATCCCCACCTCACCTCAGTGTACCTCTCCCCCTAATTTTCAGACTTGAGGGGCATAGTTAGCGATCTGGTTATTTTTTAAAATTTACTTCTATTTATTGATATTATGGGGGAGTTTGTTTGGGAGAGCATGCAAGTATCATGGGGCATGTGTGGAAGTCTGAGGCCAACTCTGTGGAGTCAGTTCTTTCAAACTTCATGTGAGTTCCAGGAACCAAACTGAGAGTCTCAGGCTTACACAGCATTTAACTCACCGAGAATATCTGCCAGCCCCAAGATCCAAGTCTTAAAATGTAAGTGTTTCCATGAGAATGGAGTATGCAATACAAATTACCTCCATGGCTTTCTATACGTGACATATTCCTGGTGTATGGGGCCTCTACCAACTCCAGAGGACAGGCAAGGGGTTGCTGTGAGAGGGACTAAAGTGGGCACATCAGAATGGTATGTGGTTGTGTGCATCTGACTGCATATGCTTGTGTATTCACATGTGAATGGACATTATGCATGTTGTCACAGACACTGTAGAGCAAGCTTGGTGAAGTCTGCACACAGAAAAGGCCATTACCAGGGCTGATGTGACCCATTCTATATGGATGAGAAAGGCCTGGTACTATGACACAGACCTCATAAGGGCTGGGTTACTACACAGGGCAGTAGTGTTTGCAAAGAGGCCAGATGGTGGGGAAGCACTCAATGGCACAGCCCTTGGCTGGGAATAGGCTCTAGAACCTGAACTCTACCCAGAGGGAGAGTGAGTGGCTGCTGGCTTCAGCCCATGAGTACAGCCACAGAGAGCTCAGACACAAATGGTATTAAGAGTCCCCTCCCACAAGGTCACCTCTGCTAGCCAACTAAAGAGCTCTGCTCATCTTACCAGCACCAATGACCTGCTCTCAGCTCCTTTCTTTTTTTTTTTTTTTTAGGCCTACAGTAAGCAGATGGAGAGACTCTGTTCCGTGGCTGTGCCATTCCCATCGGTCTGACACAATGAGGCGCCTTCTCAATCAGTGAGGCCCTGCCCACCACTGCCTACCTGACCTCAGCATCAACATCTCAGACCCTTGTACTCTAGGACATGTTATGGTTTAGAACCACGCTGTCCTGTAGAAGACAGCCTGAGAGCAGAAGTTGGAAGCGGCCCTAGCCTTCCACATCTATAGGAGTGAGAGGGGTGGGATTAGGCTAAGAAAGCTGAAGTTCAGCAGGATTGCAGTGGGAGGACACACTTGGATCCGGGAAGCCTAGGATAGAAGAAAACACCTAGGGCTCAGGAAGCAAGGGAGACCCCCAGCAGGCGTAGGGTGGGAGGAGATAATGATGTACAGGTAGACAGAAGGACTCACAGCAGGTCCAGGGTGAAAGGAAACACTTGGGGCTCAGGAAAGCAAGGGGGACCCCAAGTAAGCAGACCTGGGATGGAAGCCACAGGAGAACAGTTGACATATTCTTTAGCACTGTGTAGCAGAGGGCATCAAACTGGAATACTACAGCCCAGACAGATAACTTTAACTCGAAATAAACCTCTAAGAGGGCCACACTCTTGGTCCACTCCTGACTCACTATGGCGCATCTTCTTTCTACTCCAAAATTTCAGGAGATCAGATAAAGGGGGGAAAAAAAGCCAAAAAGATCCCAGCACTACAGAGGCCCACCAGGGAAGATCCTGGAAATCTTCCACAAAGGAATACTTACTGGGTGTGGCAGTGAACGCTACAATCCCAGCACTCAGGAGCTAACCTAGGAGCAGGAGAGTCCAAAGTTAGCCTGTTAAAGAAGGTGAGCAGGGCAGAACACTAACTCTATGGAGGGAACCCTAAACCCCCACAATTGACTGGACACCAAAGAATGGTCGTTCAATCCTTAAGGGCTTCCTGGGCTGTGTAGTGGACCCCATAGCCTCACCCAGTCACACATTCATTATGGAGATGGCATCAGTGTGGAGTCACAAAATAATTCAAAGTTGCACTAACTGTAAGGTTTAATCAGCAAGAGAAAAAGCCAAATGGGAAGGGGAGAGGGTGGAAGGTCCAATGTAGGGAGAGCAGAGAGAACAGAAATGGTGGGGAGAGGGAGGCAATGTCTACAACGTGCCAGAGACCTGGGATGGGAGAGGCCCCGATGTGTCTATGGGGGAAACTCTAGCTGAGACTCCTAGCAATGCAGGATATGCATCCTGAAGTATCCACTTCCTGTAGCCAGACATGACTCCCAATGGAGAGATAAAGACAGCAACCCGCCCACAAAACCTTGGACCCAAAATGTGCCCTGCCTACAAGATGTGCAGAGACAAAGATAGAGCAGAGATGGAGGGAATGGCCAACCAATGACTGCCTCAAATTGAGACTCATCCCATGGGTGAGAACCAATCCCTGACACTATTAATGAAACTCCATTATGTTTGCAGACAGGAGCCTAGCATAACTACCCTCTGAGAGGCTCCACCAAGAAGCCAGTGTAGAGATGCAGAGACGCACAGCCAAACATTAGCTAGAGCTCAGGGAATCTTATAGAAGAGTTGGGTGAAGAATTGAGGGCCCTGAAAAGGACAGGGACTCCACAGGAAGACCAACAGTGTCAACTAACCTGGACCCTTGGGGGCTTCCAGAGACTAAGCCCAAGAACAAGCATGGACTAGACCTAGGCCTCTGCACATGTGCAGCAGATGTGCAGCTTGGTCTTCATGTGGGTCCACCAACAACTGGAGCAGGTTTGTCCCTGAATCTGTAGTCTGCCTGCCTGTGGATCCCGTTCCCCTAATTAGACTACCCTGTCTGGCCTCAGTAGGAAAAAATGCACCTAGTCCTGTAGTAATTTGATTTGTAGTGGGGGTGGGTGATACCTACATGGGGTTCCCCTTTTCAAAGAAGAGGGGGAGGGAGGAATGTGGGGAGGATCTATCTAAGGTGGGCCCTGGGAGGAGACGGGGCTGATATTGTGATGTAGAGTAAATAAATAAATTTGATTTTTCTAAAATAGGAAAAAGAAAAAAGCCCAGCTGATGGCTTGGTTTAGAGACAAGATCAATGTTTCCCACAAACAGGCTGAGAGATGCCAACATACAGTAGACCCTAACTCAGAAGCTGGAGAGATGGCTCTTCAGTTAAGAGCACAGGCTGCTGCTTTTCTAATTGACCTGGGTTCAATTCCCAGCATCCATATGGCAGCTCACAACTGTCTGTAACTCCAGTTCTAGAATATCTGACACCCTCACACAGACAGACACTCGGGCAAAAACATCAATGTACATTAAATAAATAAATAAATAAATAAGAACTGTAACTCAAGAACAGACACTTCATTTGCAGACTGTAGGAGATCTGAAACACTAAAACGTGAAGTGTAGGCTGTAAACGACCTGACATGAAGCACAAAGTGCCTCCCGTGGTAATAGCACTGATCTTTCTAGAAAATTTTCCTTAGGAGCCTCTATCTTCATAAACATGGGAGGCCTTGCCAGGTGGGGGGGGGGGGGGGGGCGGGGGGGGGTGAACGGAGGCACACGGGGGAAATTCCATGACTTAACTTCTGGAAACTCCCAGAAGAACGACTGTCTTCGTTTTACTGTTTGTTGAGCTTGGGTCTAATGGGTGAGAGGATCAAGGGCATGAACTTACCTCGGCAAGCAATCCCCTGACTGTCAATGGTCTGTCTGCACACTCCACACACCCTGGGCTTTTTAAAGTCCTTCTTCTTAAAGCTGTGCGGACACGTGGTAAATTCTTCCGGCTGAAAGAATAAAGGGAGAAACTGTCAGAGCTCCAGTTCTTGCATCTTTGTTGTTGTTGTTCTCTCTCCAGAGATAATAAATCTAGTGAGCCTTGAACACAGCTGAAAGAGGAGCTTTACCAAGCAAACTCCAGTTCCCAAAGAGAGCCAGGGCATGGCATCCCGGAACCCAGAGGGCAGCTTACCCTCTCTGTAAGCGCATCTCCCCCGGGAGTAGGGGGTTGGGGGGAGGGTGCTTGAGGACTTGAGACATTAGGCAGCTACCCAGGTGATAATAAGCTACTAGCAGCCAACAGGCTTACATCATCCACAGCAGCAACAAAGTGGCCATACACCCTTCTAGACTCTCAAGGCCTTTTCTTCTAGAATAAAGGATTTAAAGAGCAAACAAGTTAAAACGCACTATATAGTTTTCCCTTCAAAGATGTCCCTAAATAAACACAACGGTTCTGACTTCTCAGGCCAGTGGGCTAGGTGTGCTGTTCTGAAGAAGAGAAGGCCCTAAGATGAGCCTGCGACACACATGCTACCTCCTTAACCTGATGACAAGCATTAGTATGAGGAGATTAACTCTCATCCACCAAGTTCCTCTTTGCAGAGTCTGTTCTGAGTCTCTATGTGAGGCTCTTAAAAACAGCCTGTTTGCTGCTGACAGTACATACATGATCAGTTACTAATAACCATGTGGATTTTAGTTGAAACACACACATGCGCCCGAATGCACAGACACATACACACAAACACACACACACAAGCTACTGCACACCCACCAGGATCATTTAAATTTACTGAGAAAGTGAAATGTATCGTTTACCTCCTATTCTCAGTAAACACTACTTTAGGAAAGTTTGATAATTTCTTACAAACTTGAAAAAGTATAACAATATAATTTTAAAAGTATCCATGACTGCAGGCAGTGCTTTACTTTCTGCATAGCCCCCAGCACCCATACAGTATAGCCAATATATTTTTTTTCTAACAGTTAAAAAACGGTCCCAAAGTTGGGCAGTGTGGTGGTGGCACACACCCTTGATCCTAGTACTCCAGAGGCAGAGGTAGGTGGATTTCTGTGAATTGGAGGTCAGCCACCAGGGCCACACAGAGAAACCATGTATTGAAAAATGAAACGAAACCAAAACAACAATAACAACAACAACAACAACAATAAAAAAAAAACTACCTGTCCCAAACAAGAAATAACCTAACTATATATAATAATAAGAATGGGTGCTCTTATTCAAAAACGTTGGCAGGCTGGGTGGTGGTGGCGCACGCCTTTAATCCCAGCACTTGGGAGGCAGAGGCAGGCGGATGAGTCCAGCCTGGTCTACAGAGTGAGTTCCAGGACAGCCCGGGCTATAAGAGAAACTCTGTCTCGAAAGACCAAAAAAAAGTTGGCAAAACAGAGGTGCATACTATCTGTGCCGGTACATGGGTAGTAGGGTTCTATGATACTCGACACCACCCAGGCACAGCTGAGTCAAAAGAAGAGCCATAGAACATACTGCTGCAGGGGGAGGGAGGACCCTGAGGGAGCACAGATGAAGGGAGCACGGATGAAGGGCGCTTGCTTTATGCTCTGGATGGCAGGGCACATCGTTCAAGTCATTAAGCTTCAGAATCGTATGTCGTACTAGCAAACGATCGACGAGAAAGGTGAGAGATACAGATCTGAGTAAAACGATGATCCTGGGAGGATGTGCTGACCTACTTGTGAGGACCTCGGGTGATGTGGAACAGCGTGACAGGATTTTTATTTACTTAGTTCTCCATCCATCTGCAGGCAATTCCGCTGCTGGTGCAAAGGTCTTACCCAAAGACTCAATGTATCCTCACACCTAAAATCATGCACGAAATACATAAACCCACTGTTCTAAAACAGCACAGCAGGAAATGAAGGACAGGAAATGAAGGACAGTGATAAGGATGCTTTGGTCAACAATGCCCGTCTGCACCAAGGTGCACTGAGACCCAAGTGAGGCCGAAGTCCTATTACCTGGTGATGTCCCACAATCTCAGTTTGTGTAAACACACTGAGTGCTACCAACACAAGGGCAATAGTGCCTAATGATACAAAATCCTAACTACAGGGACCCATCACAATGGCAACAGCACCTAATGGTACACATCCTAACTTCATCCTTGTTCAGGGACCCATGACTGCACTTCAGAGGGAAGAGTAAGTTAAAGTGAACTTCCTGTCTCCCTCCCTTCTACCAATGTAAGAGACTCTTTAGGCTGCAGAGATCCAAAGTGAACCATCCCTGTTGAGAGAGTCAAAAAGTTTCCTAGACAGGGCACCACAAAACAATGTGCAGCATACTTAAGGTCTGAAGAAAACCCCTTAAAAAGGATGAGTGCTGAAAGAGCTTGCACATCAAGAATATAGAAAAGAACTCCAACCCCCAGCCCTTCCAGCACACACCCTATGCCTCACAAGCAGGATTAGAAGAACAGGGCCCTGTGCTCAAAGCTGAGCATACTGCTTGCTTACTAGAGATCAGGGACCCCAATCCTGCCCAACTCTACAGGAAATCAGAACAATATTGCCATGCAAAGATTAGCTCGAGAACAGTGTTTCTCGATCTCCCTATTGCTAAGACCCTTTTATACGGTTCTTCTTGTTGCAGTGACCCTCAACCATAAAACTGTTTTCATTGCTACTTCATAACTGTAATTTTGCTACTGCTACAAATCATAATGCAAATCTCTGATATACAGGATATCTGATATGCAGGATATCTGATATGCAACCTCTGTGGAATGGTCACGAGTCCCACAGGTTGAGAACTGCCCTTCTTGGCCTATATAAGCTATTTGAAAAACACTGCCTTGAGGCTGCTACTGCCGTCCAATCACATGACTGCATTTCAGAGAAAAAGCACACCAGAATACCACAAAGACCATCAAGTTTCCCAGAATCCAAACAAAGTAAAATTGATGTAGGCTGGCAGCCAGTCAAAAATGATCAGGCACTCAAAGAGACAAGCCAGAAAACAGACTTCATAAATAGAAAAAACAATGGAATGAGACTGAGAAGTTAGAATTAGCAGACAAGGCCATTAATGAATGGTATTATGACAATTGTATTACATCTACTCAAAATGCATGGCCCTAAAAAAGACTTAAAGATCCAACAAAACAACCACAGAAGGAAATGGAGACTTTTGGGGTAAAATATATATGAGACATGATTATTGGCCAATTACTCAAAAGACAGCTCAGTGAACTTAAAAATATCACAATGCAAACCTGTCAAAATGAAGTAAATAAATGAAGCAATGGATATAAGGAAGCAAATGGGTGTCTGGAGCAACAGGAGAATTTACGACCAATAGACATTTACTCGGTGTCCCTACTGAAGAGAAGCACAGAAGGGTACTGGAAGAAATCATGACTAGAACAGCCTCAAAATGCAAGAAAGACTATAAAGCTATGGAGCCAAGACACAAGAGTTGACTATAACTACACCAAGTGCATGAGAATAAATCTTAGAAACACTCAGAGCAGAGAAAAAGACACGCTACATACAGAGGACCAACCATTAAAATTAACAAAATTCCTCACTTCAGTTAGTTTAACTATGAGGATGGAGAGATGGCTCAGTGGTGAGAATCTGAGTTCAGGTCTCAGCACATTAGGTACATATACCCACCTGCAACTCTACTGCAAGATTACTAGATGTCTCTGGCCTCCATCTGTACTCATGCCACACAGATACACATGCACATAATTTAAAAAAACAAACATAAATCTACAAGAAAATAATAAATTTGAAAACACATGTGAGAAGTTAGTGGGAAAGGAAACCAGCAAATCTAGAATGGCAGTCAAAATAGCTTCCAAAAAAGTGATATTTACTCAAAAGCTGAGTTAAAGGAATCCATCAGTAGCTGACACATATCTCAGATATACTAAAAACAGTCCTTAGGTAACATGATGCTGGAAATAGGATTTTATATAACAAAAAGAAGAACACCAAATGGCAAATACATGGGTAAATATGCACTGTCTGATTAAAAACAATTAAGGGTAACTAATCATCAGATAAAACGCAGTGTGATGTAATAGCTACGAAATGCAATCTGCCTAGGTGTCCATCAATTAATGAACGGATGAAGAAAAGAATGTAGACACACAAAGGAATTTTATTCGGCTTGTAAAGAAAAATCAAAACTTCAGGAACATGGATGGATCTAGAAAATATACTATGAGTTCCATATACAAGGTCCAGAAAGACAAACACTACATTTCCTCTGTCATATGTGGATGTAGCTTCAAAGTTGTAGATCTATGTTTAACCTGGACCACCTAGAGAGGCCAAAAACCTGTAAAAGTTCATTGAGGGAACAGTCTTAAGTCCGGGCTATTATCAACAGACATGATATGAAATACAGGAGTAAAGCACCAGAAACTGAAAGGTTCTGCAGGATGAAGTGGCAGAGAAAAGGAGGTAGAGAGAAAAGGGCTAACCAAAGACAAGGAAGAAGGAAAGAACCACATAAAAACCTACAAGGGGGGGGGATTTTTAAAAGATATAGTTCTTTAAAAAGGAGTTTGAATGGAAATAGCCTGCATAGACGGACAATGTCACTCCCAAGAGGCATAGGTAATTTAATGAAAATCTCAACACCAGGCACAAGATACCTCCCTATGAGAGGTTGGTCAGGGATGTCCCAGTGGGACCCAAAATAATACAAGCTATTGCCATGGTTCATAAGATATATCAAGGAATCCATGTTCACAAAGGGATAACCATATAAGGACTTGGAGAAGATGGCTATCTACAAATGAAGAGGTCTCGAGCAAAGAGCAAACCAACCAAACACCCACACCATTATGTCTGTGTCCTTCCTCATCATTGTTGGAGAATGCATTTCTGATAAGCAACCATCTCTGTGGTATTGTTATTCAACTCTCTCTCAGTAATCAACAGATCTATCAGAAAATACACACAGATACCAAAGATTTGGGTGATATTATCAAACAATTTGGCCTAACAGAGTGTTTAACTCAACAGCAACAGAGCATGTGTCCTTTCAAGTGCACTGGTATGCTTAGCCATATTATGAACACAGAACAACTCTGAATGAATCCAAATACATTCAAGTCCTACTGAGAAGAAGAAAACCTGACCACAATCGAATCAAATTTGGGAAAATAAACAGCAATCTCTGAAAAATCCCCAAATAGTTGCAAACAAAATACTGCACTTTGAAATAACCTTCATAATTCACATTACTACATCGTGAAAAGTTGGCTTATCCCAGAAATGCAAGAGTTCATAACATTCATTATCAATCAATAAACCTTCTATACTAGAACTCTAGAGGCTTTAGCAAGGAAACAGTAATGGCCAGACCTTGTCTGGAAAAGCAAAGCAAATGATCACAAAAGCAGTTAATAAGCTAAGAGAACCAGCAGGTCTTCTCAGTCAATACAAAAAAATCCACTAACAAATCCTAACATCCCTTTGCTGATAGGATGGGAGAGAAAGAGTCTTCCTTGTGATCATGTGGCTATGTAAATCCTTCAGCAAACATCCTTAATCATAAGAACCTAATGCTTCCTTTTAAGATATGCAACAGGGTAGAGGCGGTGCTAAGCAAGACTTAACATTGAGATTCTAAACAGCACAATGAGGTGAGAAAAGGAAATAAAAGGCAACCAATTTGGAAAGCTATAAAACAGCCTTGCTGATAAGCTGGCAGCCAATGTAGACCAAAAAGAAAGAAGGGGGGAAAAGCTTTGAGAGCTAATGAGAATTTTTAGTAGCAGAGCTGGAGGATCCAGGATCGACATAACCAACGCATTGTTCTGGTTACATGTCACCAATGAACTTCCAAAACTGAAATACAAAAGACCTTGCCACTTCCAACAGCATGAGTAGCCATTTCTAGACCCAGAATCTTCCAAACACTTCAGCTTCCTCAGCCATGTTGACGCTTCCCTGCTATGGTAAGGACAGCACTGTCAAAGAACAGGAAAGTACCCTGAACCCAGAAACTTCTGCATTGGCTCTGCAATCTGCATTCAAACTCTTGCTCAGCCTTGAACAAGACACAAATCCTCTTAATCGGCAATAATACCCTCCCTCTCCTACTGCTGGAAATGACCACCAAAACGCTTCATGTCCACAGGCATAATGTAGGTAGTTTTAAAAACAACTTGGGAGCCGGGTGGTGGTGGTGCACGCCTTTAATCCCAGCACTTGGGAGGCAGAGGCAGGCGGATTTCTGAGTTCAAGGCCAGCCTGGTCTACAGAGTGAGTTCCAGGACAGCCCGGACTATAAAGAGAAACCCTGTCTCGAAAAACCAGGAAAAAAAAAAAAAGAAAGAAAAAAACAACTTGGTTGGAATAGGGTCCATCCCATACCAATTCAATCTAATTACCCTAGAGGTGAGACCAGAATACTGGGAAGGTTTTAGAGCTCCCAGAAGATTCTCATCTTCAGTCATAACAGGCTGTATCACTTGGACCTGTACTATTAAGGCACCTTTATTAAATATTCCGTCCTATGTCTGTGCCTGATTACTTCAAATTGATAGCAGAAACCTTGTATTCAGAGCTCTGTAAGAATCCAGCAGCATTCAATACTCGCATTAGCAAGGCACCCCACTTTTCTACAGATGGGGTTGTGATATACAAGACCTAGACCCCACAGGGAACCAATGAGGGATAGGGCTACCACCTAGTGCCCTGTTCTGCCTGGCACAGGGATTAACTCTTAGTAATACCCACAGCATCACATACCTTTTCTGCTCATCTTGTAGCTCTTGGATTATAATCTCTCTTGTGCTAGACTGCAATATCTTAGGTTCAGGGTACCAAGCTCTTTCTCCTTTGTCCTCTGTGAGCCCTCCTCGGCTGTCAGAAGGCAACCCACAGTCTCTCAATTAAGACTTGTGCACTAGATGAACCGGCCATAGTCTGTGAGCCAAAGGAGAGATACTGTAACGTTTCATTGGTCACAAACACCTTTATTCCAAGCAAGGAGAAAGAGGTACTGTTTCCCTGCAGCTTCTAGCTCACTGGTCCAGAAGCTGCAGGGTAAAACAGCAGAGGCACTGTGGTGCTTGCTCAGCCATTTCAATTGCTAGATCCCAGGGGAGTTGATTAAGATAGTGTAATAACATCTGCTCACGTGCATGTAGCATAACATCTCTCTTGTGAAAAGAGACTAGACAGAACTAGACTGTCTCTGTCTTCACCTGATCCGTAGCTTTCATTTCTCCATGAAAAAAAGGGTGGGGGGAGGATAGTGAGGCTGAAGCAGCTGGTAAAGCCAGTTCAGGAACCTAGATTGCACCTAATTGTTAGGAGCCAAACTTTGGAAGAGTAACCAGTAAGGCTACTGGTTCCACAAAGATGCCCACCCGGAGAGAACAGGGACAATTAGTCTTGATAGTGAAGTCTCTTGAGAGCAGGGAAAACCACGCAGGGAACCCGCAGCCAGGTTCTTGCCACTAAAGGTCGCCATGGCAAACTAGTTTCACAGTACAAGAATATGTCTGCACAAACCCAGCTACATTTCTCCCTTCAGGAAATATTCAGCCCACCACAGGAAGCGACTGTAGGTGTGTTGGGGTAGCACTGATCAAAACCGCATACCCAGCCTAACTTCGCTTCTCTGAAAGCATTCAAACCTGAACCCTTCCCATATCTGCAGAGCTGTCCTCAGACCTCCCCACAGAAGGCAGGCACCTGGGGCATAAATGACACCTCCATGCTCAACACAAGTCCCTATATGTCAGTAGTTCTCAACCTGTGGGTCACGACCCCTTCAGGAGTCTAAAGACCATTTGATGAGGTCACATATCAGATAGTTACATTATGATTCAAATCCGTTGCAAACTTTCAGTTATGAAGTAGCAAGGAAAAACATTTCATGCTTGGTGGTCACCACAACACTAGGAGCTGCATTAAACGGACTACTCCTTTACAGCAACCGCATCTGGCTGCTGAAGCAAAACTGACATGCAGACCTTACGCTCCACAGAACCTTCCACAAGTTTCCTGGGAACACAATCGCAGTCGATGCTGGATTTATAAGGCTTAGAAGAGGGGGCTGGGGCTGCTACCAGGCGCCTGTTTAATTCGAACCCCACAGAGGACCGTCCTGAGACCCACAGGGCGCCAAGGTATCCTCGGAGACACAGGAACTTGCACTAAACCCCTTCCGCGCACTACTCCAGCATACGCAAGAATCCTCAGCAAGAAACACGCGCGGAAGAACGAGTCTGCGCAATGGCCAGTGTCCCGCCTCTACTGCAGAGAAAGGGATCCAAAGAAACATTTTCCAGCAACTTTTCGATCTCAAGGGGCTAGAGTTCCTGCCTTCTGCCTTGCCGTACGCTCATCCAGTTCTGCCTCCCTAGACACTGTTACATACGCGCGAGCGTATGTACAAACACACACACACACACACACACACACGTGCACAGCCCAGAACACATACAGAGGAGCGCAAACCCAGCAAGGACACCCACACGCTCATAGACCCTCAAGTACATGGCCTCGTGCACCCACCCGGGACGTCCACGTGCGTGACAATCCGAGGGAGCCCCATCCGTCGCACTCACCTGGCGTGGACGCCCACGCGCCCCGGACTCGCGCGTCAACCTCGCGGGCGGACCCGGGGCCAACGCGCGCCACCGCATGGCTGCCCCCCGCGGTCTGTCCCCCGTCTACGGCCGAGTGTAGGGCGCCGACGGCTCGGGGTCCTGCGTGGGCGAGGCCCGGATCGCGCGCGTCTCAACCTGGCTCTGCAAAAGCTCCTGCCGTCAGAAGTCAGACGCCGGGAACAAAAGCCAGGCGCGAGTGGCGGGCCTCGCGCGGCCGCCCTCCATCTGACACGAATTAGCCCGCCCTCCCCCGCAGACCGCAGCCCAGAGCCGGGCACCGCTGCTCAGCCAGACGCGGGAGAAGTGGGCGAAGAAACGCCTTCCCGCGGGCGGGGGCGGGGAGGGGGTGCGCCTCCCTGCCGCCATCTGACTGGAATTACCGACGCTTGGCTCAGGGTTCGGCATTACTAGGATTTCAAACCTCTAGGCGCGCTGGCCCAGGGGCTTAAGAGAATCAAAACGCAGCAGCTTCCCAGGACTTTTGGCATTTTAAAATCCCGATCAGTCTCCAGTCCACTCTCCATCTGCACTGGAAGGTATTTACCCGGTAATCAACACTACCCGTTAAGAGTGAATTTAGAGTAGGAAGAGGAAAAAAACAAAACAACAACAACAAAAACCCACTAAGGCATAGGGTTTTGTTTTGATTTGTTTTTGTTTTTTTTCCAAGCAAAGCTCAAAGCAAATGACTGCCCACTTTGCACCACTAGAGGATGGGTGCCCATTCCCCATCTCAATGCCACCAACTTCACAAATTACATCTCAGCTTTTCCATTCTGGGTCTGGGATTTTAGAAGGAAATTAGAAATCTACAGTAGAGGGTGAGATGAAGGAACTGGGGTGGAAGAAAGCAAACCAGGAGCCCAGAAAGTTCGGGGGTCACTATAAAAAACCAGAATACACGTTCCTGACAGAGTGTGGCTTCCCCCAAGACAAGTCGTAACTTCTGAGACGGGAAGGGCTATTTGGAAGATGGATGAGTTCAAGCTGAAGCAATTGCTGGGATCTCTTAGGTAGAGCAGAGGAGATCCCTGCAATGAAGTAGCATGGCCTTTAGCATGTAGCTCTCACCATGAAGCCCCGGTGGCCATGGCACCAGGCCCAGCCCGTGTGGCATTCTAACAGCCTACAGTGAGTGTCCCAGAGCCCAGCCTCTGTGGATGTCACACACTCTTGAGTCTGTGTGCCCAGATGCTTTAGATGGGAGGGCAGTCTGGGTGGGCTGCACAGGCCTTTATGGTTACCACATGTGCAAATTCCAGCCATCAATTCAACCTCTCAGGTCCTGGCACTAAATATCCATCTTTCTGTTTCTACGGTGGAGTGGCAATGGCTGCTCTACAAGTTTCAATTGAAAAATAAAAGAAAACCAAAATTTGCCTAAGATACACATACCACCCTGGACTCCAATTCTCCCTGCAGTTATCATCAGGCAGATGCAGAAGAATTCTCTCCCCCTCCCCCTCAGCTGAGATCATTAGTCATCTTTCTTTGAGTTTATCCTTCCCTGTTTCCTTATCCATTCCTCATCCGTTCCTCATTCTTAATTTCTTATAGTTGCCTATTTAAGCCTTAGGTTTTACCAGTCTCTCAGGCATATTCCTGCATGTGCCATCTCAATCCTCCACTGACGGGGATCCCTGAGCCCATGAGTAATGCACCCACTCTGGATCCCCACCTCTAACCTAAGACAGGGTAGGAAGCAGTGATTCTCCTGGCTGTCAAGAGGTGTGTTTGACACAAGCCCTTCCTTCACAGGATGGCCATCACATCAGCCACAAGCCTTACTAAGGTGCTGACAGAGCCAACAGAAGGAATATGAATTCAGAAACGAAAACACAGCAACCTAATATGATGGAGCTCCACACACTCCAGGGGCCACTCAGAGCTACTGTGAAGAGGCAGGGGCTTCCATCTGTGGCAGCTCATGTCTGTGATCCCAGCAGTAGGAAGGCTGAGGCATGGCTCAGGTCTGCCACACAGCGAGGCAAACATCAGAAGGTGGCTCTTTATTACAGGCATACCTGAATCTGCCAGAAGTTACTCAAAAACACATGCCATCCAGAAAATGCCTATTCTTTATTATAGTTATAAATTCCATGAATGGGATACGCCTACAGGCTAGTGACAACAGAATGGTTTGTCTCAGTCTAAGGAAGAGTCAATAGTCACAGACAAGGACTCTGGGCCAAGGTCCAGAACCTTGAAACCAGGGACTTGCCCACAGTCCCTTCAGCAGGCTGCACGGCTCCCATCCATTCTCTGGCCTCCCTCTAACAGCTCAGCCAGGCTCCCAGCTGTGGTCCAGCCTCTCTGTTCCTTCCACTCAGAACCATGGGCTCTCTTCTGACTTCTAGGGCTTTTTCCTTTTCTCTTTTCTAATTGATAATGACTGCTTTTTCTGGGCTCAGCTGAAGAGCCACCTCCAACACACCTGCTCTCCATCCTCCGTGGTTAATCGTCCTCCATCCCTGAGCAGGATTCACAGCAGAGGAACCCACTCTTCATTTGGTCATCTGTATCCTACAGCAGCACTCCCTAGGCTTGTGCTACACAGACACAGGGTAGTGTGGGCACAAATAAGAAAAGGTCCTTCACTGCTCTGCTCCCTGGCCAGCAATGCTGCTCACTCATGTGTGGAGTCACATCCTTCTACCCACCCAACTCTGCCTCTTAGGCAAGCTGTGGGCAGACAGAGCCAAGGGGCCTGGGAAAATCCAGAAGCATGGTAGCTATTAAGCCAGGAAGGCCTCCTATTTTCTTTCTGCTTTGTGCCACTCCTTGGTGCTTCTCACTGCCCAGATTGGGATATAACCCCAAGTCACTAGCAGCTCTGTGGCTTCTGACTACACCTGGTCCCTAGGAACAAAATGACATTCTTTTTACAAAGGGGGAATGGGAGGCTAGTCAACCAAGAGAGATATCAGCATGGTGACCATCAGGGAGAGAGGTTATGTGGCATCCAAGTACTGAAAACTCAGATTAGCTGGATGGTGGTGGCGCATGCCTTTGATTGATCCCAGAACTTGGTAGGCAGAGTTGGGAAGATCTCTGTGAGCTCGTGGCCAACCTGGTCTACAGAGCAAGTTCCAGGACAGCCAGGACCACACAGTGAAACTCTATCTTGAAAAACCAAAACAGAAAGATAAGAGAAAGAAAAAGCAAACTCAGACAGAACTGACATGTGCCCCTAAAAGAGCCACATGTCCTCATGTCATATCAGTGGTTCTCTTGGAAGGTAGTCACCGTGCCCTGGAAGCTGCTCGCTCATTCATGTGCACACACACTCACCTGCAGAGTTGCTGGCTGAGAAGCCCATGAGCACACCGCATTACAAGGGAACAACATCGTCCACACACGACGCAAGAACTCAGTGAGTGGGCTGAGACTTAGAAGGGGTGAACGTTCTCCAGGCAAGAAAGGAAGTGAGGATGTGTTTGGGTGAGTAGGCCTGACATGGTGGCTATTGTGCAGCTAAGCTGGAGGCAGACGGAGTGCGAGAGAGGTTGGGGAGCTAAGCAGGATGACAGGAAGCAGCGATGGAGGGGTGAGAGGGGCTACCCTAGGAACACTATGAAGACGTCCTGGAAGAGCGTCTATGGCCATGGAGAGCAGTCTGGAGTGTGTGCAGGAGTGGTTATAAGTCTAGGGAAGAGTAGCAGCCATGTGCCCTCTCGAAACACTAGGTCTGGAAATACTGTAAAATGTAAACAAGGTGACAGGGAAGGGACAAGAACCTGGACACCTACAAGACTAAGCCTGGAGCCTCCTTTCTGATTTGGAGGAAGAGGGAGAACATTCTACAGGACTCAGACACAGGCGCAGCAGCAGGTCTCACTTCCTGGCACAGGCACACTGAGAAGTGAAAGTAGTATACACAGACATTATCAGTTCTGTTCACAGGGGTCAGGGGTAGAGAAACACCCACAGGAATGACACAAGAGCACACCACAAGGACATGAGAGACAGTCTGAAGTGACGCCTGTTGGCCAAACCTCAGAGGGCTCCAATGGAAAATAAACAGTGAAGACTCTGCATTGCAAACCACCAGCAATGGAGTCCTTGAATCTCCACTGTAACAAATAACACAGTCAAAGTCTACGTGGGGTCAGCACTTCGGACAAGGAAGGGCAGAGCAGATCAACAGATGTACCCAGAGAAGACAGGGCAGGGCTGTACAGAGTTTGTAAGGGAAGGTTAAGACCAGTTTTCACTCATCCTGTGGAGGCCACTGTGGGGTCACCTGCAAAGAGAGACATCTTCTTGCACCTATGTCCTTGGAGAATAGGGAACCTCACAGCACCTTCATTGTAAAAGAGTAAATCGTAAATCTAAGATTGAGAAGGTGGTAGACCACATGTCAATCAAGAGGCCAAGATGACTATGGCCTTGGATCAGGCAAGCCTTTGCCAGTGCTAACAAGAAGCCACTGGCAGCTCTTATCTGCTGAAATCTCTAAGCCTGACTTTTTTCCTTGTCCCAAGGCCCTTGTATCCAGGTCTTGCACAAGCACAGACCTGGGTCAAACTCTCTCTTGGAAGACCTTCCTTACTTCCCATTTCCCTGTGTATCCAGCTTATGCTCCATCCCACCTACAAAGGAAGACAGTGTGCCTGTTAAAGAACTGACCAAACGTCAGTATGTACAGACTCCCTGGAGTTCTGGGAGGGTCCCAGAGCCATGTCCTCCTCACTAACATGGCAGAGCCTGTCCAGAAGACCCCCATTTCCCTGCTGCTTGGAAATGCTGGGAAGGGACGACACATGCTTGGAGATAGAAGACTGTGGGACACACGATCTCAGGGGTTCACTGGTGAGCGGAGAGACAGTACAAGCCGGGAACAGTTCTGTGTCCTCCACAAGCCATCCCCAGAGATATCCTGAGGACAAGGAGAACACCACAACAAGCCAGAGAACAAACTAAAGATGTTACATTTAAGGTGCTTGACCCAGAGTACATAGTAGGAAAATAGGTGTTACCACACAGTTGGATGTGGAATATCACTCTGGGGTTCCCATCCTTACTGCTGCTTTGTCCTCTCAGGGACGCTGCACCTCAAAATCTCCCTCAGCATTCACTGCATCTGGGAGGAATTTCTGAGCCCCTGACCTCAAGATGGCATTAGTCTATGAGTCTACCAACAGGTCTTCACCGGCAAGAGTTCAAAACAACGGCCAGGGCAATAGGTTAGGGCCAACTGTCAATCTGTGACAGCCACATCTGGGGGCTTTTTGTCAACAACAGATGGTGACTTCTGAAACTGTAGCTGGGTGTTCCACCAGTGCTGAGGAAGCATGCTGTTTCCCCTGTTCTCCACCATCATATACTTCCTTCCCTCTGACTTAGAGAAGTAAGGAAAAACTGTTCTTCCTGCAAATCTCATTCCCACTGTGAGCTTCCTCCTTCCCCATCAAACAGCAACTGTGCAGTAATAACATAAAGTATGAAGCCCTTCTCCCTCTTGCTCCTAGGCAGTGGGTTCTTCCTCAGCCAGCTATTTAGATCTGGCCCTCCTCTTGGTCTATCAGAGGAGATAAAGAACAGGGCAGGGAGGCAGGTAGAGGCATTAGGCCAGGCCAGTAAGATGAGTCAGGAAAGGTGGTCCTTCAGGCCTTCCTGCAGTCCTAACCTCAACCTAGGCCCGCCTAGATAAGAAGACCCTCCCTCAAATCAAATCAGCAAGCAAATCAGTCACAATGCACATGCCCTTAATCCACTACTCAGGAACCACGGGAGGCAGAAGGAGGTGGAGCTCTGTGAGTTCAAGGACTGCCTGGTCAACATAGCCATCCAGGGCTACATAATGAGATCCTGTCCAAAAGAGAAGGGGGGGGGGTCATTAACCTCAAGCCTTCAAAACTAAAGACCTTCTACATGCTGCTATCCCCTTCCAAGTGCATAACAACCCTGCTGAAGTGAAAGGACCCCACCATCATCACAGCTGTGTCCCCTCAAATGCGTGGGTTAACATCCACAAAAGTGGTGGTATGAGGTGAGGCCCTGGGGAGGTGACTGGGTCATGAGCTCATATGAACGGATACCCCAGAAGGACTAGGCAGCCTACCTCAAAAAAGGACACAAAGCTGCAAGGAGGCCCAGTCTGGTCTTACATCTATAAGACTTGCCAATGCTTCACGGACAAACTTTCTTTTTAAGCTTATTTGTATTATTTTATATTTTTTTATTCTTATTTTACGAGTATATGTGTTTGCCTGCCTATGTCAACATACAGCTTGTGTGTCTGGTGCCCTAGGAATCCAGGGGTGTTATATTCCCTGAGATTGGCCTTATAGTTGTGAGCTGCTCTGGAGGTGCTGGGAATCAAACTCAGGTCCTCTGGAAGAAAATGGCAGAGATATATTAAATCTTTGTTTTCAATAATTAGACCATTTCCTTCCTTCCTTTCTTTCTTTCTTTCTTTCTTTCTTTCTTTCTTTCTTTCTTTCTTTTTTTGTTTTTTTTTGTTTTGTTTGGTTTGTTTGCTTTTTTCGAGACAGTTTCTCTGTGTAGCCCTGGCTGTCCTGGAACTCACTCTGTAGACCAGGCTGGCCTCGAACTCAGGAATCCACCTGCCTCTGCCTCCCAAGTGCTGGGATTAAAGGTGTGGGCCACCACTGCTCGGCACCATTATGTTTCTATAAGAGCAGAAAACTATGTTATACTAAAAACACTGATACTCATGTAACAGTCTGGAATCTGCACTGTTTCAGGCTGTGCTGTGTTCACTCACAATTCACTGCAAAACAGCATGTGCCATGTGAAGTGGGCCTACTGTGTTCAGAACCGAGGGCAAAGAGAAGAGCTGGACGACCCAAGCAAGTTCTGCAGTAAACAGTTCACACTCATTGAGCTTTTGATCCTGGGTTCATGTGGTCACTGAACATTTAAAAACTTTGTACTGTTGCAAATGCTCTCCTGTGTCCCACTCTGAGTTATACAACTCCTGTGGAATCATGACCCACATTTAAAAAGTAGTGTTCTAAATTGGATGTGGTGCCCTTTAATCCTAGCACAGAAGAGACAGAGGCAAGCCAATTTCTTAAGTATTGAACCTAGACTTCACAGAGAAATCCAGACCAGCCAGGGAGGGACACATAGTGAGACTCTGCCTCAAAAGAAGGGGAAGAAAAAAGAAGAGGAAGAGGAAGAAAAAGAAGAAGAGGAGGAGAAAGACAACAATAACAATGACCCAGGTTCAATTCCCAGCACTGACAGGGTAGCTCACAACCATCAGTAACACCAGTTCCAGCCAGTACACACGAGCACCCATACCGAGCACCCATACCGTGCACATACAAATAAAAAGTACAACGCATATAGAAAGAAAGAAAAGAAATGTTAAAGTAATAAAAATAATGGTTCCAGAAAGCTTAATAACTGGTTAAGTCTGTGCAGCTAGAGAAGAGATAAAAATCACCTTAAGGGCTCGTGGTTGAAGAATAGATACAGGAGATGCGGTACAAACACCCTATGGTATTTAAAGAAGGGGGAAAGCCTGCCATTTTGTAAAAACCTAGATGGAACTTTGGTTAGTGAAATAAGCCAGGCTCAGAAAGGCAAACACCATGTGAGCTCATTCACATGTGGATTATGAAAAAAGAATCTGACAGAAGTGGGAGTGGCGAGGTCAGCACCATCCGGGCAGGGGCAGGGGCAGGGGCAGGGGCAGGGGCAGGGGCAGGGGCAGGGGCAGGGGCAGGGGCAGGAGATGGTGGGGAGTGGGTGCAAGGTTGACCAATGGGTACAAAGTTTTTAGATGCAAGCAAGTTCTGGGGTTTTATTGCACAGACTTCCATAGTTGAGAATGAGATATCATGAGTTGCAAGATACAAGATTTCAATGTTCTCATCACAAAAAATAACAAGCATTTAAGACAATGACATGCTAATTACCCCCGCTGTTATCAGGATGTAACACATTCCCATATAAAAACACCATGCTAGAGCTGAGACACACACATACACACACACACACACACACACACACACACACGCCACTGTGTTCTATACATATGTACAATTTCTATGTATGAATTAACAAGTGAAAGTTAGAAATCAATCCTAACTTAAAGAAAACCTGTACAGTTTCCCCAGACAGTCTGCTAAGGAGAACCTAAGCCTGATCTCCATTCAGGCCCCGCCCCATACAGCCAGTAGTTCCTCCAACATGGAGACCCTCTCGGCCTGTTTCTAGAGTCCACAGGGAGACCCTTGGATTATCCCTAGTCCTTTCAGCCTCCTCTGCTCTCCAGACCAGAAACGACTCAACTTCCCCTGTTGAGGTCAGCATACAACAAAACCACATCTAGACTCTGGGCAGAGAACATGGCACATCATCAGAGGGGCCACCCAGGGTGAGGACAGGCCATAGTGACCCTTAGACACCCCTGAAGTGAGTGGACAAAAACATCCTAAACTGAACCAACCCTACCCCAGTCATTGACACCACAAATCCTGGGGGGGGGAGGGGTAGGAGGGCGGGCGGGTTCAAACTTCCAGATGCAGTATGTCTTCAAAATCTCCCATGGGGCTCACAGCTACAGCTGAGTTGACACATTAGTAGCAACGAACTTGGGAACAAGAAGAGCCTGGGACATTCCCCCAGTAGACATGCCTAAAGGGAAGTGGACAGCACAGGCTGCAAAGACCAGGGTGCCTTGGTAGACTCCAGCCAGGCTTGCTGTGCAATGGCAGGTTTAATATTAACTTCACTGAGTCACGGTTTCTTCCCTTGTTACTGCTGACCGATCTCAAAGACTTCTACTGAATGTTAATCAGACACTCAAGGAGGGGCTTTGTTCACCGTCTGCCAACACCCCCACCCCTCCCCACAACCTACCCTTATTTCTGTTTTCATCAACAGAACAAGTTTTAGCTACTTATTATCAACTTCAAGTTTGCTGCTCAGGTGGCCATGAGTCAGCGTTTTCCTTCCTAGACCCTTCACAGATAGCTCAGGGAATCCAAACTCATGGCAGTTCCCCCCACTCCCACCCCTTCATGGAAATGGCCTTGAGGGTCAGAGCCCAAGTGCTCATCAAGTCTGGCAGAGCACTGGTGCAGGAGGCCTACACAAGACTACCACACAAGGGGCATTCGAGAAGGTGTAAGTGTGCAAATCAACAAAGACAGCCACTAGGTTTAAGGTGACTGTCATTGGAGGCCACACCCCTGGGTTACACCCTGGGTTAGGTCTTTGGAATGCAAGGCCTCCTATCAGCTGCCCTTTGAATTTCTGATTAGCTCCTTGGGGAACCATTTCTTCATTCATGCATTCCAGAGTTTATGGAGCAGTGGGAGGGGCAGAGACTCCTTAAACCTAAAGGGTCTAAAGGGACACATTCTCCAGAAAAAGAAAAGAGAGAAGGAGTCATGGCGGGAAGAGTGCCCAGAGGATAAGGAAGACAGTACGGAGCAGAGAGCCCAAGGAAGAGCTAAGGGACTCCAGGTACCCAGCACTCCAAAATGACAGGGGCAAGGCATGGGCAGGGGACCATAAGGCAACATCTGCACTCACTGGCACATTAGACATCAGGAGTGAAGAACAAGCCTGCTTCTGCCCAAAATGTGGAGAACACAGTGAGTCATGGCACCAGAAGACTCTCTTCATGGGCTGTTCTTGTCTTTACCTTGGTTCCACCAGCCAGAAGACCAGACTACACTGTGCACCTGCTGTCTGAGAAGAAAAGGTGAAGGCTAGGGGGACCCCAAGCCAAGGCTACCACTTACAGTTCTGGACATAACCCTAAGTCTGTGCTACCACTTCAGCCATGGCCATTGTACAGCTGCAATGCAGACACACACAAATTCAAATAAAGGCTTGTCCAGAACAGCACCAGACACTCAGTGGCACCATCATTTCTAATCTTAGATGTGCACTGCAGGACCCAAGCCTCGTGACTCCAATCATGTGATGCTGGCCTTCCTAAACACCATATCTGTACTCCCCTGCCCCTGCCTTTGGTAATAAAACCAGCTACAGAGCATCACACCCTTCAAAAATAACCCCACCCAGACCCTCCTACCTCAAATCTGCTCTCCTGCTCTAAAGACACCTATAGAGGTTAACTGTTGTGCCCTCAGCACAAAGGTTCCACTGCATCCCACTGAAACATTCAGACATCAGCTCTCCCCAGCTCCTTAGACCAGGAAGGAATATTCATGTCCTCCTCGCTTACCCTAGCGTATTCCAGTTTTCCTCCCTGGCGTATTCCAGTTTCCGTCAGTACGTATGCATCCTCTCTACATACACTGGGCTTGTTTCAATTCCCTGTCCTTGCAAAACTTCAGAGTTTGAGCTTTTCCTAGACGGTCCACTGTGGACATACTGAAGAACTCTTCCATCAGCTGACAGCCCTTCTCCCCATGGTACTTACTGAGGAGTTCCTGTGTGTCCATGCTACGGCTGTACAATGGCCAAGGCAGAAGCGGCATGGTAGACTCGGGGTTATATTCAGAAGGAAATGGTAGCCTTGGCTTGGGGTCCCCCGTATCAACCTCGACTGTCCTTGTCTCCCTGAGACGCCCTCCACTCATTTTCTCTACCACTCTGCCATCAGCCTGAAGGCTTTCCCTTTTCCCAGTGCACACAACTCATCCATCCATAAGCCCTGTAGAGTGATTCCCCGGGCTTGGCCGGGTTCTTCATCTCCATCTACCATGTAGTCCACCACTAAACTGACCTCTGACCTCTGCATCCAGGTGGACCTTCTTCTGGGGAGATTCAGGAAGGACATACAACCCAGCAAAACCCCTCCCACACCTAATCAGTTTTTGTAAAAAGCAATGGGCCCCTCAGGCTAACATAATCTTGTCACTACCCCCCCCCCCCACACACACACATCAGTAGTCTGATCTGCTTGCATGCTGCTGCCTCAGGACGAGCTCTGTTGGATATTTTCCCCATCAATTGTGTCTCTTCACTATCAATTGGGTTTTATGCTCTCTTTCAAATTTCTGTCAAAATGTACCTCCTCCAGGAAGCCTTCCAAGAGGACCTACAGAAAATAGCCCCTGACAGTAAGTACTTTATTATCTGTCTTTGTCTTGTTTCAGAGGTGTTCTGTGGTGCAGGGAAGTCACCTCCAAGAGGCCAGGGGCTCTATCCACTTGAACAGGGTTAGGGTGTGCTGAATTAATGAATGGTACTACTAATGATGGGTACCAACACAGCAAGCCCTTACTGCTTGGTTCAGGATTCTTCATGGTCTGATCAGAACATCTGCAGTCTGAGCTCTACCAGGGCCCTGTTGTTCCTGCCTAAACACACACCCCAGTCTAAGGCTAGACAATGAGAAAGGCACCAGACCTATTTGCTAAATGGACCAGAGAAGGGGGTAGGGAAATGTAAACAGAGACATCACTGTGTGCCTATACCAGAAACAGCTACAGTACTTCACAGCTGCAAACGGGACAGCTTGGTGAACTGCAGTGCCTGCTGCACAAGTCAAATACAGACACAAGAGGTAGGTAGACAGGCCATAGAGACTCTCCATCTTATGATAAGACGATTTGGACCTTGAGGAGAGGTCCAGTCACATGTCTACAGCAGTCTCTCACAGCCTGTGGAGTCCTTACATCTAAAACTATGCAGCCTGTAAAAAGAATAACCAGAGGCTGGAGATGTCACTCAGTTGTACAGCACTTGCCTGGCATATGAAGGTCCCCAGTATAATCAGAAACCAATGTCAGTATCAATAACATACCTACTTTCAGCGGCATGGGGGACACTCAATGGCTGAACAAGGTACACAAAACGCAAGAGATTTAAGTCATCCCCAGTGTTAGACCATCCTGAGGGTCACACCACTTGGGCAAAGACAGTCCTATGCTGTGGCGGGCTAAGATCGCTCACGCTAGATCTGAACCTGACAAGCAGCTCTGACTCACAGGAGCTGAACATGCTCACGGAGGTCTGTGTGACAACCATTCCCAGACCCTCTGAAGTGTTAGAACATCTTTCCCTATTCTTCGCCAGGAAACCTCTTCAAAGTACTTGCCCATCCAGGGTCTATCCTACAGCATGCAGACACATCGGCAGCACTGAGTCCCTGCGGGACAGCAGACCTATGTCCACATCTGCTGGACTCCAGGAACAGAGCCTTCCTCAGGCTCCTCCCATTTCCGATAAGTGATAACGGAGATGCTCCACTGACAAAGGGAAAGCAGTAGAAACAGCAGATAATTGGGCTGGAGATGTGTAGTGGACAGCTCTTTTGTCAAGGGTGCTTCCGCAGTTTATCTACGAGTGCTGATATGGTGACTTCAGAAGGAAACACAAACACCACCAAGGTCATCGACGAGGACTGGCCCCAGTGGACGGGACAGAGTACTCACGTCACAGATAGGCAGCAGGGCTCTGTGTGGGACAGGACACTCAAGCAGCTTTCCCAGGGCCCTGTGGCCAGCCGAAGGACCTGGCCTGTGGTCTGAACAATCAGAAGGCATTGTGGAAGGAAGGGCCAGATGCTGCTGAAATATAACTCAAAAAAAAAAAAAAAAACCTAACAAGTTTCTTTCCGGCTACCCCAGCTGTGAGCAACAGACTGGAAGGAAGGCAGGGAATGGGGGATGGGTAACAAAAACCTGACCAATCTGGGGACACAACCAAGGGACAAGACTGTTGGTGGCTGGGTACCAGGAAGTGGATAGAGCCAGTCATCTACTGGAGTTGGGGATAATGATGGGGGACAGATGTGCTGGGTGGTGGCTGGACCCTGGGCATACTTAGAGAGACAGAAGGTCACCAAGGCTTAGGTCTGGACTGTGCAGTTCTCTCCTGCTCTAGCACCAGGTGTTTCCTGAGCAGAGGAGAAAGTAGAAGCACTAGGCACAGCTTTGGGGCATGAAGGTCAGAGGGCAAGTGACAAGAGGAACAGACTTGGGGACTCCAGCAAAGCCAACAGAGGAGGGGCAGCCAGTGTCCAGTCAACAGTCAGGAAGACAAACCAGAAACAACACAATTATCTAGATGGAGAGCCGGCAGGTGTTCCAGCCACTGACCTTGCTCTCCACGAGGGCCTCTCAACCAAGGAGGAGTCCGGAGGTGAATAAACACCCTGTACAGTAGAGAAAAGAGATCCAGCAACAGGAGCAGTTTAGTGAACCGACTGCAACTGCATTAGGCGAGCGCGTGTGTGTGTGCAGGCGCGCACAAACATACACACACACACACACACACACGTGCGCGCACACAGAATGAGGTGAGAAGGAGGAAGGAACAAACCCGTGACAGAAGCATACAACCATCAGTCTTGGATTCTCCCCAGACTGTGTAACAACAAGAAAGGATTTCTTCCTCCTAAGATTGTTGGAGAAAAAACTTAAAATGGTACACCCACAGCAAAGCAAGGGCACCCTGCACTGTATGTGTGTGCAGTAACAGTGAGTCCAGTGAAAGCAGCTTCCAGCCTTTGCCTCCTACAGATGCATTCACAAAAGGGTGTTTTCATAAGGAGACATCTGTACAGACACTGGAGAGGGATGTCCTTGCTACCTAAAAATGTTTTACTTGTATGGACCCCAACCCATCACATTCCTCTGACAGACTTAGTTCATTTCACCGTTAGTTATTTCTCCCCTGAGGCTATTTTGGCTGCAAGATAGATTCTAACGAAACAACAGGGATTTGACACATAAAAAAGATTCGTAAGGGCGGGTTTGTCATAATCCTGTTGAGCTAGGAAGCTGTCTAGAGTTCAACGTAAGTGCTCTCTACCACTGAAGTGCACCCCTACCCCCATCCCTTTCTGAGACAGGGTTTTGTTACACAGACCTGGCTGTCCTCAATCTCATAACCCCCCTACCTCAGACTTCTGGGCACAGGGATCCCAGGTTGGCCCAACTTGAACTTTGCTTTCTTTAACCTTTGAGAGTACCTTGAAACCCCAGCAGGATGGCACCTGGAAAACCCCTAGCCAAGACATGCCACTTCCCTATGTTTTTCTACCATATATCTGGTGTCCTGGGAGGATAATCAGGAGCAGGAAGGGGGCAAGTGGAATGGGACAGAGTCCAGGGTCCCTGCTCATCAACATCTTGTGATCCAGCTCTGACCCAGACCATGCCAGAAGCTCAGCCTGCCTGTTTTTGCAACACCCGGCTAACATCAGTCAGAATTAGCCTCCAGGCCATCAATGTGCTTGGAAAAGTTCATGGCATCCCACGTAAGAGATGGTTTGATAACTGATATAAAGTGACGACATCTTCAGCCACACCTACAGCCTGAACTACCCAGGCTAGCGTACCCAGAGCTCACAGAAGGACATTTCACCCAAACACGCACTATTTAGCTTGACTCTCAACCTTCCCTGCCCAGGGCTTTAAAAAAAAACAAAAACAAACAAAAAAAAGGGTCTCTCTGTGTAGTTCTATCTGTCCTGAAGCCCACCAAGCAGACCATGCTGGCCTCAAACGCATAGAGACATCCTGCCTTAGAAACCTAAGTGCTACCACACCCAGCTCAAGGCTATCTTCTGGCAACAAATGTATTGTAAATATTCGGCTCATTTTTTAGATCAATGACTGACTTCCCTGCCTAATAACTGCAGGTGTTTGGAAACACAGTGGTTCTTTCAAGCATGACAAGAACTGAAGTGTTTGGCCACCAGCATTTAGAGTAAGCATTTAGAATTGTTTTGGAAGGAAAAACAATTCCTTTATTTGTGCCCCAATAAACAGGTATCCCGTGTAAAGAACCATGAAACATATACAGGGTTCAAGAGTGTATCCTGGAATTCTCCAGAGAAAATCTGTGAGCTGGAAGAACACCCTATTGGGGGAGGGGGGGTCTGAGTAGGAGGAGGCAGTGAGCAGGTATCAACACTTCTCTACCATCCAACCAGCCCCTAGACCACACCCCCATGGAGGCACGCAAACCAGACCCTCTGCTGTCTTCCAAGTAGACTCCACAACTGGAAGATGTGGGGGAATGTTTTCAGTGTTAGGGATGTGTGGGTTCCCAACATAAAAGGAGACAGGGAATTTTCTGTCCCTATCAGAGCAAGCCACAGCAAGCCAGGTGCCGGG
This sequence comes from Grammomys surdaster, assembly GCF_004785775.1. Classification (NCBI taxonomy): domain Eukaryota; kingdom Metazoa; phylum Chordata; class Mammalia; order Rodentia; family Muridae; genus Grammomys; species Grammomys surdaster. The sequence goes on along the minus strand of NW_021604569.1, from coordinate 19,594,102 downwards.
AGGATCAAAGCCCAGAGCCACCTCCCAGCTAATCCTGGCCAGGAATGCTTCCTCCCCGGCATTGTTTTCTTTTCTTACCTACAGGCAAGATGTACAGCTCCCACTCCGACACTGCACACAGGGTCCCACACCCCCACGCTGGCAGGTCTGGACGCCCCACCTTCCCCAGACTGTCCATCAACCCCACTTCAAAGGGGCTGTCCTGGTACCTCCTATCTTGCAGTGATGCAGGTGCTCTGGGGCAAAGAAAGGAGCTAGTTTCTACTCTGGAGGCTTGGGGTTGAGTCCCACACCTGCTTTCACCTTCCGAACATTCCAACTGGCTCCTATTTCCTCAATGAAAACCTGAAACAAGATAATACCATCCTCCCAATGATGTCAAAGGACTTAGTGGCCTTAATACTGTTGATACCCATCTGGAATAGAATATACACTAAAGTTGGGGACACTGAGGCAAGGACAAGGAGACACCAGCCACCCAGCCCTTCTGGCTCTATCTGCCAAGTCCTTTGTCTGTCTCAGCCCACCCCCTCCCACTCCTCCATCCCTGGGCTGCCCTAGCCTAGTAGATCTTTGATAGATCTTTGTCAGGGTGAGAGCAGGAGAGCACAATAGAACTGCAGAGGGATTAAAAAAAAACAACTGGAATAGGTAGGCCCCTGACTGTAATGGACCAGTTCTAGTCCCCAGTGTGACAAATAGTAATGATGTCACTTTTTAGGTCCCTAGAAGGGAATGCAGTTTTGCAAACAGGGTGTGTTTTCTAGAAGGTGCATACACCTAATCAGGCAATTGAAAGAAGAGATATCTGGAATTATCACGGGGAAGAAGCTGCAGGAAGAGGAAAGGAAAGACAAAGGAGAGAAGGGAAGGGGGAGGGGGAGGGAGGGAGGGAGGAAGAAAAGGAGAGAGGGAGGAAAGGAGGGAGGGAGGAAAGGAGGGAAGGAGGGAGGGAGGGAGGGAGGGAAGGAGGGAGGAAGGGAGGGAGGAATGAAAGGAGGGAGGGAGGGAGGAAGGGAGAGAGGAAGGGAAGGAAGGAGGGTGGGAGGATACAGAATCTTGCTGTTCTACTCATTGCAGGAAGGTTTTCCTGTGATACTCCTTCTCTGCTTAGGCAATGAGGTTCTTGGCAGTATTACTGCCTTTCTCTAAGGATCGAGGTATTCCCACCTCTCTGGACCAGATAGATCAGTTACTGTGAGAATGAGATAACAGGAATGTGGGATGTGTGTGTATGGGGGGTGGGGGTGGGGTAGCTGGTTCTCTCTTCTAGAAGCACAAACTTGCCCTCCATGTGTGAAGGAGGTAAAGAGCCTCAGCAGACACAGCCTGTGATCAGGGATTTCTAGCCTCCAGAACAACTAGCCACAATAAAACTCTCTTCTTTATCAACTACGTAGTCTCAGACTAAGATGGAGAACATCCCACAGTTCTCACAGTAAAAGCCTAGTTGAGAGAAGCACACCAGTACCACCAGGGAGCTCCAACCTGTCAGCTCTCCATCCTTCCAACCCTGCCTTTATTGTTCCAACTTGTCACCTCCCCATCCTTCCATCCCTGCTTGGGACATTCCTCACTCCTAAGGATGTCTTCATCAGGAAGCAATGGCAGCGGGGTAATATTTGCCGTGTTGCTCTTGCTGACACAGATGCTGGAAGGAGAGTGTCAGAAAGCAAACACTGACACCCCCCCCCCCCCCAACAGAGCTGGCTCCCCTACCCAAACCTCAAACTGGGCCATGACACTGCAGAATTATTGCTGTTCTGCAGGTGTCTAAGAGGCACTGAGTTCCTGTCTCCTCATTCCAAAGGCCAAGCAAGTCTAAAGCCCATCACCATATACAGCCTTGGGTACATAAATTCTCCATTGCACCCATGGAACCAATCATATCTTAGATAGAAGGATGAGCCCGGGCCCACACAACCTATCCTAAAACTACAAGGCCAGCCCATAGTCTACACATTTGCCAGCCATCCTGCAACAGGGCTTCTATACATTGCTTCTGTGATCAGAACATTCATGTCTTCCCCAAACTCACAAACTGAAACCTAACCTCCAAAATGGTGGTATGTGGAAGCAGAGTATCCAGGTGTTCAGGTCACGAGAATGGAGGTCCAACATCAGGTTAAGTATCCTTAGCAAAGAATTGACCAGTCCTTCTACTACATGGAGACACATAAAAAAATACACTCTGGGAAGCAGATCCTACCAAACACTGTATTTGTCAGTGGTATCTTAGTCATGGACCACTAGCTTGCAGAAACATGCACCAAACACCATCCACTTCCTTATGTGCATGCCTAGTAATTTCTAAGGTAAACTACAGCACAACTAACAGAGAAGACCTCATCCTATCCCATAACATCTGACAATCCAACGACTTCTGTGTATTTGCCAACAGAACTTTTAGGTTTCACTTCATGCTGGATTCCCTCATTCATTTACCTCCAACACTAGTGTCAAGGTCATCTGTGTATCTTATTGTCTGGAAGACTATGACAATACCTATGTCTCTCTGTCCTCACTGAGGAGCTCAAAGCTAGCCAGGAGCCTCAGAGAGTCAGGAGTGGGGATGGCAAAATGTTACACTGTGCTGCATGACCATATGACATCCAGTAGGATGAGTAGGGTGTCAGTGTCCCTGAAGAATGACCCTGTGAGCTTGACCTCCAAGGTTCGCTTAGGGACAGCTAGGACCTTCTTGGTATAACTTAACTTTAACACACAGCTCTATAAGGAAGCTGTGGCATACCTGAAACACTTGGTTTGGGTAGGGGGAGTCAGAGTCTTACTATGTAGCCTTAGCTGACCTTGAATTAACAGAGATTCACCTGCTTCTCCAACGAATGGCCTAAAATAAATATTGTTTTCTCCTTATTTGTAATCACTGTTGAAAATATTCAATGTCCTCAGCCCTAAGGGCTGCCCATTTGCACTGTAGCAAGTGAGTGACTGAGCACTGTTTCTTTGCAAACATTGCAAGGTTTCAAAAACCAGTCCAGAGCAGATTCTATCACCTGGGCCAAGGATGAGTTCAGACTCCTTTTCTGCTTCTGGATTAGCACAAACCACAGAGTCATTCTCAGACTTCACCGCTTCCAGCCCAGCATCCATAAGCAAATATTCAGAGAGGCAGAGCCATCATTCCAGAGCCAAATAGCAATTCCTCCACATCCCTAAACCACACGTACTCACTGATCAATGAAGGTAGACAGGCATGACCCAGACCCTGAGCAATATTTTTTAACAGCAGTCATTCAGGCAGACAGACATCAGCTAAGAATACATATCTGGGGACCCAAAAGACACAGCCTTACATACTTGTCTCCCCCCTCAGTATATTTTGGAGACTCTTTCTTGGAACATAAATGGACTAAGATATGGCCCTAGTCAAGAGCCAGCAACTTTCAGTGAGAGCCATCCCAAATCAAGCTATACTCCCCTGAGCTGTCTGGGTTCCCTGGGCAAGTAACTCCAGATCGAGTACATGAAGATCAGGAGAAGCAGGGGATCCCCTTCTTACCTGGGGCCCCGCTTTAAGGCTCTCTAACCTAAGCCCAAAATAGACATTCTACATGAAGAGTCGAAAAGGTGAGCAAAAAGAGCAAAGATGCTGGGCCAGCCCCAACACTGACATGCACCAAAATCCCTTCACTGAGGAGCTCACTCCACACTCTCTCTCAACAACATCTGTCTTAGTTTACTTCTGATTGCTGTAATAAAACATCATCGCCAAAAGCAACTTGAGAAGAAGGCAGTTTACTTCACTTTACAGCTTACTACCAATCATGAAGGGAAGTCAGGACTGAAACCTGGAGGCAGAGACTGAAGCAGAGAACATGGAAGAACACTGTTTACTAGTTCACTCTTCATGGTTTGCTCACCCTGCCTTCTTATTACAACCTAGGCCTACTTGCTGGGGAATAGCACCACCTACAGTGGGCTGGGCCCTTCCAATTATTAATGAAGAAAATATCCCACAGACTTACCTAAGGACCAACCTGATAGAGGAATTTCCTCAGTTGAGGTATCCTCTTCTCAGATGACCTGAGTTTGTATCCAAAAAAAAAAAAAAAAAAAAAAAACACAAAAAACTAACCAGCACGACCAACCCCTTGTCACCTGCCATTCAAATGTGTTACTGTTAAACCATAACCTTTCCTTTCTTGTTTGTTCCCAAGATCTCATGTTAATATCAAAACATAAAATATGGTAAAACTTTAAAAGTTCCACAGTCTTTAAAAAAAATTCAAACACTTTAAAAAGTTCAGTCTTTTTAAATATTCAGTGTCGGGCTGGAGAGATGGCTCAGTGGTTAAGAGCACTGACTGCTCTTCCAGAGGTCCTGAGTTCAAATCCCAGCAACCACATGGTGGCTCACAACCATCTGTAATGAGATCTGATGACCTCTTCTGCTGTGTCTGAAGACAGCTACAATGTATTCATATATAATAAATAAATAAATCTTTAAAAAAAAATTCAGTGTCTCTTTCAAAATTCAGTCTCACTAAAACTCCAAGTCTCTTGACTGTAGGCTCCCATAAAATCAGAAAAATAAGTTACATACTTCTTATCCTAAAAGGAAATAACCAGGCCACAATCACAATCTGAGCAAGGCAAAACCGCCATCCAGCAGTATAAATTAAATTGTGGAGCTCAATGTCCCACATCTGGGATTCACTCCAGGTGTCCTTGGCTCCAAAGAACTTGAGCACCTCCACCCCCTAACTCTGCCATTCACTTGTTCATCTCATAGGCTCAAGCCAGCTCCTGTCCACAGCAACCAATATCCGTGGCAGTCATCTTGCAGCCCTGGTACCTCCAGAATGCTAGGATCTTCACAGGCTACACCCTCATCAGTGGCCTCCTGGCCTCTCTTTGGGGACTCTGATCCTGTCCCAAGGTGCTAAACTTCAGCGTTTCTTCATGACAACACCCCCCCCCCCAAATCCTAAGGCCTCGAAGTAACTGAGGGTGTACCTTTGCCGATAGCCTCGCCTGGCCTCTCACAGTGCCTAGCCTCAGCTGCTCCTCATAACCACTTCAATCCTGCCTCCGTCATGCTGCCAACGCCAGCACCACTTGGAAGATTACACATCACCAAGCGGCTGCCAGCGAGACATGCAGCCTCGGTACCCTCTGGATTACAGCTTCTGTGTGCTGACTCTGAGGAAACACCTAGATTGCACCTCAATGATGCTGGTCTCTTCTTAGTCACACCTGACTTCTCGGCCCCAGCTGACCAGAGTCAATTGTTCCGTAAAGCAAAGGTTTTCTTTTTCCAGATCTTCATCAAACAACCCTTGAGCAGCCCTGACTGTCTTTGCTTCCCTCTGAAACGTCACAGGCCAGGTCTCCATCATCTGCATGGCTCTCTGTTCCGAGTTCCCACAATGCCCCTTTAGCTCTGAACGCTAAATGGCTTTTCCAGCCCAGTGTTCCAGTCTCTTCTACAATCCTCCAAAACAACGTGGCCAGGTCTAGCACAGCAATTTCACAATCCTGATAACAATTTCTGACTTGGTTGGGGTTTCTATTACTATGGTAAAACATCATGGCTAAAAACAATTTGGAGAGGAAAGGGTTATTTCAGCTCACAGCTTAAAGTCCATTATTGAGGGAAGTCAAGTCAGGAATGCAAGGCAGGGATTTGGATGCAGGAACTGATGTAGGGACCATGGAGGAAAGCCACTTAGCCACTTACACAGCTGGCTTTTCTTATAGGCCCCAGGACCACCTGCCAAGGGTTGGCACCACCCACTGTGGGCTGGCTCTCCTAAGTCAATCATCAACTTAAAAAGTATCCCACAGACTTGTCTACAGGCCAGTCTTATGGAGATATTTTCTCAATTGTGGTTTCTTCTTCTCAGATGATCCTAGCTTGTGTCAAGTTTTCAAAAAAAATGAACCAGCACATGCCCTAAAGGCTTTTTTGTATAGACTTCACTGAAGAACATCAGGAAACAGGGAAGGAGGCTCCACCCCTCTGCACAGGCCTGTCCAGAGCTCTGCCATCACCCTGGTTACCCTGGTGGTGCACAGGTGGGGTATTCCTAGGGAAGACATAGTGCAGCCCCAGGAGACAGGGCATGTTCTAATTCCAGGATCCTCCATGTGTCTGAAAATTGAGGACATGAGTTGTCACCCTGTCCCCACTGAGTGAGGCTACATCACCAGTTCCGTGGTGATTTCACACTGGAGCAAGAAGTTGAGCTGAGGGCTTGCTACAGAAGCCCCACAACAGAACCTACCAGAAAGAAGAGCAGCCAGGAAAAGTATAAATCACCAAGAGCACATAAAACAAGCATCGGTTGAGTTGGGAATGAATGACATTTAAAGTGCACGCAAACTATTTCTAATCTGACTGATAAAAACAAAACAGAAACTACTAAAACTGCAAATAAAAACATTTCTAAAGATATAGGGAAGTCACAAGCTCCTGGCTGGTGTCCCAGTAAGGAATGGAACAGAGCTCTCCAGGAGGACTGAGGTGTGGCCTCTGCTACCAGGAAGCCCCTCGGTTAGGGGACATTATCCCCCATGCTCAGGAGAACTGACCTTCCCACTACAAAGCCCTGCCCTGCCTCTCTGGAGTCTAGCTACCTCAGTGACATGAAGGAAGCCAAGACCATTCCCAGTAAAGATTCCTTGGCTACATCAAGATGCAGAAGTGTTCAAACATCAGAACAACCACTGTTATAAAGGGATTGTTTAGGTGCAATTGACACTTAATTGGGAAACCCTGATTAAAGCACATGACCTTTCACATGGGGGGGTGGGGTCATCAAATCAGATGAAGGCCTAAAAGCCCTGAGGCTCCAGGAAGACAAGATTCTGCCCCAGATAGTTTCAGACACAACACCCGAAACCTCAAGGATCGCTAGAACAGCCAGGCTTCCAGCCAGGTATGGCAGCTCACGCCTATAATCCCAGTCACCAGAAGGCTGAGGCAAGAGAATGGCTACAAGTCTGAACTCAGCCTGGGTTTCATAATGAGAACATGCCTCAAAAACAAAGTGTTTTTCCCCAGCCTTTCCAGCAGATTTTAGACCTGCCAGACTTCAGAATTCTGAGAAGACACATTTATATGTGACTGGACAGATGGACAGATGGACAGTCCTCAGTATGGAGCAGCTCCACGGATGAGGTTTTGACTGTCAATGGTGCAAGAGCAACCACACATCACACAGATTCTGTCCTTGGAACTAAGGGCTTGGATCTGTTCCAGGGCTAACAATGTACAGATATAGCACTCTCTCCTGACACTGGGCAACAGCAGCTCCAGTAGTCATAGAATCAAGAGGAGGGGCACCAATGATCCACAGGGCACAGTGACATTCAGTAGGTTAGGCTGATTAAACACATTTCCAACTTATATTTTCCGTTTGACAGATGCCTTATGGGGAAGTGGTCCCACCAATAAATCATGGAACATCTGTATATGAAAATCTCCTGATGGATCTGTTTCCCTGGAAACCCTAATTGACACTCAGTATAACTAAGCTCCCAGCTGCTTCCTTCTCTGACCTGCACAGCACCTCCTGCTCTGTGGACACAACCTCTTCTCTAAGCACCCAAGTGCTATGTGACTTGGTTACTTTGGGAAGTGATGCTCTGTCTCCCACACTAGAATGAAGCTCATTCTACAGCTATGAGCTCAGGCCTCCAGACATGCAGAGCTTTAAGGGGACATGGGGAGGGATGTCAAGGTTAAACAGAAATAAAGGCTAAGAACATGTACTGGCCCCACACTGCTGTTTCCTAACCTTGAGCAGGAGTTGAAATTGGGGGATTCAGTGAACACAGAATGTTCCCTCAAGTGTGAATATGGCAGGCAGGTGCAGCTTTCTCCAAGCACAACCTCCAAGAGCCTGAGATGAAAGGACAGTGCTGGTGGACTCCCGAGGAGACAACTGGAAATGTAAAGCTCCCTGACTCAATGGAAAAGGATTAACCTGGATGAGTGGTTCTCAGTCTCACCCAGCCAATCCCGAGACTCTGATGCAATTCTGTGGTGCAACCCAGAGCTAGTGATTTTAATAGTTACCACTGTCGGGCTGGCTGGCTGCAGGCTTGACTCTGCAAACCATTCCATTAAACCAATATCTAAAAACATGGGCTCTTGCTCAGCACGGAGAGCAGCTGGTTGCTGCATCTGAGAGGTAAACACTGAGGAGGTATTTGTCACCTCATTATGAAAGCAAGCACGTTAACATGCCGTGCAACTTGCTACCTGAAGCACTTTGGAGACAATCACAGAGAATGAATGGTGTAAAGAAAAGCAGAGTGGAGGCTGGGAGAACAGCAGTTGGTAAAGTGCTACCCATGCAAGCTAAAGGAACTTGAAGCTGAAGCCCAGAACTTACACAAAAAAGCCCAGCATGGAGGCATGCATCTAAAGTCCTATCGGGGGGAAGAAGACAAGCAAAAGCCTGGGGTTCCTTGGCCAGTCAACCAACCTAAGTAGCAAGCTCTAGGTCAGTGAGAGATCCTGTCTCAAAGACAAAGGTGGGGCTGGAGAAATGGCTCAGACTGACTGCACTTCCAAAGGATCAGAGTTCTCAGTACCCATATGGTGACTTGCAGTCATCTGTAACTCCAGTCCCAGGATATGTGACACCTTCTTCAGACCTCCTCAGGCTCAAAGCATGCACATGATGCACATACATACATACATACATACATACACTCATACATACATACATACACTCATACTTACAGGCACAACATCCATAAGTACCAAATAAAAATAATAAATCTTTTTTTTTAAAGATTTATTTATTTACTTCAAGTATGTTTGAGCACAGAGTCACTATCTTCAGACACACCAGGAGAGGGCATCAGATCTCTATTACAGATGGTTGTGAACCATCACGTGGTTGCTGGGAATTGAACTCAAAACCTCTGGAAGAGCAGTCAGTGCTCTTAACTGCTGAGCCATCTTTCCAGCCCGTAAATCTTTTTTTTAAAATGTCTTTTTTTTATTATGTGTATGTGTGAGTAAGGGTACCTGCAGAGGCCAGAAGAGAATGCTAGCTCCCAGGAGCTGCAGTTACTGGTAGTTGTGAGCTGCACAAAGCAGGTGCTTAGCACAGTGAAGGCCACAACAGGATAAAAGGTAGCAAAGACCTGATCCATCAAACACATGAAGGGAACACAGAGGTGAGGTTGCAGCAGCCAAGGAAACTGTCCTAAGAGGGTACGCCAGAAAGAATATGCATTGATATGAAGACAAACGTGGTCAAAGAACACAATTTAAGACAAACCTTGGGTCCTCTGGAAGAGCAGGACATGCTCTTAACCTCTAGGCCAGTGGTTCTCAGCCTTCCTAATGCTGCGACCCTTTACTGCAGTTCCTCATGTGGTGACCCCCCCACCATAAAATCCTTTTGTTGCTGCCTCATAACTGTAATTTTGCTACTGTTATGAATCTTAGTGTAAATATCTGAAATGCAGAATATCTAACCTCTATGAAAGTATCATTAGACACTCCCACAATGGGGTTGTGACCCATTGGTCTAGGCCATCTCTCCAAGCCCCACATAAAGATATCTTTAAATGAACAAAAAGCCAAGGTGAGCAGGGCCTTTAATAGAACCACCTGGAAGGCAGAGGTGAGCCAGCTTTTGTGAACAGTGACCAGCCTTGTCTATCGAATAAGTTCCAGGTCAAGCAGACTACACAGTAAGAAGTTGTGTGTGTGTGTGGGGGGGGGGGGGGGTTGGAGATCCAAACAACAGTGAAAGGCTACCACTTCTTAGCCTTAGCCTTCAGCATAGTAACAGGTTCGGGTAGACATCATCCTTGGATGTTAGAACCACTGAGCCAATCTGGGCTATAACAAGCCTGTCTTAAAACAAAACAAAACAAAACAAAACAAAACAAACAAACAAGCAAAAAGGGTGGGTGGATAAAGAAAATCTTACAAATGACAGAAAAGGTTAGTATATCAGAATGAAGAGTCCACAAAAGTTCACAACTTACTCTTTCAAGTTTTCTGAAAACACGATTATTAAAAACAAAACAAAAAAAAGGTGTGGGAAAGGATTTTTCAGTTACCGTGGACTATGCTGGTCTGTGCTTCATTGCAGTTTCCTTTTTTCTTCCTATGTTAAAATCCAGATGCTGTGAATGGCAAGCTGAGAGAGAGAGAGAGAGAGAGAGAGAGAGAGAGAGAGAGAGAGAGAG
>NW_021604569.1:19563942-19583904 GCF_004785775.1 Grammomys surdaster | reverse complement strand
AGAGAGAGAGAGAGAGAGAGAGAGAGAGAGAGAGAGAGAGAGAGAGAAAGCTTAGCCACCAAAACCACCCCCTGTGTCAGCCAATGTCCACTATCTATGGCATCAAGCAAAAAAAGTGACCCGGTGAGAAGGCATGAGCTGGGAGGAAGCAGGGATTGGTGTGATGAGACTATGATGGGTGGCAGGGGGTACCCTTGATCTTCAGTCCTCAGGACATATTATGTGACCACGGGGCCACTGATCCCCAGCCCTCAGGACGCACATGACCCTACTAGGCTGATATCTATAGCCACAGGTCCACCAGGAAAACCCTGGAGCATCCCTGGGAACCTCTGACTGGCTGCCCTTCCTTTGAGAACTCACACAGGGAAAGGTCGGTTTTCAGGAAACCTAAGCCTTCTGGCTCCCTGGGGAGACAAGCATCTGCAAGTGGCTAGTTCAGCAGCTGGCATCAGCCCAAGGAGAGATGGTGACCAATGCCTTGGTCCTGTGAGCCCCAGCCAGAAAACCTGTGAGTTCAGGGGAACTCAGTACAGCCACGGAGGCCTGGGTCTGAAAGAGACAGCTTCCAGCAGCTCACACTGGGTCTGTCCAAGTGCAGGAGGTTATGTGTCTCCCTGAGCCTGGGAACATCTAGTCTGGGAGGGCTCAAGGTATCTGGGACACATCCACAGAAAAAAACGAGGAGTGGGGAGACTTAAAGAACAAAGAAGGAAGCAAACGAATCTCAAGGCTCATGATCTCTCTCGACAATAGTATCTGTTGCTGCCTTCACCCCAAGGTACAGATCTGCCATTCACCCCCACCAATACAGCTGCCACAGATCCACAGTTTCTCACACAGCTAGCCATGGAACAGCATTGCAGTTGTGTGGCTGCACCAGGATCAAGGCAGAGCCCAGCCGATTGGCACAGCAGCCCTGAAGAGCCTGCATCCTCTGAGAAAAGAACAATTGAATCAAGCAAGGAGGGGATGATGTATCCAGGGACTTGCTACCTTCCATCAGAGGGGGTGGACATAGCCCAAAATACTTGTGGGCGGAGCCATCTCTGTCTGTCACCTCATACAGTCCTCATCCAAGCAGGCTAGCTGTTTGTTCCATTTCCAGGAACCACTGTCTTCAGTAAACAGATCCAAACACCTCTGCAAAATCTGGCAGTGTGTGTGGTCCTGAATACAGGATCCATGAACATCACTGGGGCAACCTCAACAGAACAAGCGTGTGGGGAGACACCAGTTTCGCAAGCTGGCTCTTCTGGATGCCTGGCATCTTTGGAGAACAGAATCTTTGCTTAAATGTTAAACAAGAGGTTACACATTTACTGGTGGGTATGTAGGAAGACTAGGACTCATTTTGAGATGAAGACAAAGGAAATAATTCTTGCCATTTTACTGTAAGGATCTCAGGGAAACTGCCCCCACATGCTATCCAGAAAGAACAATTCTTTTGTGCTACCAGCATAGTTAAGTGCTGGCTTTGTATCTGCAGTTCACAACAGGGAGCCTTACAGGCATTCCTCGCAGGCATCTGCCATCAACTTTCACTGAGATGGTAACTGGAAACGTGGCTTATTTCCAAGAAAGTAACACCCAGTGAGATCCCCAAATCCGTAAAAAGGACAAACTACTCTTATGAATGCTAAAGACATACTGCAAAGCAAAACTCCAAGAAGAAAAAAATCATGACCCTGGAAACATTAATGAAACCCTGGGGAAATGTGCGAATTTGTGCTCACTTGCACACTTCCCCCCATACCCCACCCCCGCACCCTTCTCGTAACGATAAGCTAGAATGTTCCCAGCTGGGCACAGAACCACTAGCATCCCACGCACACTCATGCATAGCATGTGGGCATCAGACAAGGATAAAACAGAGCCTCTGAGTCAGGTAATTCCTGGTCCAAGGACACAAAGCTATCTTGTCCTTGGAGTTTAGTGACAAGTGAAAGATCAAACATGTTACTGCCCACTTCTCAGGGTGTATCAGGAGGAGGGACATGGCTGCTTTGGTCTCAGGGCATAAGCATGAAGACTTGTGACAGACAGCATGCCCCCCCCCATTAGAACACCCTGGAGGGGACAAGGGCTAAGAAAGCTTGTGAGACCTTGCAGCCAACTCAATGGGGGCAGGGGTAGGCTGGCATGAAGTCACTGTCCCTATTATAAAAAGCTTCTTTGTCCCCAAGAAGAAATCATATCAGTGGGAAGAAAGACGACAAGTGTGCCCTTAGCTTTTATATATGAAAGTCCTTGGGCGTGCAACTCCAAACATCCACGAACCACTCAGCAAGGTCCTCTATCCTGACATGTCTTCAGCATCACTTCACAGGAGCCTACGGATAGTTCTAGAACCACCTGGCAGCACATGGCAGAGGCAGGTGTGAAAGCCACCTTGGTCCTGCACTCTTCTCCGATTCATCCCCTCTCACCCCAGAACAAATAGGCAGGGCCAGTTTGTTCACAGCAGCTCCAGGCCGAGGCCCTCCTCTTATTTGCACAAAACCATCTGGCACCACTGGAGCCAGAGAACTGGTGTTCCTGAGACACGTGGTTCTGACGACAGGCAGAACGTGGCGGAAATAACGAAAGGCCAGACCATAATTCCAGAGGTTAAAGGGACACAGGACAATAGAGAACGTAGTCAGCCAAAAGTCTCTGTCAGCTCAGCCCCACTTACCCTCCCAGCTCATCCTGGCACCGAGAACTGACCCAGTCTGCCTGGAGCTGGGCTGAGCTGGGCTGGCAGTGTGCGCACAGCTGAATTCAGAGGCCCCAGCTGGACATTTACCAACACTCCCAGCCACAAACACACGCAGGGCCAAAGTCAGCACTAACGCTCTAGTGCGTACCCAACATCATCAGAGAGCCGTGTTGGTCACAGGTGTCTGAGTTCACCCAGGAAGCTCCTGAAACCAGGACAAGGAAACCAGTCAGTGTTCCTGCTGGGAAGGAATGCAGAACTTGGAGATATGACTACAACCTACAACCTATGAGGGCCACTTCTTCACAGACTTTTCTCAGGTTACCTGCAAAATTAGAAGGGCACCAAGCTATTTAGTCTGCAGTAGACAACAAGGAGTTTGGGAGTTTTCAGAAAGAAGCATTAACAAGAATCACTCATGTACAAGTCAGTCCTGAAGTTGGGGAACTAGACTGATTTGGTCATCACCATGAGCACTCTGCAAAGCCTTTTCCATCACTCATGTAAAGACAGTGGGAACATGGGGCATACTTAGGATTGGGGGTGGAGGGGAGGTTTTGCGAAAATCATCAGAGCTAACTGCATATGCCTATAATGTGCCTCTATCACCGAGCCTCTGAAAATGACCAGACAGGAGGAGGAAAGCATTATTCGCCACAGAATGAGAAGGTTACAGCATGAGAATCATTTGCCTTCAGTCATTCTGTTAATTTTATCATCCCTAACAAAATGCCTTATCAGAGCAGGGAGCCAGGGGTGAAGGACTTAAAGGAAAAGGACTAATAACTATTTCATGTTGCTGAGGTTTCACTGTTTCTATTTCTTGTTTGTGACTAGCCGGTTAAGATGACACTCTTGCTAAAGGAAAATTATAAAGGTCTCTGAGGAACAAGGAAATAGAGGTGCTTCGGAGAAATGAGGCTACGTAGTGTAGTGGCGCACAGTGGACCCACAGAGGTAAGGCTCACTAGTACAGTGGACCCACAGAGGTAAGGCTCACTAGTACAGTTTGGGTACTGCTCATGCATGTCCCACAAGAGAGATACATGCTAGAAGCTTGATTCTCTGTGTAGAGGTACCGAGAGGTAGGGGGCACCTGTAAGAGGTGGAGCTTAATAGAAAATGGCATATTGTAAGTTATCTATAACCTCAGAACGTGGGAGGAGTATCAGGAGTTCACGGTTATCCTCTGCTGGGGAGTGGAAAGTGGCTAGGTCACTGGGAAAACCAACATGGAAACTCATGAGATCCTGAGCTATCAGAGAGTAGCTCTGAATCACAATCTGGCTTCCTGTTTCAAGATGTGAGCACTCTCCAAGATGTGTTCCCATCATTGTGCTGCCTTCCCCCATTAGACCCTCACCAGGATCTAAGGAGTATTGGACTTGCCATCTCCAAAACTGTTTGCCAAACAAACCTTATTTTTCCAAAGCCAACTTGCCTCGGGTGTTTTGTTGCAGTAACTCTCAACTGACTAACACATCCACCTACCTGCCTTTCCTTAGGAAAGAGGTCAGGACCCAAGTACTAAATCCCACCCTGCCTTCCTCTCCTCCTATGCCCCAGTCATTCCTTATGCTTCCTTTTCTGGGAGATTGATGAGGATCAGGCTTTCCACAAGCCAGCAAAACCATACCTGATCTTGCTTTGCAGTTTGCATCCTCAGAACTCCACCTCCACCTCCCACCCTGAAGATTCCTGGTGGCCACCTTCCCTAAGGGTCTATCGGCCCCCTGAGATCAGTGGGTACTGGTGCAGATTTGCAAGCCATGTCATCGCCAACTGTGGGGAACTGCCCTATGCCTCACTCTAGTTGATTAAATACAATCCTCTTCCTCAGTCTTTCCATTCTTCTTGGCCTTATGCAATTTCCCTTGGCTATTGCAGGCGGTTACCCCTGGAGGCTTGATCCACACAATCAAGCCCCCATGTGGCCCCACCTCGTTCAACATCTTGAAAAGAAGCCAAAGATGACCACCCATGTAGATCAGCCTTTGCCCCCTCTCCCTAGGGCCCACACTCCCATCTGGCTTAGGAGCCTCAAAAAATCTGGGTGAACATGAGGATAAGTGGTCCCTCCTCCTTCCAAGCCTGACCAATTGTGCAAATGGTCACACTAGGAAGGGTGCCAGTAATTCTGGTTCAGTTTGATTCTGGTTCAGTGTGTTCCAAGAGGGACGGGCAGCCATTTGTTGACACTCCTGACTTAGAATTGTGAATACATTCTTAGAGGGTAAAAATTAACCAGTGCCAGCCACGAGAGTGTTATGGCTTTTGCTGCTGTATTCCCAGCGAGCTCTCGGCACTGATCAGAAAAGCTGCCTCCTCCCAGTGACTCAGGGGACTCCTTCACCATTCAACAGAGCCAAATCAGAGCAAGCTGGGCTGTGCACGATTCCCTCCAAATCTCGGCTGAGGTAACCCTGTGTAATTGCACTCATAGATCATAAGTGCTGGCATGTGGTTCCCAGACTGAACCATTTATCCAAATTAAAACCATTCTCCTGAAACAAAGTCAGACCCTTTTAATTGAAAATAAAACCAAGCAGCCCTAAAGGCACTTACTTGGACTAACTCTCTCTCTCTCTCTCTCTCTCTCTCTCTCTCTCTCTCTCTCTCTCCCTCTCTCTCAATGAAATACATTCTTCCTTCTTTCTCATTCTATTAATCACCAAGTTTATGCAATCTGTCAAAATAGCTTGCTAGGAAGCTTCCGTCATCCTTTTCTGCAGGCCTGGGTCTTACCCTGTGGGTACCAACCAAGAGCCTGAAGATGCTGAGAAGCCAGTGATCGATTGATCATACAGTGTCTTGGCTGCAGTCTGGCCACTTCAAGGAACTTGAAAGAGCTGTGGTTGCTTCTGGGTATCTAACTGAAGAACAGAGATGAGGGACAACACCGCCATGTCCCAATGCATTATCTCTTATCACCCAAAGGTGGAAGTAGCCCAGGTGGTATTAACTGACAACTGGATCTGTAAGGCATGGTGGATCCACACTGGAGTACTAAGTATTAAGTACTGGAATATTAAGCCTGAGTACTATTAAGCCTGAAGAAGGAACAAATGGAAGGAGGGAAGGAAGAAAAGCCAACATGCACTATACCACGGATGATCCTTTAAGACATTATGCCTGTCACAGAAGGAGAAATGCTGGGCGGTTCCACTTACAGGAGGATCGCAAAGCAGACCAACTCACGCAGGCAGAAAGAAAGCTGACAGTTGCCAGGAGCTGCAGGAGAGAAACAGGGAGCCAGTGTAGTTTTGCAAGATGCTGAGTTCTGGAGATCCATGGTACAGACGGTTGCACAGCAACATGGATGAATGTACTGAGAAACACGGAGCTGGGCGCTGTTAACAGTTAACATGCTAACATTACATCACATGGAGTTTATCACAACAATAAAAGAAAGTCTGAGTTCTTTTCTCTCTACCCACTAGAGATCTTCCCAGGAACATGACTAGCTAGGATCCACCTAAAAATCTACGTACAAAGATGTACACCATTTATGACCAACACACAGACAGATGGATAAGCCCCACTAACTACACTAAGTGCACATACTGCCAATAGCAGTCCTGCTTGTATGGTTATTTTCAAACTGGAAAATGCATAAGCTGCCACAGTGTTTTTAAAAAAAATCTGGGCTTGGTCAATTCAAAAGGCACAGGAAACACGAAACACCCACCAATGGACTCCAGGGCTTCTGGAGTGTCTTAAACATCTTAAACATCCCCACAAGAACCAATGTGTCTCCAGACTGTGATTTCATTAGGAGCTGATAGAACTTTCAGGAGACCAAGGGGGGAAGGTAGGTCATTGGGGGTGTGTGTGTCCTTGAAGGGGATATTTAGGACCCTTTCTTGCTGGCTCTGTTTCCAGGTTGCCAGGAAGTGACCTCCCTGACAAGATAACTGCTCCCTGACTGCATAAGCCAAAATGAAACACTCCTCCTTGTCACATATTTCCTTGGGTTTGTTTTCACTAAGACAGAAAGCTCACTGAGAGGACATTGAGCTAGATTCCTTAGCATTTTTCCAAGCTTATCAAAGTCTACAACGAGGGCAGGTTTTATAGAAACATAGTCCAAAATGCAGCTAGAAAACAAAAAAGCGTATCCATTACCTCAACACTAAAACTAAGGTCTGGAGAGATGGCTCGGTGGTTAAAAGCACTGACTGCTCTTCCAGAGGTCCTGAGTTCAATTCCTAGCCATCACATGGTGGCTCACAACCATCTCTAATGGGATCTGATACCCTCTTCTGGTGTGTGTCTGAAGACAGCTACAGTGTACTCATATAAAATAAATAATATATTTAAAAAGAGTAAAACTGAGGAGGATTTGAAATCACATTTCCAAACAGCCCCATGAGTGCCAGCGCAGCCCCCACCCCTATGTGAAGCACCTATATACGAAGCCTGCTTTTCCTCCACCCTTGGGTAACTGACTCTATAGGTGTTTTCATAGAAATTAAACTGGACACTCCTGTCCCCATCACTGAGATGAAACCATTTATCATTCTAACCTCCCTGAGAAAATGAGTGTGTCCTCCCAGATCTGATAACACCTCCAAGCCAGGAAATCCTTCCAGTCCCACATTGGGTGCTTTACAGACACATTCATAAGGGGAATTCAGCACAACCAAAGTAGCATTGGACCTGGAGCCAGCAGCAACAAGGGTCACAGTCACATAGGACCCTGCTCCCTGCTCAGGTGCCTGGGCTGCAGGAGAGGGCTGCTGAAACCTGGGTTTTACCTCAGGTTTGTGAGATGCCAGAGGCTGGTCTGTTTACTTCCCTGAGCACATTTCTGATCTACTTTCAAAATGGCCAGTAAGGAGAAGGTGAGTAAGGAAGCCACTAAGAAAGGTGATGGATTACCAAAGTAGAGAGGAGCACCAGGACCAGGCCGAGGGAAGCCTTTGTTCTGGAAGGAATGTGCACAGGCTCAGACACCCTGGCTAATGGCCCAGTGTGGCCCCAAGGCTGCCCGCCCGCCAGCAGGCCAGATGTGGGCCTGCACAGTTTATTGTGGGCCCACCGTGAGGCTGCAAACTGCAGCTGTGCTCCAAGGTAATGAGAGCCAGGATTCCTGAACCCTCTGGCGGGAAATAACTGGCTCCTGTGGGCCTGGAGTGGGCTGGGCTCTTCTTCTGTAAAAAGAGAAGCAACTTACAAGGTCCCACCCACAGTTCCAGAGTGATTTCTTTTTTATCTCCCAACTACTGGATTCTGAAACATTAAGAACATCAGACTTGGTCCCTATTTCTTGTAAGTTTCATTAAAAACTACACATGAAATCTCAGCACTTGGAGGCAGAGGCAGGTGGATTTCTGAGTTCGAGGCCAGCCTGGTCTACAGAGTGAGTTCGGGGACAACTAGGGCTATACAGAGAAACCCTGTCTGGAAAAAATGAGATGAAATGAAATGAAATCAAATAAAAACTACACACGAGGGCTAAAGAGATAGCTCAGTGGTTAAGGCTTTTGCTGCTTTAGGAGCAAAAGGAGATCTGGGTTCCGTTCCAGTACCCACACGGTGGCTCACAACCACTTGGTTATGGCAAACATGTGGTGAACATAAATACATATAAAATCAAATAGGTATTTTAAAATAAGTAAATAAATAAAATGTACACATGAGATGTCATATTACACTGTCTGCTAAGGAGGCAATACCCTTTCATCTACTTGGAAGTATCCCCTGGTCTATGGAGTGTGGTTTGCCTATCAGTCATTACCAGGCACTCAGGTTAAAACTTCCTTGGGCAGCCATCATCAGATTTTCTAAAGAAATTTTCTAATATCTTCGAAAGAGAAACAAGGGCAGGTTGAAAGGGTGTGTGGCTGTGATTATCTCTCTCGGAAGAGAAGAGGAAGAGGAAGAGCCAGTAACTTAATGTGCCATAATTAGAGCTGAAAGGAAGGAAGAGGAGATGTCAAGAAAGGCTGGCCTCAGTGTCCGAGGAAGCAGCTGGGACCAGAGTTCTGGCTGCAGTATCTGAGCCAAGCTGGTCCATTTAAGGCGGGTGAGGCATTCCCTCCCAGGGGCTGAGGAAGTCCCCGCTTTGAGCAAGCAATCAAGCACTGCAGACACTGGACTCATACAGAACCTAACATCCCATGGTGTGGGTGGACTACTTACACTCACTAGCACTTCATGTCTCCTCCAGAAAATGGAGAAAATCAGCGTGGAAAATCAGGCTAAGAGCAGACGGAGACGCTGGCACAAGCCACAAGCACTGGGGGATGTGACACGATCCCCAGCTTGAGAAGGATGCAGAGATAGAAGTCTGACCCTTTGGCGGACACCCCCTGGGAGCACTTGAAGCCATCCTGGACAGGTACTCCACAGGGGAAACGTCCAGATCACTGGTCTAACCCTTTCAGCATAATCTTTCATGAAGTTTGCCCATTTGGGACAAAATACATTAAGGCCAGCTTATTGCTTTTTTTAAAAAAAAAAAAAAAAAAAGATCACTACAGTTTTTATGAATCTATAGATCATTATGATGGCCCTAAAGAATGGCTTCTTTGGGCCAGCAAGATGCTTCAGCAGGTAAGAGTGGTTGCCCAATGACCTGAGATCAGTCTCTGAAACGCACCCACATCCGAAGGACAATGGACTTCAGCAAGTTGTCCTCTGGCCTTCACACATAGGTCAGAGAATACATGGGTATGCATACACATGTACACAGGCATACACACACATACACACCTCATACAGAATAAACAATATAATTTTTTGTTTTGTTTTGTTTTTTGGAGACAGGGTTTCTCTGTGTAGTCCTGGTTGTCCTGGAACTCACTCTGTAGACCAAGCTGGTCTCGAACTCAGAAATTCGCCTGCCTCTGCCTCCCAAGTGCTGGGATTAAAGGCGTGCGCCACCACTGCCCGGCCTCAAAACACTCTTAAGGCAGAATTCAAAAGAAAGTTCCATGAAACTTGGGAAATCTGTGTCTTCTGTTTTTACAAGAAACAGACATCAAGGAAATCAATGTCCCTGGCCCTACGCTGCACTCAGCAAAGTGTGCCTGTATAGAACATGATGGGGGAGGGGTGCGGATATGACAAAATAGGATCCCAATTTTGTTCTCAATTTAAGAATAGATGCGTACATTTTGTCTTGAGATTTACTTTGTTTACTTCCTTCTGTAGTCCTGGTGATTGAACCCAAGTTCTCACACCCTACACAAGTGCTCCACCCAAAGATACACCCCATCCTTGGGGGTTTTGGCAAGTTTCTTTCTAGGTGAAATGAAGACTCACCTGTTCCCCAATGCTTCACAGTCCTACAAGAAGGGGCCAGGTTAGTTCACCTCTTAAAGAACTTTTGCCTAGACCCAATGTAAATCCACCCTAACTTCTGCCACAGGGAGCAGGCATATCAAAATCCACCCAGCCACAAAGCGAGAGGACATACAGGGAGCAGTCTATCAAGAGCCGCAGTAAGGAGTCCTTAGTAAGGAAGGATGCAACCGAGGTAGTCAGTCGCCGATGCCTCAGACTGGTGGTATGGTCCAGTAAAAGAGTGTTCTATTTTCAGAAAGAAAATAAAACAAACGTTTGCTAGCAGTACCCAGCACTCCCCACCATCCAAGTTCAAACACAGGGTCAGAACAGGCGTCCCCTGAACATATCCATTGCTAACAGCAGGCTGATCCAAAGCAACAAAATGTGGCCCCAGGGGCAGGCTGCTTGCAGACACACCACTAGTTCCCAGGCTTTGGAAATTTGCTTGTAATTTTCCTTGTCTGTAAAACTGGTCCTTGTGTCCTGGGCAGACAGAAGCTGTTACTGCCAGACAAACTCAAACACCCTCTCCCTTTTGTATCTTCCACTCCACCTTCTTGTCTAACCGACTCCTTGTTAGGTTGTAGCTCTGCCACGTGTAACTCTCCTAGTACCTTCTACAGAATAGTAACATATTTGACCTTGTGAACTATGGAGTCAGCATTTGCAAGTAGCTCAGTTTCAAAACACAGCAGGCCAGAGAGACACTTTGTAAAAGCTAATCGATTTACATTTAGGAGAATGGTGTTCCCTGAAGCAACTACTTTTTCTATCTTCTTAGTGGTTATGCTTTGTATAGAAATAACTCATCTGCTGCCACTGATAGCTTTAGCAGCCTCAGCAGAGAAGCTAGCTAGCCTTAGCCTCAGCGGAAGAACTGCTGCTGTTTGGACAGTCATTCAAAGTGAATTGACACAGGAGAAGCAGCAGCCAGCCTTCAGGAGGCCGGCCACAGAACTCAGGCGTTGTGTCCCAGAATCCTAGCTTCTCCTCTACATTTCAACTTCATAAACAAGATAGTTGGCATTTCTTTGCCCATATGCAAAAATGAGTGTGATAATCCCACTTCCCTCTTCCTTCCAAAAGTCATTTGGGTGAGATGAAATGAACAGGCAAAGAGTTTAGTACACTCAGCCAGAGGTCGTTATTGCCCTGTCACTCTGGGGGGTCACCATGACTTTGTAGGAGGTCACAGGTCTGGCTTCTTACCAATTGCTCCAGTTAGCTCCCCAGGACCCAGCAAATTCACCCCCTTGTTCGCCCGCGTGCGTCCGCGCGCGCACACACACACACACACACGCACACACACACACACAGAGAGAGAGAGAGAGAGAGAGAGAGAGAGAGAGAGAGAGAGAGAGAGAGAGAGACTGATTCTCTAATACACACTCCAAGTCCTGGCCTAGCCTCCTCCAGCTTCCAGCTGCAGCCATCCCCGCCCCCTTCCTGGTCCACAGCACAGAAAAGCTTTTCTTAATACTTGTTGATTGATTTGCAAATATAACCTCATAGGCCCCAAAGAGGGAAGCAACAAAATCACAAGGACACTCAAATCTCTTTTAACAGGCAAAGAACTAAAAGCACTTTTAAAAAGTATTCATATGGACAGACCAAAGCCTCAAGGAAATTCATCAATATGTCAAAAGGATTAGCTCTGATGAATAATATACATTATTAATACAGTAACTCCTGTATTCCTGGTTTGGGGTGTCGTTTTGGAGCTCTATACAGTGGGACAGAAGGCACAACTCAGAAAACAAAGTTGGAGTGGGCTGTGACAGACCCTGGGGCGTTCCAATCAGTTGTGGTCACCCTAGATAGTGCGGTCCTCTGGACCCACGCCCTGGAGGGAACTTTTTGTGTTCAGTCACGCTAGAGAGTCCGAATCACCTGCTGGCACCGGCCAGAATGGCAGTTGGGGGAAGGAAGGGGCTTGGGGTCTCTTCTTGCAGCTTAGACTTTCAAATCAATCCAAGCAAACGTACCCCAGGGGCAGAACACAGCACTGCACAGAAACTCCGGGGCCCAGGATCCTCCCTCTTACTTGTCAGCTACAGTGCCCGCGTGCCAGGAGGCACGTGCCACAGGTGGCCCCCAGGCCTGCGCCTGCACCCGTACTCCCTCCGAATGGTGGGAAAAGGCGCGATGAGACCCCTGGCTCCCAAGCAACCGAAAGGAAAGGGAAAGAGGCACACAGGTCACTTGCCTGGAAAAGGCGGGAGTAAAGTCCTGAGAAGTCTCATTGCAGCCCCAAGCGGCTCTCTGTCTCCTCGTCCCTAACTGTCTCAGAGAGCAAAGTCCTCAGGGCCGGGGCGGCGACAGTGCCGCTCCGCCCGCGCCCGCCTAGCAAGGCGCCGCGCCGCGACCCGAACCCTGCCGGCCCGCGCCCCAGCCGCGCGTCCCCAGCCCTGCTTAGCTCCCGCGAACCGGCCCGCGCCCGCCCGGGAACCTGGCCGAACCCCAGCCTCCCGATCGCCGCAGACCCCCTGGCCGTCCTCAGTTCTGGATCCCGAACGCCCTTCCCGGGTGCTCCCGCGCCTTGTCCCCACACCCTCAACTGTCTCCGCGCCCAGGTTTGGTGTCTGCTCGTCTGCGTCTCAGCTCCAAGACCCAGAACGGCCAGGCTCTGGAACCTGAGCGGGGGCCCCAAACAAAGAGTGTGGAGGCGCGTGGCCGCCCCTGCCCTGCTGCCCTGCTCCCGGCCCGGGTACCTGAGCGAACCCGCAGCGCGGTCCGGCAGGGTGATGGCCGAAGCGAAGCTGGGCTCCGAGTTGCTCGCGGGCGGGCCCGTCCTCCTGGCTGGCGGCCCGCGCCCGCGGCAGGGCCCCCTCGAGGCGGCTCGGGCAATCGCCACGGACGGCCCGCGCACCGGAGCCCTGCCGGTCACCTGGTCTCATCTTCCTATGTCCTCCGCTTCCAGGGGCTGGACACCCCCGCACCTACCCCTCGGGTTCCTGACCCAAAGGATGAGCTCTTAAAATACCCTCCCACTTCGCTAGCTTCCCTAAATACCTCGGGACCCCAGTATTCTATAGGCTCAACAGTTTCAGGTCTACATAAGTGCACCTGGAGAGGGAAGTTCGAGTCCCATTCCTGAAAAACCAGTTTATTCTTTCATACAATGTGTCTAAGTGTTGTGCCTGCCGGGGAGGAAGTCCTACAATACCCTCCAGGAACTTATTATCCAGTGGGGGCTATATGTGTATGAAGCAGCAGTCTACAAGACAGCTCAGGATGCTTCGACAATCCCTGCAAGGTCCAGAGTTCACCAGGCAAAAGAAGATGATGGTGCTGGCTAGAAGCCCTTGACTTCTTAAAGTGAACCTGGCAGGAGAGAACAAGGTGAAAACAGGTCAGAAACACAGGACAAAGAAGATCCCCTGAACAGCCTTTCTCAGATGAGGACAGAGCCGGATTTCCTAAGAGATCCTGAAGATTCAGATAGCTAGGCCTCTGTCCCCATTGCCTCATTGTGAACTCCAGGGAAGGGATGGCATGCCATTGTATGGTCTTTCAAACACTTCTGCATAAATGAGATGGAATTTCCATCAGTTTCAAGTGGGCACCAGTAGTCCTTAATATCTCCGATTCTGTTCCGGGAAAACACTCAGGGTAGCTTTATGTCTTGCAAAAGAGGGTAGAAATTGCATCTGCCCGGTGCAGCAACTGTCCGAGAGTCCTACCTAGAGCCAGGTGAGGGCACTGCCTGATGCCAGGTTACCAAAATTTGTTCTATTCTTGCCCTATCGTGACTTCAGGGAAAACCAGGCTGGTCAGAAACGGTGGAAAAGCAGAGCTAGGAAAATTATATCTGGTGAATCTGTTTTCAGTGTAGCCTTCAGATACACTGAAGATGCCAGGCTAGAGCCTGCACCAAACACTGTTTCTTCTCCACCAAATAGGCAAATAGGTTTGTGAAGACTAGGCCTATCTCTGGGAAATTGTGAAACTGGGAGGAGAAGTTGCCTGAGGCAAAAGCTTCCCGGGCACTGAGCCTTAGGCCCTAAGGAATGAAACAGGCATTTCCCTGCCCTCTGGGAGTCTGAGCGGTCATGGGTGAGGCACAGGATGCTTGCAAATGAGCCTTTAGAAAGGGGATAGGGAGGAGGTCACAGTCATCCTGCTAGAAATGGGGGCAAGGCAGCAACTGTTACTTTGCCTTTGACCTGGTAAGGAAACACCCCCAAAATCTTAACTTGGCAAAGGTAAACCGAATGATGTGGATTGGTGCACTCTAAGGTAAGGACCCAAGTCTACCCAGACTCTGTGCTATTCTCTCAAATTTTTACCAGCTGCCTACTCACTCCAGCCCTCCAGTCACTGGGTTGCCTCGCTTGATCCCGGTTGCCTGAAGGATGGCAGGAATTTCCACAAGGCGTTAAGATCACCCTCGGTAAGAGCTAATGCGGAAGAGTACTTGATAGCTCGGAATGAGGAAGATCCCAGGCAAGGCTGGGGTTCTGCATCTCTTTAACTGGAGCCTCTGCTCTTACTCTGCTATCTCTACCCAAACTAACTGGTCCCAGACCCCTGTCCCTGCCCCTCACTGCTGGGGTAGTTCCAGTGTGGAACGGATACCCTAACTAGATCCTTGTTCATAGAACAGTGGATGGGGGACAGTGCACATAATGCCCATCCTTACACTCAGTGCTAGTGATCAAAAATAAACTGAAAAGAGAAACTGGACCACAGTATCCCTGAGTACCCCAAGTCAAGCTGTCTGGCTGCTTCCTGGTTCCTGCATCTTGTCTACAGGATGAACAAAGGAAACTTTGGATGTATGACCTGGGCCTGGCTTACCCAGAGCTGAGCACCATGGGGCCTCCCCACTTCACATGTCGTGACTTTGAATTTCCAAAAACTTAAAACAAAAACAAGGCATGGGCAATTATTAGCAAAAGAAGGAGATCGTGTGTGTGTGTGTGTGTGTGTGTGTGTTTTCCCCAGGTTTAGCCCTCCAAAAATGTCTCAAGAGTTGAAAGCAAAAGTGTCAAACCAATTTAGCTTAAAGAAAAGTCTGCCGAACTGGCCCCTCCCTACCAGTTTCCAAAGCAGGGGAAAGTGCTGGTAGGGCTGGAACCCCTGTGCTGTTCTTTCCTTTCCCAGCCCCCAATCCACCCCCTGTGGGGCCTCCTTGACTTTTCCCAACTGGAGTCTGGATCTTCTTAGTAATTTTGCCCTTGCTATGGGGACTGTCTTTACCTTGATAAAAGGCTGATACATTTGTATCTCTAGATAGGTGATTTAGATATTTTCCTTACGGTGTTCTCTTTTCACTGAAAGTTAATGTTTTCAGACCTACTGAAAGGCAACAGGAAACACAGGAGAGGTAGCAGCATAGCTTGCAGTGCTGTGAGGCAGCCAGGGTTTGAGTGTGAGCGTGCTCCAAGGCTTTGCCTTCAGATATGGCGTCCCCTAAGAAGTTCGCTACACACTTCACCCTCTCTTCTTCTTCTGTCTCCCCAAACATTCAGATCCTCACCCCTAACTGGACAGCACAAGCTTCCCACTGCCCAGCCCATGCAAGGTCATCTCACGTTTGCTTATTTATTTCAATTCTTTTTAAATAGGACCTTGCTATGCAGTCCTGCTCTCACACCCATCATCCTCCTGCCTCTGCCTCCCACGGATTGGTTTTACAGATGTGGGACACTACACGCTGGCCCAGCGCTTGCCTACAGTGTATCTGGAGTTTCCTACAAATCTATCATCAGTTGTATGTGTCGACCTGAGAAACCTAGGGGACGTGCAGACTGCTGACCAAACATTGTTTTGGAGCATTTTTCGAAGATGTTCCAAGTGCACATTGATCTTTGAATCAGCACAGTGAATAAAGATGGTCTTCCCCAATGTTAGTGAGCATCTTCTAGTCCTTTGAGGCCTGAGGAGCAAAAAAAAAAGACAGAAGAACAAATGTTCTCTCTTCTTGAGCTCTTAATTTCATGCTGTCCTGCCCTTGAACAGATTGCTGCTGGCTCTCAGGCCTTCAAAAAGAGGCTGGGCAGTACCACAGCTTTCCTGGCTCTACAGGAAAACCCTCTCTCTGTAAGCAACAGATGGTAGGGGCTTCTCAGCCTGTGGAGTCTAACACTAGCTGATCTCTGTAATAAATCCTGTCTTATATATAAATTCTTTTGGTTCTATTTCCCAGAAAGCCTTGGTGATGTGGTTCCCTAAGCACACATTAATGGGACAACATGGATACTAAGAAACAGATGCAGGCTCGGGGTCTGTGTAGCAAATCAGGTTTCTTGGGAAATAGGCTGTGTTCTTCACTGTGTACGGGTGAGTGGTGTGTTGATTCAATACACCTTCAGGGAGGTATTGCTGTGGGCCAACCCAGAGGTTCTCAGTTTCTGGATTGGGTAGCAATCCACAGGCAGAATACAGAGTCTGAATGGAGTCATAGTGAGTCATGCTGAATGGATCTGAGATCTCAGACTTTTTCAGCCTCCACCATGACACTCCCAATAGATGCTCATTAGACCTTGGCTTGACAACTTCCAATAATAGGATCCATCCTGTTTTGTGAAAATTAGACCATTCAATGAATGTGGGTTGGGCCGGGCAGTGGTGGCGCTCACCTTTAATCTCAGCACTTGGGAGGCAGAGGCAGTCAGATTTCTGAGTTCGAGGCCAGTCTGGTCTACAGAGTGAGTTCCAAGACAGCCAGGGCTACACAGAGAAACTCTGTCTCGAGGAAAAAAAAAAAAGAAGAAGAAGAATGTGGGTTGACCTACTGGGGAGGCCCTTCTAAGAGAGCTGCTTCTAATACTCTCATGAGACCACAGCATGTCTCCCCAAGACTGTGAATCTGCCAAGGAGATTTTGTGGGAAAGATCAATGAAGCAGCAGACTAAAAAGCATACCTTTGTTGAGTAGACATTGTGGAGAGGCTATGGTTGGAAGAGAGAAAATACATATTGCATGAGAAGAGAATCTCCTACAAGCATGATGTGGGCACTGTCCTGTGCAGGGGGGGAAGAAGAGTCTGGAAAGGTTGGGAACAAGATAAAGAACTAGCAAAAAGTGAGCACCCGTGGGAGCCTACTGGGAGCCTGAGCTATAGGTTACATGACCCATGATAGAGAGGACCCAGGAAAGGGCCAGACAGCTATGTTGCTAAGCTCATTGTTTTTAATCCACGTAGACTTGAGTGAGACTCCTGGAGCCATATCATAGTCACCTCTGATTTTTCTGTTACTCATGTGGTACTGGAGATGGAGCTCCTAGGACCTTAGACAGCCTGGGTAGGGAGATATGCATTATTATATCTGAGTTACATCCTGAACTGAGCCTCCTTTTTCTAATCTGTAAAATGAAGTTGCTAAAACTCATCCAGTACGGGGATGGGTTTGAGTCCCAGCAGCCGTTAGCAGTGGGCCTGACACAAAGAAAGCTCAAACTGTACAACTGTGTGGGAGGACGTAGGTCCATGGGGCTTGGAGACTAGCTGGAGGTAGAAGACAGTGCTGCTCCTCCGCAGTGAGTGTGATTATGGTTGCTGGCCCCACAGCCTCTGGAGCCTTGGTAGGCCTTGTTTGATACTATCTAGAAACACAGATCCAAGCAGCCAGATGGTCAGCTGGGGGCTTTCTGCTTTTCATTCTTTTTTTTTTTTTATTTAAATCATTGTGAATTAGACAAGGCATCGTTATTTTCTGTTCTTTTTAGTAGCTTCCCACCAAGAACCTGAAAGTACCTTGCAGTTAAATGAGTATAAAGGAAAGCCAGCTAGCTCAGCAGGATGGCCCTGCCTGTTTTGCAAGCCGGTCATTCTTTTCCCCTTTCTGTGACTCTCTTTGGACATGCTTATTCCAGAAGACTCTCTAGGGTTGAGTAACTTGTATGGCTTCCCAAGCTTCCTGGAACCTTACAGTGATGTCATCTGCCCCTGGTCTAGACTCAGTCACTACCTCAGAGGACACCTAGGGAGTGCTTTTAATTCCCAAAATATTTTTTGCTTCCTTGTGCAATTTGTATACTGTACCAGTCTCTGACAGTTTCATAGTTTGCTAGGAAAGGCAATCAGGGTAGCCTGGACCCTTCCCTGACCCCAGGCATTGTGCCACCTCTTGTTTGTGGTCCTGGGACTCATGGGACGAGTCTGGGTGCAAGGGCTTCACCTTGTCTTTTGCTGTGGGATCGCTTGCTAAACTGGGCACCTGTGTCTTCCATCTAACCACTGGGGACGACATCTGTCCACAGCTCTGTCTTCACTTTGCCTTAAGCTTTCTGGATTTATAGCCTGGGGTTAAGCAACCTACACGGATTTCAACTGCTACAGTAGCCATTTATTTGCTCTGTGGCTTTGGCAAGCTAGCTAACCTCATTGTGCCTCAGTTTCTTCCTAAAAACATGGAGAAGAGAGTAAAGTCAATCTTAATCCAGCGCTCCTGAATGCTAGGTAAGATTCAACGTAGTGCTTAGTACTCTGTACAAATATCAGTCATCACAACTGAATACCCACATCTCTCACACTCCAGACCTAGCCCAGTTAATAAGCATGAAGACCACTCCATTAGGGAACTGCTCAGCTGCTTCTCCATTCACACGTTTGATTGACATTGTGCTAATGGAATCTTTTTGACCTCCATAGTGTCTCTCAAATACAAATCAGTATTCTGCTGCAGGTATGGATTCCAAACCTTGAAGATCATCAACAGCATCTCTTTGGGGACAGGAAGGCTAAACATTCAGACTTCCATCCTGGATCTTCCGAATTCCCAGTCTGGGTCCAGGAATGTTCACAGAGAAAAGATTATCTTGTAAAATCCACTTTAAGAGAGTTGGTTATCCTGGTGCACTCATTATTAACCGGAGACTATTAAAGACTGTCTGGTGCAAACATTTAGCTGAATATCTTTCCAACAGTTCTAAGGTAAGAATTTGAATCTGCTGTAGGTTGGTTCTTAGATCCCCTGCAGTCAGCCTAGTCTGGCCTTGCAGGGTACACCTCAGGAAGGGCTCAGTCACCAAGATCTAGAGGTCAGACAGATGCCAATAGTCTGAGAGGCACCCAGAAGCACACAAGACACAATCTTTTCAGACTATGAAGGTGTACCAGGACACCTCTGTCTTCTACACATAGAACAGAGGCTTTCTCCCATTACTGGCCAGGGTTGTCTGTACCAAGAAAGCACCACTGTCCTCAAACCACACTCACTCTCCTCACACTCACCCACCTACCCTGTCTCATCTCTGCCTCAGTGACCTCCGGAGCCCGCTGCCAGAGGTGTCAAACAGCACACAAGAAACCTCAGGTCTGCCATGGCAGACTCTGTGTATGCACTGCATTTTCAACATCAGAACCAAGCAGGTTATCGTGCCCCCACATGACCATTGCCAACTTAACAAACTGTTTTACGAATGCCATGGCCTATGTATGAGGATCCTAGGTCAAAATTGTGGTGTTGGCTCTCTCCTTCCACCTTGTTGTTGGTTCTGGGTTCAACTCAGACCTCCAGGTACCTCTCTCTACCCACTGAGCCATCTGTTGGCTTTCCATAGTTAACCTAAGAACTCTGAAACCTACTCCCCACCCCACCTCACTCCATATTCCAAGTGTAGACACACACCCTTGCTCTGTCTGCTCAGGCCCTCAAGTTCCCTGGCATACACTAGGAGTTTGAGGGTGATGGGCTGCAGCTGTTAGCATAACTATTTTTAACTTACGTTTTCTTAGAAATTACATTTCTTAGAAATTACACAATAAGCAAATAAACGACCAGCCACATTACCATTTTCCTTCCGTTTTTCCAATTCTTCAGAGTCCTGTATGATAAAACACAGAAATTCCAGCAGCCATCTCCAAATCCACCTTCCCCTCCCAACCCAAAGCCCCAGATAGTCAAAAAGGCACCGTTTATATCAGTCTAAATTCAGTCCTGCCCATGTGTCCCAAGAACTGAAACATAGCAACTCTCTCTCTCTCTCTCTCTCTCTCTCTCTCTCTCTCTCTCTCTCTC
>NW_021604569.1:19507932-19563932 GCF_004785775.1 Grammomys surdaster | reverse complement strand
CTCTCTCTCTCTCTCTCTCTCTCTCTCTCTCTCTCTCTCTCTCTCTCAGTCTCTCTCTCTCTCTCACACACACACACACACACAGGCACACACACAGGCACACACACACCTTTGGATGATTTGCCTGCTGCCGCTGACCTCTTACAGGCCTGGTTATTTGATTCAATCTACTGAAAAATCTCGATAACTAAAACAAAACATTCCTCCTCGCCTGTTACAGGTTGCGGGATTTGTGTCAAGTGGAGACTTCTTATTCAGCAGCTCAGGCTCCAGTGAATGATGCACAAACCATAACCTGTCTGTGCACGAAGACCTTCATAATCCAATTCACAGAGCCAGAGAGAGGGAGGATCTGTAGGTATGGATGCTGCCAAACTGCTCTGTCTCCCTGCTCACCAGCATGTCTTCATCCCCCTTAGCCCTCACTTCTCCTCCTGGCTCAGCATGGGACGAAGCCTTCTAAATTGAATATACACTTTTATAGGAAAGAATTGTTAAGCTTCAAGGACAAATGGCTGAGGTGTCTCTTTAACAGATCAAATTTGACTTGACCTACAATTCTCCCAACATCCCTCAGTCCCTACCTGTTACAGGGTGTGGCTGACACACCCAACCCCCTACCAGGAACTCTACAACCCAGAGGCTGGGCTGCCCTTCCCCCAGAGGCTCTTCCCTATATAATCCAGACAGTTTGGTTACCCACCCTCCTTCTTTTGTACCTTTGGTCTGCTGGCTGCCACTTCTTATTCTGCTCTTCTCTCTTCCCCACCCTTCCGTCTCCCCACACGGTTCCGGGTCATGACCACTCTGGACTCTCTCAGGTGTGTGTGCCTCTGGGTATGCTCTTCCAGGTACCTAATAAACTTCCTCTTCCACCATACCTAGAAGTCATCTCCTTTCCTCTTTCTTTCTCCCTTTCTTTCTTTCTTTCTTTCTTTCTTTCTTTCTTTCTTTCTTTCTTTCTTCCTTCCTTCCTTCCTTCCTTTCTTTCTTTCTTCTTCTTCTTCTTCTTCTTCTTCTTCTTCTTCTTCTTCTTCTTCTTCTTTTTTTTTTTTTTTAGTTTTTCGAGACAGGGTTTCTCTGTGTAGCCCTGGCTGTCCTGGAACTCACTCTGTAGACCAGGCTGGGCTCGAACTCAGAAATCCACCTGCCTCTGCCTCCCAAGTGCTGGGATTAAAGGCGTGCACCACCACTGCCCGGCTCTTTCTTTCCTTTTTTCTTTTCCTTCTTTCTGTTTTTTTCTTTTTCTTTTTTCTATGAAGGAATGGCAGTTTGCCATTCCAATATTGGGATCTTGTGTTCGCTTGGCTGACTATTCAGTTTTATGTGCATCAGGGTTAGGTTGTTTGGGGAAAGATTCTACCCTTTAGAGAAGAGAAGAAAAAGGCTGATTTAGTGCAGTGCACAAAGAGCAGAGGGCATGAAAGTCATAGAAGGAGAGCCAGCATATGGTGACGGGCTGTGAGGATTTTGGAGGAACGCTCATTTGGAAAGGGTGAGCAGCCGTACTTACAGTTCTCATCATGTAGCTCCTGCCACACAGATGGAGGAAGCTGTCACACTGGAATGGAGCCAATTTTGTTTGGCCATACCATTCTGCTGTCCAACTGTTTGGGTGGAATAAGGATGTGCCTTTTCTGTTCTTCGGACACTTGCTGGACCAGACTGTAATCTCTTTCTAATCTCTCAATCCTGCCTTTCCCTCCACACTATTTTAAGAATTTGGAAAGCATTTCCCCAAAGCTCCTTAGGTCTGAATCATATGTGAGAAAATTGGTGTAATAGGGTGGGTGACCTATGAGAGCTGGCTCCTGGATCTTTCTCCAGCTACAGTCAAGTCCTTCACCACACTAGGCTCTTTCCTGTCCAAGTTCTAGCTACATCCTGAAGGCCAAGCATGGAGTTAGAGAGTTACTGTGGATGACCCTAGTCTTATTCATACCATTCAAACAGTGTTCATGCCGATAGACCTTCAGCAGAGAGAGACTGCTTTTGTTATAACCTAAGAGTGTTGACTGGAAACTCAAAACGATAAAGGAACTATATCACAACACCAACAATGACATAATGTTAACACCCCTTCAAGGTGAAGGCAAAAAA
The DNA here is from genome assembly GCF_004785775.1 of Grammomys surdaster. NCBI lineage: Eukaryota > Metazoa > Chordata > Mammalia > Rodentia > Muridae > Grammomys > Grammomys surdaster. Next base: position 19,561,832 of record NW_021604569.1, on the reverse strand, counting down.
AAAAAAAAAGAAGAAGAAGATTTTGGGGATGGGGACATGGGAAGGGAAGTTGAGAACGGAATAGAGACAGAGAAAGAAATGGAACAGAGAAAGACAGAGAGAGTGAGAGAAAGAGGAAAGGCTGGCCAGGAATATGTGGAGAGAAAGGGGGAGGGGAGAAAGGGGTCAGAAAGAGAAAAGAGTCAGAGAGAGAAGGGGCAGAGAGACAATAGAGAGGACTCTTAATGGCAAAAATTTTAGTTTACTAAGTAGTTTACTGAGTGCTAATGTCAGTGCTGTCTCACATTGCCCAACACCAAGGAGTGTGATGTAAATGGGTGAAGCATGGGATGCACACACACACACACACACACACACACACACACACACACACACACATAGCAGGTATACAAATATTCCCTCCTGGATTTAGCTGGTACACCACCAGGTGTTAGTAGGCGATGACCCCATAAGAAAAGAACTTTACTGGGATTTGGAGGTAAAACTGGAAAAATTGGAGATCTGGGTAACCCAGACAAAGGGCTCGCTGACACAGAAAATGGTTTGCGGAGTGTACTGGTTAGGTTTTGGTCAACTTGACATATGCTAGAGTCATCTGGGAAGAGGAAATGTTAATTGAGATCATCAGATTGCCTGTAGGCAAATCTGCGAGGCCTGTTCTTGATTAATGATTGGTGTATCACGGCCCAGTCCACTATGAGCAGTACCACCCTGGCAAGGTGGTCCTGGGTGGTATAAGAAACCAAGCCATGCCGGGCGGTGGTGGCGCACGCCTTTAATCCCAGCACTTGGGAGGCAGAGGCAGGCAGATTTCTGAGTTGGAGGCCAGCCTGGTCTACAGAGTGAGTTCCAGGACAGCCAGGGCTATACAGAGAAACCCTGTCTCAAAAAACCTAAAAAAAAAAAAAGAAAGAAAGAAAGAAATCAAGCCATGGGGAGCAAGCTGTGGTCTTCCCTTTAGTTTCTGCCTCCAGGTTCCTGCTGGAGTTTCTGCTCACACTTCCCTCAGTGACAGACTGTGACAGGGAAATGTAAGTGAAAGAAACCCTCTTCCTGTCCAAGTTGATTTTGGTGAATGTTTGATCACAGGGAGAAGAAGGAAACTACAGCTGGGACATCCCCACAAAACCAGCAAGGAATGAGCCACCTCTTGAGACATCTGACCATATATGTCCTGCTCATTGCCTCAGACTCATCTGGGCTAAAGTTCCAAGAAGAATTCCATTGCAGAGGCACCCTTTGGTGACAAATACTTCCCTGACCTGGAGCAAGGCTGGCTAACTGTGACCCTTTGGCCTATGCTCTTTAACCTTATCCAGGGAAGGGATGAGGTAAGATGTGGATTCTTTGAGTCACTTAAGTGGGAGCTGGACTGGATTAGGAAATTAGGCACAGACTGGGGAAAAATATGGGTGAGATTAGGTTGCCAAAGCTTCATGTGTGTGTGTGTGGCTCTGGAGATGGTCATATTTAGTTCTGTCAGTTTAACATAGTCACATTTGAAGGATCCAGTCCCTTCAAAGGGTTTGCCTTGGAGGAAGAAGATCCTGCCCAAACTATTCAAAGGTGGACAGAAAAGGCATGTTTCCATATATTAAAAATATGACTCTGTGTCATGGCGTATGCCTTTACTCTCAGCTCTCAAGAGACAGGCAGAGAGGCAGAGCCTTGTGAATTTGAGGGCCCCTGGTCTACAGAGTGAGTAGACTACATATCAGGCCAGCCAGACACATAGTGAAACCCTGTGTCAAACAAACAACAAAAACGTACTTAGAAGGGACCTTAGAAGCAGACAAGAGGTTTCTAGTGATAACAGGCTTGTTCCCTTCCATGTGAGTGTTTGCAGACAACTGTTTATCTCAAAATAGACTTTTCTTTTGTTCCCATGTATTCCACCATGAACTTATATATGTTCTGCAATGAGAAAAGGACTACGGTCTTTGCCTCTGTTTCTAAGCACCATATGATTGTAACACTGGCACCTTGTCTTCTGACTGTCTCACAGTATAGACCATGGGCTCTAGATGCTACCATTCACAGGAAACTCCCCCAACGCCCACTTAAGGAGTGAACTTTGGGTGCTATTTCCAAGCAAAGCAAATATCATTTCTCCAAACAACAGTGACATGAAGCAGCTTTTCACCCTGGTCAGCTCTTGCCACATATTTGGGATGCCAAAATTCTTTCAAATTCTGTGGAAAGTCCCAACAACCAGCCTAGATGTCAACTTCTGAGTAAATAATCTCTCTTGCCAACATTCCTTTCTGGGGTGAGCCTCCCAGCTTTTCACAGGATGCTGTATGTAACCTCTGCATAGCGTACCCTGTGGCGAGCAGCATACAGTATACACCCATCTGCGCCATGTGAAGGATGCTGGATCCAGGTTCCTTCATAGTATCCTAACTTCCTGTCTGAGAAGAGGTAATTGCTGCAGGTAGTGAGGTACTGGAAAGAAGAATAGACTAATTTAGAGAGAGAGTAGCAAAATCAAGGTGATTCTCCAGCAATGGGATCCTTCCTTCCTTTTGATCCATGCCCATGGGTAGAAGCTAAAGACGAGTCCACATATAACTCAGCCTGACTCGTGGAGCCTAGCAGCCCCCTATCTCCTGTGCTATAGTGATGGAAAGAAGAATTCCATATGTTAGCTTCAAGGAAACTCTCTTCTTTGCCTATCTAGTATCTATAATAAAATTATACCAGGAATTGGGCATGTTGGCATTTGCCTATAGTCTCAGAGGAGTAGCTGAGGCAGAAGAATCTGGAGTATACAGCCAGGCCAGCCTGGGCTACTTACCAAATTACCTGTCTCAAAAGAGGTGGTGGGTAGGCAGCTGGATTGGCAAGTGACCAGTGTAGCTTTGCTTGAGTGATGGATGGTTTGGAGAGTTCATGGGACTCGGATTCAGTAAGGAGAAGCAAAAGACCACTGGAAGTTGGAAGCTATGGGTTAGGTCAGTCAAAATTTAGCAAGCAAAGAGGGCTCAGAGTCTTCACAGAGTCAGAGGAGACAAAAGCCCCGGAGAAGAAGCATCCAGAGCAGCCCAGTGGCTGGGTGGCTTATCTTCATTTCTTTGGGATTGTGTGTGTTTTACTGTTTTGTCTGAACATGGGTAAGGCCAAGACACTAGCCATGATTTACCACAATTGTCTGATGACCAATGCCTGTGGGCGAACTGTGTCACTGATGAAAACAAGGTCAGGCAGGCTCAGATTTCTCCCCAGGTTTCATTTGCCTGTCATATGCTTATTAGCTTTTTAAATGGAAACACAATATTTCATTCAGAAAAAAAAATTAATTAGTGCAGTACAGCAGGCTGACTTACGTCACCCCAAATTCAGAGACTGAAGTCCTTACTTCAGTACTTCCCCATGTGTCTGACTTTAAGTTAGGATCTTTTTTAGTTGGTTTGTTTATTGTTTGAGACAAGCTCTTACAGCCCAGGCTGTTCTGGAACTTGCTATTTAGACCTGGCTAGCCTGTCACTCACAGACTTCCTGCCTCAGGCTACCAAGTTGCTTGGTATGTGCCACCATGCCTGTCTAACTGAGATCTTTAAAGAGGTAATTAAAGTTAAATAGGTCATTAGAGTGTTTCTGGTTAGACTTTTCATTATTGTGGCAAAATAGCTCACATAACTTCAAGGCAAGAGTTATTTGTTTCTGCCCACAGTTTCAGAGATTTCAGACTGTCACGGCAGCAGGATAGAATAATACTTCAGTTCATGGCAGACAGGAGAAGAGCTAGCCTAAGGGCGAGGCCATGCAGATGCAAACAGCAGAGGCATCTAGTGGGGCTGCCAGGGTTCTCTAGAGTTCTCTAGAGCTGGCATCCTGGAATGGGGAACTGCCAGGTTTAATGTTTCCCCACATGATCTTTGAACTGATCTTTCCTCAATAGGCTCCTAGTCCACCCTCTCAGAATGGAGCTGTCTATGACATGCCGTCACAGATTGAAAGTGTATAACTTTTGTTTGTTTGGTCTTTATTTGTTTTGTTTTGTTCTTTTACTTTTACAATTGGCTCATAGCTAAGAGTTGACTTGGGTGTCAGAGGAGGTTTTGAACATGGGCTTTTTATATTCATAATGTAGGAATGTTTTCATTATAATCAAGAGAACCATATGGAACCCCTGAGACAATAGGACTCGTGGGATGGGCTGAATGCATTTTGCATTTATGAGGTGGACACAAGACTTTGGGGCCGAGGGCTGGACTGTTAGGATTAAAGAGGATGTGTTCAGGCTTGGGATAGTGATGGCTTTTTTTCTTGAGATACGGACACAGGGAGCTCAGGTTAACTTCAAGCTCTCTACAAAATCAAAGAAGACCTTTCACCGGGATTACAGGCACAGGTACTATTGCCCTGTATTTGTGATGCTACAAATTTAACCAAGAGCTTTTGTGTATGCTCAGTAAGCACTCTACCAACCAAGCGATCCCCAATCCATGACACCTCATTTTGATCATCAACTTGAGTAGATTGATTAATACCTCTGAGTTTAATTAAGGGGAGTCTGTGCTGTGTCTGCAAGGGCATTTGCAGACAAGATCACCAAACTAATGATTGCAACATCCCAATAGACTGTTAGGAAGTAAGAGAACCGGGGAAGGTGGAGCCTGGCTAAAGGAAGCAAACCACTGTGTGTGTGTGTGTGTGTGTGTGTGTGTGTGTGTGTGTGTGTATGTGTGTCTATCTGTCTATCCTTGGTCTCTTTCTGTTCCTTCTCTGTGTTGGCCTGATGCCAGTTGCTCAAACACCACCACCACTACCAACATCCTACCCTACTCTATCCTGGCCATAATGGACCAAAATCTCTGACACTGGGAGAAAAATAAATTGGTCCTCCCTTAAGTTGCTTATTTTGGGCATCTTGTTACAGTAACAAAAAGTATGAGTGACACAAGCTGGGCCCTCATCAAACCTCAATGATGTCCCCAAAATAAGAAGAGATGAGAAGGAAGGTGTAGGAGACGAGAGGTCACAGGCAGAGGCAGCCAAGGAGAGACACCTCAGGAGAAGCCAACTCCACCAACACTTTGACTGGGAATGTCCAGTGAGGATCAACTTCTGGTGTGAAGCCACCTGGTGGATGATCTTTTCTTTTCTCTTCTCTTCTCTTCTCTTCTCTTCTCTTCTCTTCTCTTCTCTTTCTTTTCTCTTCTTTTCTCTTCTTTTCTTTCCTCCTCCTCCTCCTCTTCCTCCTCCTCTTCTTCTTCTTCAAAAGATTTATTTAGTTTATGTACACCATTGCTGTCTTCAGACACACCAGAAGAGGGCATCAGATCCCATTACAGATGTTTGTGAACCACCATGTGGTTGCTAGGAATTGAACTCAGGACCTCTAGAAGAGTGGTCGGCGTTCTTAACCGCTGAGCCACCTTTCCAGCCTGGATGATGCGTTCTTATGACAGCCAAGCGAATTCAACAGAAGCAAGCCACACTACACATTGTTTGCAGTCTCTCTGTGGACTGTACTCCCACCTGGCATCCTCTACTTTACACCCATGTGCCATGGCCTGTAGACATATGCTGTGAAACAAGACACATAGCTTTACATGTGATCCTGGAACCTGGTTATTTTGGAGAATAAATTCTCCTTTGGTCCTGAAATTGAAGGCCCTCAATTTATCTGCTCTATTCCTGCCTCCAAGTGACCTACCTAAGAAATGTACTGTGGATCATATGACCTTGGAGTGAGCTCACTGATTATCTGGAGAAGTTGATAGTGCCCCTGAGGAAAGCTCTAAACTTTGCTGATTGTCTATTGACCTTGAGGGGAAGGTTGGCCTTGAGGGAACGATCAGATCAACTGTGCACGTGTGAATTCTTCATCTGGATGCCTCACTGGTGACCAAAATAATGTCACCTTCAGGACACCCACATGCAGAGAGAGCCCTGCATATATAGCTCAGGTGGGGCAAAGATTCTTTTAGAAATTGGTCAGGAAGCAAGCAACTCCATCCTAGGTGAGAGGGGCTTTTCCAGGGAGTCTTCAACACAAAGGGGACATAGTGTGGGCTTGGAGGAGTAGGCCAGTGGGAGGGCAGCTGGAGGCAAGCAGCACGTCCTTCCCACATAGGCCTGTCCCTCATCTTATGAGTCATGCCCTCAGGAGCTGTGGTCGCTGCTACAGGCACGTCTCTGCATAACTGGAAAGGCAATGTGTGGTCTCCCTGAACTCTTGGATGATCTCACAATAATGGAAAGGTGGCTCTGTTAGGAAGCAAGTTTCAGTCTCCACACTGGGGGCTGTTTATGAAGAATTCTGTTGCAGGCTCTTGTCCTGAAACAGTGTTTCTCTCTGCTAGGTGGGTCTCTGCGTACTCCCACAGTCCATCCTCCTTTCCTCTTCCTGGACCCGAGGCAGTCCCCAGCTGGTAACACTCAGCTTGGCAGTTCTCAGCAATTCTGTTTGAGACAGGACACATAGCTATGTGACCTGTCTCACCAGCCTTCCTAGGCCCAGGGCGTTCAGAGAGGCTACTCCCAAGGAGGAGTGCTGGCCATGACCTTCTCATGCTCCTTTAACTTCTTGGTGTTCTGAGACCTTATAGTGGCATCAGGCATAATTCCAAGACCAGCCTGAGTTACAGAAAGGACAGGCTACTGCCACAACACAGAGGAGGCTGAATACAGATGCCAGAGCCTGTGGGCAGAGAAACCTGTACTGTGGTACAGACATTTGAAAGTTTGTGCTTTAAAAGGATTTCTCTTGTTTGTAGTAGTTCAAAGATGACAGCTTTCTCTAGAACAAGAGTCCCTAAGCATTTGGATGCCAAGGGAAAGACTAGGGGACCCCAGCTGTTTTGTGAGGCATGACACTGCCCAGAGGTGTTTCTTAGCAATAAGCTATCCTGGCCTCCTCTGGGCCACTGGGACCCTTTTGTAAGATACACAAAAACCTCCTTACTGTCTCCATGTCAGAAAGATGGAGTGCAGCTACCTTCCCTCCACTTGAGATAGCTTTAGACTAGGTCATGGGACATAGATGAATTTTCGGTACTGTTCTAGTTTTATTCTGTTTGTATGACAAAAATGCAGCTGAAAGCAAGTTGGAGAGGTAACACTTGTAGGTCACAATCCATCACTGAGAGATGACAGGACAGGAACTGAAGCAGAAACCACAAAAGAAACCCACTTTTTGTCTTGCACTTCGGTTCATTCATAGGGTCATGCTCTGCTAATTTTCCTATGTAGCCTGGCCCACCTGCCTAGGAATGGTGCCACCCACAGTGGGCTGGACCCTTCCACATCAGTCATCAATTAATAGAATTCCTCACAATCATGACCACAGGCCTGTCTGATTTGGGCAAATCTTCAGGTGAGGTTCCCTCTTCCCAGATAACTCCAGGTTGTGTCAAGATGACAATAAAAACTAACCTGAACAATGTGCATTTGGGCATTTTTGTTTTAGTTTGTTATAATGCTGGGATTGAACCTAGGGCCCTAAATGTGTCAGGCAAGTGCTCTACCACTGAACCTCACCCCATTTGTGTTTTTGTTTTGGGCTATCCTCTACTCCCCACATTGTGGGTTCTGCAATTTTTTTTTTTTTTGTGGTACATAATACAGAGCTGAACATCTTGCTGGAAAATGTACTTTCATACTCACCCCCAATTATTTTTAATTATAATTTTTTTTTAGATACTGTTTTTTCCCCTCAAGTGGAAGATTACCAGAAATAAGCTTGTGAAGAATCTGGACAAAGGCTTTGAGGGGATAAAGGTCTCTTTAGTTCAGGTTTGCAGCGAGCTTTGACCTCAATCCAGTGTGCTATGTTGTTGGACGTTAGTGGCTCTGGCACCCTGGCCTCTACTGCACTTACCTGTATGGCTGCGCTTACTTCCAAAGGTGAAAATCTCACTGTGTAAACCCCCTTTCTCCAAGCCTGAAGATGTATCTCAGCAATGGCAACAAAGCTTTAGAGCCTGGGCTAACTTAGTAGCTCAAAACTTGTCCTTCTCTCACTTCAGCCTCCACAATGCTGGGATCTCAGGCACAAGCCACAATAGCTAACATCTTTTCTGGGTCTCCATCTTGCTTTCTTACTGAATGATGCTTCACTGTTTGTCCTTCTCCCTTACATCCTTCTCTTCCTTCTTCCCTCCTTCCCTCCCTCCCTCCCTCCCTCCCTCCCTCCCTCCCTCCCTCCCCCCCATGCCCCCTCCCTTCTCCTCCCGCCCTCCCTCTGTCCCTCTTCTTCTTTCTTTCCTTCCTCTTTATTCTAGCTCTTCTCCATCTCTACTCATTCTATTCTCCTCTTCTTTCTCCAGCCCCCTTTTCCTTTCTACATCCTTTCCTTCTCTCTCCCTAGCTCTTTCCTCTCTTGGTTTTGCTTCTTTCCTCCCCTTTCCGACATCACTGCTCTTAACCCCCTCCCCCCGCCCCCATTTTTTTCACTCTAATCACAGAACAAGCTGCCAACTACTATTAACATGTCGTATTAACTCTTTTCAGGTTTGGGAATTCCTTGGACTCAGACCCATTTGGATTTCTCTCTAAAGCTTTGCCAGGGTTAAAGCCCATCTTGTTTTTTTTCCACAGAGGAGTCATCCAGGAGGAGGGGCTCTGAGTGTTCATTCCTGTAGGAGACAGACTGAAGAGCAGCAATAGAAACCCAGCTGCCATGTGGAGGCTGGCGGCTTGAGAAGATCCAGGCTGGCCAGAGCTTCAAAAATAACTCCCTCTGCGTTGTCCAAATTGAGCTTGGGGAGTTTTCTACAATCAAAAGCAGCTGTGCCATTCTGTTTACCTATTAAGCTGAGTTCTTCAGACTCAAACCCAAAATCCCAGAGCCTGGAAAGTTCTGCTCAGAGCATCCCTCCTTTTCTGGGACCAAGCAAATTGATTGCTGGCATTGGGCTTTGGAATACTCATGGCCCCTCTGGAGTGAAGGTGAGGTAAGTCATCCAAGGTTTCTAAGAATGTGTTGTTGACCACCCATCAATACACACTGGCACAGCCCTGTCACCACATTCTTCTGGAGCACGATGGATCCCAGAGGCCACACCTCTCCCGCACATGGAAAAGCAGAACCAAGTTTGTATACTACTGTAAGAGGGGCGTACACACATTAAAAAAAAAGCCTGATGTTTGCAGAAAGGTTATCACATAGAAGTTCCCCTTACTAGTATTCAAATGCTATCTATCCTCTTTAAGATGACATTGTTTAGTTGGACCACACATCATTCTAGAAATTTTTGAGCATCCACAAGGAAATGCATAACATACATTTAATGTGCATCTGAATGTGTGTAAAAATGCATATATGCATACATAATGGGATACATTAAAGTGTGTATACATATACAGTGAAGCCTTGGCAAGCTGGGCTCTGGCATTCCAAGGGAGAGACCTTGGCATGGTTTCAGACGTCCCTGATCAACACTGACTAACTGGAGCCAGATCTGTCTAGGGTATTAGTGGTTATACTGGAAGTTGAAGATCTGGGTTCAGGATCCACCTATCTTCGAATAAGCTCTGAGACCCTGTCTGGGAGAGCTTCCGTTTTGCCTCTGTACAGTGAAGAGACAGTGAACTGCAGCACTTTTACTGCAGGCTCCTTCTCTTAAGTAGTACTTCTCTCCTCTAGATCAGCCTCATCTGTCTTCCTGTCTTCCTGGATCCAGAGCAGTGCAGCCTGTGGTGACGATTGGTGCTTGCAAAGAGTTCCTAGATGTCCTGTCATCCATGCTTTGCATCCAGTGCCCAGTCTTGCATCTATGGCTCATCCTTCCAGTGTGTGCGGATCATCTATCTTAGGAGACAACTGAGATGCATGATGGGAAATCAACTCAACTTTTGAATCTCTTCCCAGAGAAATGTGATATCTTCACACATCTCCTAGCCTTTACTTTGTAGCTGGGTAGCCCAGTACACAGAACGTTGGGTTCCTTGCTGGCTACCCAACTCCCATCTGAATTCTTCTCACCCTCCCACCCTCTTTCGACTGAGATGCATCCTCTATGGTCCCAAACACCTGCAAACCACACTGTGAGCCTGTAGCTTCAAGTGCCGGGTCCTCCCTCTAGGTTGGATCTTTTACTTATCTTTCATTTTTTGAAATTAGGATATAATTGAGTCATTTCTCCTGTTCGATTCCCTTCCTCCAACTCTTCCTATGTCCCTCCCTTTACTATGTCCCAAATTCATAGCCTCTTTTTCATTTCTTTTTTTTTAAATTATTACACACACACACACACACACACACACACACACACACACACATGCACGCACACAATCTGCTGATGCCCTTCAGTGGTGCTTGTATATACATGATTTCAGGGCTGACCAATTGACATTGGATAACTAATTAGGGATTCTTCTTTCCTGGAGGTGACTATCTCTCCCTCTCTCAGCATCCTGTACTTGCTTGTAGTTCTCTGTCTAGGGGTGGGGTCCCTGGGAAACTTTCTTCTACCATGTTAGCATGTCTGTTGGCATACTTGTTTAGGTCTTGTTTAGGCAGTCACACTGTATTGGTAACATGGGTAATTTAGGTTGGTTCATATTTCTGTCTGTTCCCATATTCTTGTGGGTGGTACCTAGTGATATTTATGGACAAATTAATTAACCTTTCTACCTTGTCTTCCTTAACCTTTGCTGTCATCAATCCAGTGTATAAATATTGAGCAGGTACAACCTGGAAGGGTCTTTGCAGAGACTATCAAACATGGACCAGATTATACAAGTAAAATAAGATAAAGAATAAGTGGGTCCCCATCTTGAAACAATTGAGTCACAGAGTGGTTCAGACTAAGTGTTTAGAAAGGAGAGATAGTACATTCTTCTAAAGTACCCAAGGTCAGGTCCATGACACAAGCTGGCCTGGCCTCTGTGTGGTAGTCACATGCACTTCCTGCCAAAGGTCTTGTTGGATTGGTACCTCAGTGTGACTAAGTGACAGGGTGGGACAACGACAACGGGACTTCTTTTAAGACCCATGACCATCAGACAGTTTGGGGTCATTGCCAGTCCTGATTGTGTAGGCTCTGCCCAGCAGCTTCTGCCCAGCTACACACAGAAGGTATTCATGGCAAATAGGTAAACTCAGAAAAGGGGCCTGGGACTGGACAAAGTATTTGGGGCAGAAGCAAAGAATATGCAATGTAGACAGAGAAGGCTTATGGACCATGCCTCAGCTTTCTCCCTCCAGAACCGCAGAACTCAGTTATGCTCATGGGTGTTGAGAAGAGGGTCAGAAGAGGGGAAAGGAGATGAACTTTCAGCCCTCAGTATTCAACTACTGCCTTTCTCAGACCAGAAGTGATGTTCTTCCCTGGAGCCCAAGTTCTGAAGATAAAACTGTAAAACTGGCCAGACATAGTGGCATATGCATTTAATCCCCAGTACTTGGGAGGCAGAGGCAGGTAGATCTTTGTGAGTTTCAGACTAGTCTGGTCTACAAAGCAAGTTCCAGGCCAGCCAGGGCTACATAGTGATGCTCTTTGTTTCAAAACCAAACAAGCCATCCATACATTTAATCCCAACACTCAAGGGACAGAAGCTAGCCTGGTCTACATAGAGACCTCCAGGCCAACCAGGGCCATGTAGAGAGACCTATTTCAAAAGAACAACCAACCAACCAACTAAACAAACAAACAACATCTCCCTACCCACACACCAAAAAATCCTACAGATGTATGGAACATGGGGCCTTTTCTTATATTTTAATATGTGTATTTGAAAATAAAGGGATTTGTTTGTTTGTTTAATTTAGTTGTGTGTGCCTGTTTGTCTGCCATCTATGTGTAGATGCCTGCAGAGGCCAAAAGAAGGCATTAGATGCTCTGGAACTGGAGCTGTCAGCCGTTGTCACCCTGCTAATGTGGGTGCTAGGAACTGCGCTCGGTCATCTAGGTGTGCTCCTAATTTGGAATAGCCAGTGAGATGAATTAAGAAAAGGCCTTTTCTGTGAAGTGGTAACTCAGGACCAAGCTGGTGGATTCAGACGGTGTGCTGCCTAGACGCTTACAGGAGCATGTCAGAGCCATCTGACTGCCTCACTGGCCTCCTCCTCGGTGTTCTCATTCATCTTCTTAATAATGGAACAGGAAACGTGATATTACTCACAAGTAAGGGTTTTCACTACCAACTATACCTTGCTAAGTCTTCACAGATCAGATTTGAAAGGGAGCAAATGTGAATCCATGGTTCTTAATTCTCCCATATCCACTGCATCTGGGCAGGCTTCTTCCTTCCTGGTTGCACCCTAGAGTCTGGGCAGAAGGAGGGGCTTGGTGTAGAGAAAGGATTTCTGAGATTTCTTCTTTCTGAAAGATGGGTGGGGGAGAGTTTTTCCACTCTGAGGTCTCTGCTCAGGTCAAATGGGAGTGTCACCCGTCCCACTCACTCTACCCTCTCAAAAGGAGGGAAGGGCCACTCCTCTGGTCCTCTGAGGGAGGAGGACAAGAGGGAAGGAATCAGGAGTGAGTTATGACAGCTGTGAATGGAAGACTTTGGCCCACTCCCCTTTGAGCTTCCTGCCATTGTGATGGGTGATTCCCTTGAGATGCGCAGGCCAGTTGGGCAGTGGTGACGCACACCTTTAATCCCAGCACTTGGGAGGCAGAGGCAGATGGATTTCTGAGTTGGAGACCAGCCTGGTCTACAGAGTGAGTTCCAGGACAGCCAGGGCTATATAGAGAAACCCTGTCTCGAAACAAACAAACGAGAGAGAGAGGGAGAGAGAGAGAAAGAGAGAGAGAGAGAGAGAGAGAGAGAGAGAGAGAGAGAGAGAGAGAGAGAGGCAGTCCAAAGTGTACCAGGAGTGGTGGGACACACAGAGTGGGACACCCTATCATCCACCACTTGCATCCAGTGCTGAGAACCAATTATTTCCTGTTGACACTACGGTTGGAATGGCATGGCCCTATGAAGGTCTGGTATCTGTAGGACTGTGCTGAGAGCAGCACATGGAATCTCTTGATCCGGGTTACTGGCTTGGCTCAAGGGCTGTAAGAGGCAAGTCAAGGACAGAGACCCACACTAGGAGTGTAGGGGAAGAGCTGAATCAGCAGCCCAGGAGACCTGAGCCAACTGTTGTGAAACCAGCAATCTTAGGAGCTGTGGTCACCCAGATGCAGAGGCACCACCTGTGGGGCATGCTGGATGATGTAACTGGAAACCAGAAGTAACCTTTCCTGGCCCTCTCTCATGTACCCATATACTTCCCCAGTGCCCCACGTTAAAGGGAACAGAATTGTCTAACGGTCAAACAGCTATTCTCCTTTTTTTAGGGCCCTACCAGTGTCCAGGGCAACTCCTGGACACCAGAAGACAAGAGGAGCACAATTAATTGTCTCCCAGCTTAAGGATTCAGCAAATGACATGTTTTACTCCAGTAAAATCCAAATAACAGCTTGTATCTTTCAATACTACACAGCAAGGCCTGTCTTGAAGCATGGCAAGTAGAACTGGGGCTAAGCTTGAGCACTGAATTGCTTTTCCCCGTTGTTAAGTGATGCTACACATGCGGAAGTCAGTCCTGGTTGCAAAACCTCAGTTATTTTTTCTGCCCCTGACATCAAAAGAGCCATCCCTAGTGTGGGCTCTGGCATTGGTTTCCCTGTTCCTTGTCCTTGCAGGCACTCAGGCTTCTGGTGACTGAGGAGGACTGGGTTTGTTTTAAATGTAGAGAGTGGCAGGAAGGCTCTCTACAGTGGTAGTTCTCAACCAGTGGCTCATGATCATCTGGGGGCATCTATTGATCCTTTCACAGGGGTCACATAGCTGGTACCCTATATCAAATATTTACTTTACGATTCATAACAGTAGCAAAATTACAGTTACAAAGTAGCAGTGAAATAATTTTATGGGGGGGAGTCACCACAACATGAGGGACTGTATTAAAAGATGGCAGCAGAACCACTGCTCCATAGGAGAACACAATAGCAGCACATCCTCCTGAGCTAGGCTCTGGTCCCACCCACTACCTAGGAAAGACATCCAGCAATGACTCAGCAGGGAAGGCTTCCTGCATGTCAGAAGAGGAGCAAACCAACCAAAACATGTGGTCAGGAGAAGCCAGCACTGTGGTTTAAATGTCCCTGTCAAAACTCACACAGAGCTGGATGTGGTGTTGTGTGCCTCTAATCCCAGCACCAGGGAGGCAAAAGACAGATGCACTGTAAATTCAACGCCAGCCTAGAGAGGCTACACAGTGAGTTTCAGGCCAGCGAGGGAAACAGACCAAGAACCTATCTCAACCAAAATCAAATAAAATCTCACCTTGAAATTAGGTGCCCTCTTTGTGATATTAAAAGGATGAAAACTTAATCCACTGCAGTGTTTGGAGAAGGCACCTTTGAGCAGCGATTAAGGTTGAATGCTCCTTTAAGGGCATTTGATACAATGAGACTGTGGCCTTAGGTTGGGTTAACAGTTTCCTCTGGGTTTGAAACATACTATCCTGCAGGGCAGCTCCTAAGGCAGGAAGGTAGAAAACTCCTAGACACTTATCTGCCAGAGTAAACAATAAAAGCCGAGAGTCCCTCAAAACTAGCAGAACCGAACTACAAAGAAGACATCAAGATCAGACCCGCCACCTGGAAGAAGCAGAAATCAGCCAAGCTGCTTGAAAGAAGTTTACACCAACCAAGTCACCTGGAAAGGACACTCCCTAACCCGTTGAGCTGTCTGCAGGTGTGGTACCTGATCCCAAGCTTCTTTCTGTCTTTAGAATATAAACTGAATAAATCGTTTTCTTTGTAAATCGGTTCATTTGTGGCTTGCAGTTTCAGTAACAGAAAAGAAACTAAGAGCCAGGGGCTTGTGCTCTGCGTTGGAGGGAGCCCTGAAGGCCTGACTCATTGCATCCACCTGCAGAGGGTCACTGGAGATGCAGAGTTCCAGCGAGCCCAGGAGGCTACCTGAGAGGGTTAGGGAAGAAGTGGATTAGAGAGTCCAGCCTGGAAGACATGCTGGTAAATCTGGGCTGCAGGCGATCACCAAAACAGCCTCATTATCCATGGTATCTGACAGGGATAGGAACAGCTGAAGAACCTGTACTAAATTCAGAAGCATGGGAAGAAATGGGGAACAAGACAGGGTGGAAGAGATCTTGGCCTCTCAGACTTGAGGAATCTGGCAGGAGACATCAATGAACAGTCACAGGAGTTGATTGCCAAGGGAGTTGCCCAGAGATACATCAAGAGGTGGAGGAAAGAGGGAATGTGTGTGTGTGGGGGGGGGAGGGCACAGAAGACAGTCTGGGTGTGTAGGGAGTGGTGGGCTGCAGAGGTTGTCATGTTAGGAAGATGCGCCATGCCTGGGCAATGGGCAGCCACAGAAACGTCTAAAGGACATGGTGGTTTTCAGAAGCCGATGGAGTGGGGCAAGGTTGGGTGAGAGGATTCTGAGGGAAGTGGGGGACTGAAGGAGGGAACCAAAACCGTGCTCATCGCCACAGAAAGTGATAGAGAAACTGAGCAGGTTCCCATTTCGGGTTCATATGGAAATCCCTGCTGTGTGAGTCAGGGGCTCTAAAAATACTTGTCTCCCCATATGCCTTGACCCTTCCAGCCAGTGTCTCAGCCATAAGGGGGTAAGCTCATTATCGAAGTCTTGGTTTGCACCGGATATGGTGGAGGATGGTCACCAGAAACTTTTAGGGACTGGCTTATTTGCTCACTTTATGGCTGAGGACAGAGAAGTGGCCAGGGCAGGACACTGTCAAATGCTCCAGGCCAGCCTATAACTGGAGGTGATCCTCCTGCCTCAGCCTCCTGAGTGTTAGGATTACACATGTGTGCCACAAAGCCACATCTAAACATATGAGGCTGTTCTCCAATTCTGTGAGGGGAGAACCGAGTGTGTGGAGGTACTTGGGAGAACTGAGTGTGTGGAGGTACTTGGGAATCCTCACAGCCCGTAAGCAAAATCATGGTCCCACCACAGCCTCTAACCTTCAGACTGTCAATCCCCAGGGTCTGCCTCCTCTTGAAAGTAAAAAGGAGCCTACTGTTTATTTTGTTTGTAACAGTCCTTTACTTCTCTCTCTCTCTTTTTTAAAAGGAACATCAACAACCCACAAAAAGGAAGAGAGGGGGAGGGTCAAAGGCAGGAAGGGGAAGAGTAAGATATCTATCAGTGTCTTTCTCCTCTAATTTTGGTTCAGTGCTATCTCAGTTAGGATCACCATTGCTGTGATGAGGTACTATGGACAAAAGTCACTTGGGGAAGAAAGGAATGTTTTGGCTTACATATCCTGAATCATAGTCCATTGAGGGAAGTCAAGGCAGGAACTTAAACCTGGAGGGAACCTGGAGGCAGGAGCTGATGCAGAGGCCATGGAAGAGGCTGCTTGCAGGCTGCTTTCTTATAGGACCTGGGACCACCAGCTAGGGGTGTTCTCACACACATGGGCTGGGCCTTCCACATCCATCACTAGGCTCACTGACTGACTTTCACTAATTAAGAAAAGGCTACTGGGCAGTGGTGGTGCACACCTTTAATCCCAGCACTTGAAAGGCAGAGGCAGGCAGATTTCTGAGTTCAAGGCCAGCTTGGTCTACAGAGTGAGTTTCAGGACAGCCAGGGCTATACAGAGAAACCCTGTCTCGAATAACAAAAAACAAAACAAAACAAACAAACAAAAAAAAAGGCCTTCCATATTTGCCTATAGCCTGGTAGGGAGGCATTTTCTGAATTAAGATTCCTTCTTTTCAGTTTGTGTTAAATTGACATAAAAATTAGCCAGGACAAATGGATAAGGCTTGATGGCAGAGACATGCCTGGAGCTTCACTGTCTAACTGTCACTGTGTGAACTTGGAATTTCATCTTTGCATCTTACCTCCTCCCCCACCCCCACCCCCGTGAGGCAGACAATACTGCCTTCTCCACAATGAACGTGAAATGCTTGTACCAGTCCTGGGTCATCACAGACACTCCATATTACATTATTGTTATGGCTATCACCAACTCTGACGTTTCTGCCCTTTCAGAGTTATACAGACAGGGTCCTGGGTTCAGAGAGTAAGATACGGTGTGGCCCGAGGGGACTGGAATTACAATAGTGGTCGGGAATGCTTGACCCAGAGGAGGTGAAGGGTATGCAGTACTGGAGCCTGCCCAGAAAGGATTCCAGCTTAGCAGTTAAGCGTGGAGGGGGAACAACCGCTGCTGGGGAGGGTGGTCTCTGGCCACCTGTCAGCTTATCCAAGGAACATTGGAGGCATCTGGGGGAGACTGGGAAGAGGACATTGAGTGGACTCAGTTAAACAGGGAATCTGGAAAGGAAGGAAGAAAGGAAGGAAAGAAGGAAGGAAGGAAGGAAGGAAGGAAGGAAGGAAGGAAGGAAGGAAGGAAGGGAAAGAAAGGGAGTGGAGGAACAGAACAGGGACTCAGTATCCAGACAAGAACCCACCAGACTTGTTCTTCTGTCCAAACGGGTCCTTCTGTGTACCTGAAAGGGGCAGCTTTAGTGTCATTGTCTTTCCAGGGGAAGAAAACCAAACCAAACCAAACCAAACCAAACCAAACCAAACTAAACCAAACCAAACCAAACCGAACCGAACCAAAATTGAGAGGTAGTCGAAATGGTACGTGATGCCAGGCCAGGTAGTATAATGGAAGACAGAGCCCATGTGACCCTTAGTTTCATCAGGCAGTGCATAACAGGTTTGGCTCAGTGACATTTGTTCTGTGCTTAGTTGAGTTTTGGGTTTTGTTTGTTTGTTTGTTTGTTTGTTTTGCAAACCTTCAGCAAGCAGTTAGATTTTCATAAAAATCTAAGGCTGCTACTTGTCTTTCAACAAAATCCCTTCTATTATCCAGAATTCACCTTTCCCCAGATGACAGCCACTTTCCAGAAGACCCTGTGTGCTCTGTACAGGCAGCAAGAGACCAGGCTAGATCAGCATCTCACCCTGAAGCCATTGGACTATTGTACAGAGGGACCAAGTCTCTCCTGTGTTAGTGTTGGGTTGCCCCGCCCTTTCCTAACATCTTGCTCAGTGCCTTCTCCAATCCGAGAGCACCCACCATGGCCCCCACAAGGCTGCGGCTTGAGTTTTCAGGCTACTAGAGTTTTCCCTTGCTGTCACTGGTGCATTGTGTCTGAAGAGAAATGGGGCTAGTCACCCCTTTGCCTTGAAAGCTAGGGCAAGTCTTCATTCTTCCCCATGCCTCACACCCAAGACATTTTTTTCTTTTCTTTTTTATTTTTTTAAAGGCGATGTCAAGCAGAGACAGTTTTCCTGTCCCTGGCAGCTGTGGCATGGAATGTATCCTCCTCCTACCCTGGCATTAGCTATGGCTGTCAGTTACAGGAGAATGAAACACTGTCTGACGTCTGATTGCCTCCAGGCACTGGAGGTCTGTGTGCTAGAAGATTCTGGCTCCATGCAGGCTTAGCCAACTTAGAAAAGTCTGCTTGAAAATGAACTCTTTTATGTTCAAAAGTTTCACAAATAGAAAGAGCCAACTTTGGGGATCAGGACGCTGTTTAAAAGTCTCTGTGGTCATGAGTTCTCCATGTGGTAGCCATTGCGCCTCAAATCTTCCTGCCTGCCCAGTATCATCCTTCATCTTAGCTATGCCAAATGCCAAAGAACTTTGAAATGTCACAGTGGAAATTAGAAACAAAGACAGGGCAGACACCTAAGCCTAGTGAAGCATGTTTTTAACTTCATGACCTTATAAACAGGACTTTTCGAAAATCCTTCCTCTGTTTTTTATTTTATTGTATTACATTTATTTATTTTGTGTATATGTGTTTATGTGTTTATGTGTGTGTGTACATGTTCCACTGTGTGTGTTAGATGTCCCAGGACAATCTGTGGATGTTGGTTCTCTCCATCATGTGAGTTCTGAGGATTGAACTGTGGTTGTCAGGCTTGGCAGAAAGCAGAGTCATCTTGCCAGCCTATAGCCAAAAATCTTTATGTTTATCAGAAGAATAAACCTTAATGTATAGCAAGATGTTGCCTTATATAAAACTGAGACATCAGAGTTGGTGGGAAATTGGTGGGAAAGGAAGACAAGTGAGTGAGCTGGCTGAGTCAGAGCTGCCAGTCACAGTGACAGGACTGGCAGTGGAGCCTCTGTTTATGCAACTGCTAAGTATGTGGTCACATGTACCCAGAAGGACAGCCAGAAAAATGAGTGACATGGTATATAAGGCATAACGTAGAATCTGGCACAGTACAAACACCACTTTCTCTTGACATGTGCATCTATTCGTTGAGTAAAAACTTGTGTTTATGTGTGTGCACAGTGTGCATATAAACAAGCCTGTGAGTGTGTGCTTTTGCAAGTGGAGATGTGTGTGTGTGTGTGTGTCCATTCTTGTGAGTGTGCGTGAAAGCCAAGTGTGTGCGCTTCTGCTCTTTTTGAGTCCTGCCAAAAAGGCTGGTTCGTGGCCTGATTTGTTTTGCAGTTTGCCATCCTCCCTCTCCTCCCCCATCTTCAGACAGAAGCTTACTCTCAGTATGGCTCAAGAATAAGTCCCACCCCTGAATGTAACCTGATCCCCCTATGGAATGCACAACAGTGCTTCAAACCCTGGAACAGGGCTAATCCTCTTTATTTGGCAGCATCTCTGAAAAAAATAAAATAAAATAAAATAAACCAGTGGGGGCTAGGCAGGAAAGTTAGAGATCCCGATTCTGCTGTCTGTCCACACAAAGCCCGTTGGGCCTTTGGGCTGCTTGTAAAGGAAAGACATTGTCTTGTGGATTACGGGACATAAAGTGGAAGGGTTTTCTATAATTATGCCTGAAGAGAGTCAGTCTCCAGTGCTTGAAGCCAGGAACAGTCCTGTTGCTGATCAAGTATATGTTTACTGAGCCTGTACTGTGAGTCAGGCCCCTGACAGGCTCCAGGGGTGCAGAAGGGAAATGGTGCCATGATAGACCAGAGGGCCCTGCTGCAGACATCAGTTCTTAAGGCAAAGGCTGCCAAGAGAGCTGCTGGAGCCCAGTTCGTGGTTCGGTTTAAAGGAAGGTCATGACCATGCTGTCTTTAGAAATGCATTCACATGGACTCACATTGGAACACACTCCTGGGCAGCCGACAGCGATTTATTTATCTTATAACCCTGAGCCTTTGTTGAGCCCTAGATCCATCAGTCACCCTTGTCTATTGGAATCCTAACCCTCTGCTTGGCCATGTCTGTATTCCTGAGGGAAAGGCTTTATCACAAGCAATGCTGGGATCCCACTCTCCCTTTGAGTACTTGCTTGCTTTATTTATTTGTTTAAGACACAAAGCCTTTCTGTATGACCCATGCTAGCCTTGAACTTGCTATGTATAGCCCATGCTGGCCTAGAACGTCTGCCTCTCTTGCCTCACAGCCCCTTAAATGCTGGATCACATTGTGTACCACTTGCCTGGCTTGTTGTTGCTCATTGTCCCTCCTTCCTGTTGACTTTCTTCCTTAGATGTATGTATGCCTATTTTTCTTCATTACAAGGTGGTGCTGAGGGCAATACTCAGCAAAGGTGTTACATATTGCACTAAATACCTGGTTAACAGCATATGTGTACATGTCAGCGTTGTGGGACAAACTTTTCCTAGGAAGACGCTACACATAGATCTACTCCCCACAGATAGGGAGACCACAACAGACCAAAGGATAGATACCACCAAAGTCCAACTCGGTGAACCAATGCATTTTATTAGGATTACTTACAGGAGTATGGATAGAGAAGGCTAGGCTGATTCCATGAACTGGGCAATTCCAGGCAAGTCCAGGCCTCAGAAGCTGCCCTGCCACCTGGCCTGAGGCTAGGACAATGGATCACCAGCAGTTTCCAGATCTCTCCAGAAAGTTTCCAGCCTCCATACCCTGGTAATGGAATGTCAGTAGAGGTGGACCCAACAGATTAACATGGAGGTCACCTACTCCAGAATTCCCTAATGTGCTTTAAATCAGACCTGCAAGCTCGCTTGGGATTCTATCTATTCTGGTAATGGGAGACCCCAGCATGTGGACTTCTGCAGAATAAAACACCCTTTGAGTTTATATCCTGTTTGAGTCGGGGTGTCATTCTTCGGTGAATCATGGACCCTTACAGGATGAGAAGATACAAACAGGAGCAGAAATGACTCAAAGGCAGTTGCATCACCAAAGCCCACCACAGCATGGGTGACAGCTCACCAAAGCTGGAACCTTGGAGGACACTGCCTGCAGGCAGCTAAAACAAGTTGGAGTGTGTCCCTTCCGAGTGACTCAGTTGGTCTAAACCTCTTCCAGGCAGCTCAGAGTCTGGTCTCAGACTCTTCTATTCAGTCAGCTTTGCCCATCTGGGAGCCTTCTTTGCATCCTTGTTTCTATAGTCTCAGAGGGACTCTCAGGATTTATTGCTTACTCTGGAAGGGGTGGGGATTGGGAGGAGGGCTGGTGAATCTGGTCAGTTTCAGGGACTTCCTGAGGCTATTTTGAGTTGTTTACTTTCTTGAATAAAGAGCTTTCCTGTAGGATGAATGTTTCAACATCATACTGATGGGGAAAACTATCATTGTTTCTCAAAGACTGGAACAAGAGAAGAATGTCCATTTAGGGGCTGAGCTTGTGGCTCAGTGATAGCACACGTACCTGGCATGAGCAAAACTCTGGGTTAGATGCTCAGCACGTCATCAAATGGGGCTTGGTGGTGTACTCCTGTGATCCTGTGTGGAGGCACAAGAATCAGAAGTTGAAGGTCACTGTCATCTTCAGCTAAGTAGTGCTATTGGTATCAGGAACCGGCTGAGTGAACTTTCTCAAGTAGAAAGCAGACTGGGTTCCTATACCTCTAACTCCTCCACCTTTATTAAAAGTTTCAGTACATTACTCAGTCTTATAGTCTGACTTTCCATGATGGACATATGATCCTCATTAATAATTTACTTCCTGACGAACACAGGCAAGTTTGGAAGCAGGCAAGAATACATGCAGACGAGATTCATCAAACAGATGGAGCATATCCAATCGGATCTGAGGCAGTACCTGACCAAGATCCTCAATGGAATTATAATTCCACAGGTGGTATTTTAGCCAGAGATAGATTCATTACCTGCCTCCTGGCCAGTCTCCATACGGCAGCCTTAAAACCAGTAAATTTTGAAGAACTCCAAGAGGTCATCCAGGACAAACAAGAAAACCCATAGGTGACAGGGACCCGCATATCTGTTGCCATGGCAATTGCCATATATTCCCAGAGGCCACCTGGCTCACCTCCCACCTTTACCTTCGAGTGGTTATGTCACAACCCAAATAAAGGGCAGACCCCCCTGACCTTGCCCTCTTTTCTTTTTCCCCCTTCGTCTTTGTCACCACCTTTTGCTCTTTCCCCCTCAATAAACCTCTCTCACATGGAACTGTATTGGCCTGGTGTGGTCTGTCTGGACACGAGCCACAATTCTAGCACAACAGCTACCCTAAGGAGACCTAGATCCCCACTTTCAAATAAAGCCCAATGTCTACTTTCAAAAATTTTATTCAAGGTCATATGTATCATGTCTCCGCCAAGCAATGAGGCAAGATAAAAATGCCAATCATCCAGTTATGGGAAGAGGGGGTCAGTTTATTGTGCTGATGGCATGATTATAGATAGAACTGCAAAGCTACCTTCACAAACTGTTAGAATTTATAAATGCATGCAGTAAACTTGTAGAGTAGAAAATCAACATAGAAAAGCCAGTTGCTTTTTGTGCACCAATTGTGAAATTCCTGAGAAAGAAATCAAGAAAGCAGTACTATCCACAGTGACAAAGTGCTTTGAAGAAATCTAAACAAGGAAGCTAATAATTTATAAAATAAAGATCACAAAACAGTGGTAGAATTACCCACAGACACAAAAGATGGACAGACTGCCTGTACTTGTGAACATTTTCATACCACTCATAAAGTGATCTACAGACTCAATGACATTCCTGTGACACTGGCTTTGAGTGTGTGCCCTGTGTGCACACACTGTGCAGAAGTCAGAGGAGAACTTTGAGTACCTTTCCTGAGGCACCATCCCCTTGTTTTGGAGTCTCCTCCTGGCCTGGGACTTGTTGTCTAGCAGCTAGACTGGCTGGTCAATGAGCCCAGGGATCTACCTTCCCGGCCTTCCCAGTACTGGGGTCACAAGTACATTACCATGTTTTCAGACATAGAACAATGAAACTAAATTCCTGTCTCTCACATTATTAAAAAAAAAAAGTGTGAAATGGTGAAAGACTTACATGTAAGACTGAAACTAATAGGACAATACACAAAGCAAACACATCAGAGCATTTATTTATTTGTTTCTTTGGTTTGCTTTTATTTTTTCCGAGGCAGTGTTTCTCTATATTATAGCCCTAGCTGACCTGAAATTTGTTTTGTAGATCAGGCTGGCCTTGAACTTTCAGAGATCCACTTGTCTCTGCCTCCTGAGTGCTGCGATTAAAGGTATGTGCCACCCTGCCAAGCTGGGTAAAGGGTTTTTAAAATGGTTTTCTTTTTATTTTAAAATCTACACTTTAGAGTATGCAAGTTTTTCACATGGATATAGGTGCAGGAGAAGTCTTTACCTGGAATTTGGGAGGCAGAAGCAAATCTCAGTTTCAGGCCAGCTTGGCCTATGTAAGACAGTGGTTCTCAACCTTCCTAATCCTGCGACCTCTTAATATATTCTTGTTGTGATGACCCCAATCATAAAATTATTTTCTTCGCTACTTCATAAATGTAATTTTGCTACCATTATAAACCATAATGTAAACATTTGTGTTTTCTGATGGTTTATGTGACGCCTGTGAAAGGGTCCTTTGGCTCCCCCAAAGGGGTCACGACCCATGGGTTGAGAACCACTGGTATAAGATGTTCTAGGGCTACATTATAGAAAGACCCTGTTTCAGAAAACCAACCAGCTAGCCAACCAACCAAATAAATAAATAAGATAAAAATAAAAGCAATAGGCTTTTTTTTGTCCTGATACTTTAGTTGGCGTAGTGGTTTCTTTCTTTGAGACCCTGAACTTATTCCTAACATTTGGAATACATACTTTTTTTTTTTAAATTTATTTATTTATTAATATATGAATACACTGTAGCTGTCTTCAGACACACCAGAAGAGGGCATCAGATCTCATTACAGATGGTTGTGAGCCACCATGTGGTTGCTGGGATTTGAACTCAGGACCTCTGGAAGAGCAGTCAGTGCTCTTAACCACTGAGCCATCTCTCCAGCCCTGGAATACATACTTTTAACTGCTGAGCTATCTCTTCAGCCTACTAAACTATTTTTTATTGCCTGTGGTTTTGGTGTTGTATCAAAGACAACATTGCCAAGCCAAGTGTCAAGAAGCTGTTTCTTTTGAGCTTAATAGTTTTTATTTTTACAATTAGGCCTTTGATCTATTTGGGATTAATTTTTGTCTGATTAAAATCTTAAATTATGTGGTCTAGCACATATTCTAAGAGGACTTGAGAAACTGAAATCTTCTCTCGGTGGGTGGGTTGTTCCCCATGTGTCTGTCAGGCATGATTCATGTACAGAGTGCTAAAATTATTCCTCTTTCCTCTCTGCCTCTCTCACTCCCTACTGCCCTCCTCTCTGTCTCTCTTCCTCCCTTTCCCTTCCCTTCTTCCTTTCTTTTTGTTTGTTGTATTTTCCCCCCCCTCTGAGACAGTCTCACTCTGTAGCCAAGCTTTGCCTAGAACTTACTATGTAGCCCAGGCTAGTCTCAAACTTATGTTAGTCCTTCTGCATCAGCCTCCCTAGGGCTGGTATTACAGGCATGGACCCCTGTCCTCCATTGACTTACTGTCCTTTTGTTGATGCGTTAACAAAAAGCGTTGATATAGCGTTGATTGCTATAACTTCCTATTTCTCTATCGCTGAATACTTGTGTGGAATATCTCCAATTATTTCTCTTCTAATCCAGACATTTCCTTCAGCATGTAAATTGTATATGTGTGTGTGTGTGTGTGTGTGTGTGCATGTGGCATTGCTGCCAGTTGTAAGCTGTCCAATGTGGATACTGAGCACAAACTCAGGTCCTCTGGAAGAGCAATGTGTGCTTCTAAGCACCAAATCATCTCTTTTTTTTTTTCTTTCTTTACCAAATCATCTCTTTAGCCCCTAGTTTTCTTTTCTTTTTCTTTTTTGTTTCCAGAAAATTTTAACAGGTTTATTTACAATTGTTATAAAGTTGAACTGCTGAAATGTGTTCACTGAAACATTTTGCTTGCATTAATGCTTTACATCTTGCATTTATATTAAAAATTCACACACAAATGAACATGGAGAAACTGCCAATACCTGATTCTGTCCCCTATGTTTCCACTCCCAATCATATACTTAGGTTCCTTTGACCCCATGGAAAAAACATCTAACATTCAGAACTACTGATAACAGGAAGAAGAGGAAAAAAATTTTTTTTTGGAGAATGAAATGTTTCCCCTCATAGTGGACTCTTAAGCACGATATCCGAGTATGCGGCGAGCTAGCTGGTTATCTTTTGGCATAATTGTTACATGTTTGGCATGGATAGCACACAGGTTGGTATCTTCAAAAAGGCCAACCAGATAGGCCTCACTTGCCTCTTGCAAAGCACCAATAGCTGCACTCTGGAAGCACAGATCTGTTTTGAAGTCCTGAACAGTTTCTCGCACCAGACGTCGAAAGGAGAGCTTGCGAATCAGAAGTTCAGTGGACTTCTGATAGCGCCTGATATCATGGAGTGCCACAGTACCAGGCCTGTAACGAGGTTTCTTCACCCCTCCAGTAGAGGGCGCACTCTTGCGAGCGGCTTTTGTAGCCAGTTGTTTCCTGGGTGCTTTACCACCGGTGGATTTGCGGGCAGTCTGCTTTGTACGAGCCATGGTATGGGCACCTCCTTACTTACCCCCCTTCTCCTTTGGCTGGAGCTTGGCAAGCGAGAGGCAGTGCTGGCGTTACAGAGCTGCGGCGGCGCAGTGAAGGCTGCAAACACAATTCTAGTTTTATTTTCTTGAGACAAGGTTTTCACTATGTAGCTCTGGCTGGCTTGGAACTTGCTTTGTAGACCAGGCTGACCTAAAGCTTCTGGAGATCTGCCTACCTCTAACTCCTGACTGTTGGGATTAAAGGTGTGTGCCACCATGTCTGGATTAATTGGTTAATTGACATGCGATAACACGTGGGTTTTGTTCTTTGTTTTCTGTGCTATTCACTTTGTTTTAATGCATTTGTGGATGGATGTTTGTTGTAGTTTGCTCTACTGTTGCTGGGACGAACATCATGACCAAAAGCGACTTGGTGGAGGAGGGGGCTTATTTGAGCTCCACTTACTAGAGATACTCCTGTTCTGAAGGAAGGTAAGGCAGGAATTCAAGGCTGGAACCTGGAGGAGAAGTCACAGAAGAAGGCTACTGGTTACTGGCTTGCTTTCTGGCTCCTGCCTGGTTAGCTTTCTGATGCAGCTCAGATTCACCTGCCTTGCTTGCTGCCATCACAGTGGGCTACCCATGCATCAGTCAGTGAACAAGCTGATCCTCCACAGGCGGGCCAGTGTGATCTAGGCAAGTCTTCAACTGCGGCTCTCTCTCCTCAGGAGAGGCTCTATGCTGTCTCAAGCGGATGACAAAACCCAGCACATTCCCCTGGGATAGAGAGTTTAATCATATTCATAAAATTAGTTGTTGGTAGGGAAGGCCTTAGTATTGATACGGTTGATTTATTCTCAGTCTTGTAAAATTTTTCTCCCTCCTTTCTTTCATTCTGGGGTTGCTTGCTAGCATGATTGGTTAATTGATCTTGGTGGGAATAAATTTTAAAATCGTTCTCATTTCCTTTAACATCTGGTATTTCCTTTCCTAGTCTGTATATGAGCTCCTCTGGAAGATTATTATATTAAATTATTATATTAAGGTTCGAACAACCCATTTGAAATTGATAGCAACTTAACCTCAGTTACACACAAAGACTTTGCTCTTTACAGATCTGCTCCCTGCACGGGACGCTATGGATGCAGTACATTCCATCTTCATACTTCCAGTTCCAGCGAGCAGATTTAAATTTTCATGAATTTGGCTTTTGCTCTTGGTTTTATTGAGACAGAGTCTCAGGCAACCAAGGGTGCCCTTGAACCCTGATTCTTTCATCTTCACTCCCTAATTAGGGGATTACAGGCATGCACTCCCACCTGCTCCTCTGATTCATGCAGTTGCTTCCTTTTCAACTGTTTGGTGATGTTCCCTGTGCCTTAGAGGGGATGGAAGTGGCCCGTTTTCAGGTTTGCAGATTGTTTTTAGTGTGTTTGACTCCATGGTTGAGCATCCTTTGCTGACATTTTCTATTAGGTGTTGCGTGTTTTCAGCACCAGGGATTCTATTTCGTTTCCTTTCGTCTTGTGGGTTTTCTTTCTCTGTTCCAATGTTGTCCACACTCTTCCGTGATTTTTCTTTGCTCATTGTTCTGTGTTTTGCTTTAACTCTTCTGGCACATTCAAGACACTTGTTTAAGTACTTTATCTAGGACTCAATCTGATGTCTGAGTTACACCAGGCACGGTTTCTGCTGGTTTCTGCTATGTTGTTTTGCAGACTGGGAAGTTTTTTGCTAATGAACGGGGCCAAGTCTGAGCTTTGAGATCAGCTCAGAGCTAAGTCATAAGCTATTCTAAGATTTTTAAACTAGTCTAAGATTTTTTCCCCTCACAATTCTTCCTATTTATGCTGCTGGTTTTACATATCTGAATTTTTGTAAGCCATCTAGGGGCCATAGTCTGATGTATTCATTTGCCTATACCCTCCCCCACCACACACACCTGCAGGTGTGCAGTGCCTGCTGCTTCCTGCGCCCCTTTCAGCATGGAATCTGAGCTACCACTTTTCTCTGAGCACAGAGTGAAGTGAAGGAGACCAGTTCTTCAGGCCATTCAGGCACGGCAGAACATTGCACACAGAAACTTCTCTTTCACTCTGGTTTGAAGGGTGGAACTGGAAATTGGGCTATAACTTTCTTCCACCAAGTCACACCAGGGAGGAGGTGGCACAAGAGAAGTTAAAATGGCCTCCATGTGGCTCTGACTTGACTGGACATTCACTTGGCTCCTACAGAGCTCTGAGTGTTACGGAGAGTCTTCTAAAGCCATTTTAGCAAGTCTCTTCATTCTACATGGAAAATAGTGCCCAGGGCTTCTTAATTTGAAGTCTGGTTATTTCACTTATATGCATGCCTGTTTTTGAGTTTTGTTTATGCTTTTGCTGTGATAAAGATCACAGATGTCACTGCATAATTAGAAAGTATGACTCAGACTCAGAGCAGTTGCGGTGTCCAATATGTGTGGGTAAAGCCCAGATCACCAGGCCTCAAGCTGGGAGCATCTCTGTCTAAATCTCTGTGTTCTATGAGGCAGCGCCTTTTGACTTAACTCCTTGAAACTGCAAATTCAAACTCAAGAGATCCGAGATGCCAAGTTTCCATCAACAGCAAGGTAGAGCTGATGTTCTGTAGGCAGACTGACCATCCATAGTGAGGCACACAAGCAGCCTGACTTCTGGTATGTGTGTGGTGGTGGGGGTGTGTGTGTCGGGGGGCATCAAAAATGATGTTCAGTTAGTGTTATCTGGGTGGGAGGCTGTTCCCTTGTTTTCTCAGATTGATGATAAAAGGCTTTACACACAGGGCTTTTAGGGTCTCTTCACTTGGCTGCGAAGATGTCCTGAGTTTAAATGTAACTCCCAAACTTTTCCACATTACTCTTAACTCCCAGGCTAAGCTTTGGAATCCTGGAATACTCCTCACTAGGAGGGGTTTGAAGTGGTCTATGCTGTACATATGAACACTGGGGCCCCTCCTCCACACCTGTTCTGTTCCGTCCCTTGATAACAGCTGATTGAAAGTGACCATTGAGGATCTCTCCCATGGAATAACGTTAGAGGAACAGGAAATACCCCTCAAGATGTGTGTCCATCCATTCAAGCAAGACAGAAGAGGTACCATAGAGTTCAGGCTACCATAGTATCAGGAAACTATGAAGAATCAGTCCTCTTCATGAGGCTGTGTCTGTACTCATCCCACAAGTCAATTAGCTGAGGACAGTGCATCTGAGAACACAGCATGGGCAGAGTCTGGGAACCGTCAGAGGGTCCCCAGGAGCCTGTCTTTTGTTTGCTTGGCTGCAGACCTATCCACTCGTTGGAATGTGTTTTTGAGCCACCCATGAGCTGTCTCTGGGCTAATGTGGTTTTTCACTGGGCAGTATTATGGTGCTCTAGATCAACCAGCCTCTTGGGATGTGCAAGAGGCAAAACCACATTAGTCCAGAGACAGCTCCATAATTCCATAATTGACAGCAGACGGAAGCTATGTTGACTGTGTCTCTTCCCTGGTCAGGACTATGGAGTGACAACAAACAGGAGTTCACACCCCATCCAGCTGCTTCCTATCAGTGGCCTCAACAAGAGTCATCCACGCTCAACTTTGCTGCTGTTCATTTGTCTGTGCTGCTCCATCGGATGCCCTGTGACGACAAGTGGAACCGAAACAGGCTATTAAAACATCTCTGTTAAGGAAAGGAGCAACACGTAGCAAGGAGGATTCCAGGTTTGTGTGTGCTCACAACTGACTTGAGTTTATATTATGTCATGAGAGGTTCCCATAACCAGATGAAGTGAGAGATGAAGTAACCACTGACTAATGATTATTTAAATACCCATTGAACATGTGCTGAATCATTGGCTCTGAGCACTGTGGATGGAGTACAAGGAGTAAAAAAAAAAAAAAAAAGCCAAAAGCAAGCAAACAGAACCACCCAGGAGGTTCTGAGCTGGGCATTTCAGACCAAACTTCTGATGTGTTTTATGCTGGCTACGGATCTATGCTCTAAAACCCTTGAAAAATCTTTTTTTGTTTGTTTGTTTTTTGCTTTCCCTTGAAGAATCTTATCTTTTCCTCAGCATCAAGACAGGAGCTGGGAAACTGGGATGTAGTTCAGTTGACAGTGCTAGCCTTGAATTCACAAAGCTCCAGGCTTGATCCACAACACTGTAGAGTCCAGGCGTATGTACTCCTGTGATACCGGCAGCCAGGAGGTGGAGGCCGGAGGTCAGAAGGTCATCGCCATCCTTGGCTTCACAAGTTTGAAGGCGGCCTGGGCTCAGTGAGACCTTGTCTTAGAGAAGGGAGAGACAAAAGAAAGATTGCTCCCGCACACACAGTGCTGTCCCTTCCTGGACCTGGGGTGTGCCAGCCTGAGAAGGTTTGTGGGAGGCAAAAGAAACAAAGCGGAGTAGATGTCCTGTTTTTTTTTTTTCCTCTCCATCTGCCAGCTTATTTTAGTTTCTAAAACCTTGTTCATTCCACGGATGTTTGATAATGAGAGGGGTCGCCTTTGGCTCCATTGTCATTCCACATTAAAGTGAGAAAGGCTGCTGTGTTTCTGGATTATGAAGCAGCCAAGAACAGAACAACACAAAACAAAAAAACAAACCACCACCAACCGAAATGACTACAGGTCGTAACTTCCCAGGCAAACCCGAAGAGGTCCAAGCTATGGGAATGTCTTAGACTCACTGGGTGGGACTCAGTCCTGTGTTCCTCCCTGACCCAGACGGATGTGTGGGTTTAATGTTTCAGAGAGATTTCAGCAAACCAAACCACAGGAGGCTCGAGGACGCCCATGCCAACATTCTTCCACTTATGTTTGTTGAGATGTCGTTCTGAGGTTCAAAAAATACATGTATCTATATCTGACGATTGCCGGTTAACTTGGGGGGTACATTCATGGAGGTTTGCAATCATGAGAAAAATAATTTTGAAAGAAATCAGGAAAACACACCTTTTCTTCATAGGCCAAGAAATGAAAATGAAATTATTTCTGGAATGAGAAAACTCTTTAAAATGCTGACTTTTGTGCTTGGTCTATATCTGTCAGTGGGCTATTAGAAATTTCTTAGAGGACTCATTTTTTGAAAGGCCAGAAGAAATGTCACCTGCCTTCAGCCTCCGCTGATGCAGGTCACTGTGAGGTAGGGGACCCTTAGCATCATCCCAGCACCCATGTCAGACACTAGGTCTCTCAAGCAATGCTTGTCTGCAGACTTAATTGTTGTTGGAGCTGAGACCAGTCCACACAGATGGGTCCAGCTCCTAACCTTGGGAAGCAGCAGGCATCTGTACCAGCTTCTGTATGTACAAAGTAATCTGTCTGTGTTGGCAAAGTCTTCTAAGAAGTTGTGGTTGCTAGGAAGGGTCAGGGGAAGACTGACATCTTCAGTTGTTTCTGCCTTGCTCAAGGGTGGCTCACCTCATCTTCTGAGTCAGCTTCTCACTTCCTCACCTGTGCCCCACTGACTATCCCTTCATGAGGCCCTTTATCAGGACAACAGTGTCAAGGTGTCATAATTTGCCTTGCTCCA
The DNA here is from genome assembly GCF_004785775.1 of Grammomys surdaster. Lineage (NCBI taxonomy): Eukaryota > Metazoa > Chordata > Mammalia > Rodentia > Muridae > Grammomys > Grammomys surdaster. The sequence continues at coordinate 19,530,533 of NW_021604569.1, read as the reverse complement.
AGGACCCACACTGGGAAAGAGTCTTCCAACTATTGACCTGGTATTGTTCATAGCCTATGCTTGGACCAGCTCTCTCCAGCACATAAGGATCACTTGCTTACTTCTAGGAAGACCCTGCTGGGTTACCATCAAGGTTTTTATCATCTTTGAGAACAACTTTACACATGGGCAGGAGAAGGCATGGATAGCTGGTCCCACTTACCACCACATGAGATACTGAGATTCCTCAGGCCACTTGAATGAGAATAAACATCCCTGTGTGGTTGGGTCAGACCACAAGGCAGTCCCCCTCCCTCTAACTGTCCTTCCTCCTCCACAGGCGACTAAGAGCAGCCAGTGTCACTGTGACTTGTTAGGGAATGACCTCTGCTCCTTTTACCAGCCCCCTTGAAATGTCCCTAAAGACAGCAGGCCACAGGATATCATATCCAAGTGTTTACAATTTTTCTCAGGGTAACTCTAGCCATCACCCATCCATTTTGACACAAAACCTCAAAATAAACCCATATGAATTATGGCCTAAACAACCAATTCACAAATGGTTTTAAAACAAACAGTGAGTCATCTAAAATATTCCATTCCACACATGTGTGGGTCAAGTCTGAATGTGTGTCCTATGCTAGCCCTCCAAGTCTCTGTGACAAGAGACTATGTATGAAGCCAAGGTTTGGGAAGAAAACTGAGGCGTTCTCTCTCTCTCTCTCTCTCTCTCTCTCTCTCTCTCTCTCTCTCTCTCTCACACACACACACACACACACACACACACACACACACACACACACACAGACTCTGTTAATGGAATGGCAAATGCAGAGCCAAGGCAAGTAAGTACTCTACCACTGCATTATTTCTTGGGAGCATCCTCGCATCCTTCCTTTCAAATTTATTTTAAGACAAGAGCTCCCTAAGTTGTCCAGGCTGGTCTAGAACCCATGACCTTACTGCCTCAAGTTGCTGAAATTACAGGCACATAACCATTATACCCTGCTTAATTTTAATTTTAAGTGATTGGATGATGTGCATGAGTGCGGCTGTCTAGGTAGCTTGGCTCAGAAGCCAGAGGGCTTGGACAGACGCTGCGGGATCTTCAGGCATCATTTTCCCAGCAGGAGTGAAGCTCTGGGCAGACCCAGGGGGGAAAGAAGGGGAAAGATGGCCAGGGCCACAATCCAGCCCAAATACTTACTTCTCTGGCCCAGAGGGAATCATTTTAAATCTTTGAGACTCAATTTGCTCATGGACAAAGTGGTAAAAACGCACTTCTCATCAAGTATAATCTTTGCTCTGGGGAGGCAGAAGTAGGAGCATGTGAGTTCAAGATCAGCTTCAGTGATGTATTGTGACCCTGTCTCAAGAAATCTAGGAATGCGCACGCACATGCACTCACTCACAGGGCCCTGGCCACAGTCTTTATTAAACATGCTTACATTTCTTCACAAACACTCGATTTCATTCCACTGCCTACACTTTTCTTTCCTGCCTGTTGGCTTTTGTCAAGCTTAAAGATCTTGCAATTGAAATTTAAAGTGTCATCATCTTTTCCTGTACAGTTCCCAGTGAATTCAGAGGCTTAAAAGGGTGGCCGTGGGAGTCTAAGGCTGTTGGACCTCAGTGTGCTTGTGATTTTATCTGAACACTGAGCCGGCTAGCTCCCAGTTGAACTGGGAAAGCTAAGCCAAGGGCAAGCAGGTCGGGGTCCCCAGAGACTGACTCATTTTCTAGGATTGCTTGCTTTATTTCTACTTTATAGCTTTCATCCCACAGATTATCTCTCCTACACCCCAGCTCGTCTGTGTCCCCACCTTCTTCCCCCACACGGGCACGAGTGTGCCTTGCCCCAGTGTTCCTATCTGCTCTCCCAGGCTCCAGGCTCCGGACTTTGGGGAGGAGCCTAGAGTTACCAGATGAGAGAGCCCCAGCTAGCTTGGTTCAGAGACTAAGCCACTCTGCCGCAAGTAGCTGGGAGTCTGGATCGGCTCCTCTCCTTCACAAGGATCCCTGGCTCCTCTGCCTTAGGAGTCTGGCACAGAGCATGGGAACCGAGCCTGCCAAGGATCTCCACACAGGAGTCACCAATCAGGCTGCTCCCTCTGTTCTATAGTTACTTAAGATGAGTTTGTATATTTCAAGGGACTTGTACTTAAAAGCCAATTGGCATACAATATGAAATAGAAGAGTATTTGAGTAACAGTTGGAAGTTTTTGAAATCAAATCACTGGGTTGAATGAATTACAGGAAAGGGAGTATATCAAAGTATTATAGTGTCTGGGCTTGGAGGAGGGGGAGGTCCCTGCCCTCTCTAGCCTTCCAGCTACATTCCTTATTTCGGTGAGCCCTCCCTTGCTTGCAAATAGTGAAACATATTTTTACATTTAGTGAAATAGAACAAGTCAAATGAAGACACAGGATTTTAAAAATTAATTCTGTTATTTATTTAAAAATAAGCTTGACAAGCTGGAGAGATGGCTTGGTGGTTAAGAGCACTGACTGCTGTTCCAGAGGTCCTGAGTTCATTTCCCAGCAACCACATGGTGGCTCACAACCATCTGTAATGGGATCTGATGCCCTCTTCTGGTGTGTCTGAAGAGAGCAACAGTGTAGTCACATACATAAATAAATCTTAAAACAAACAAATTGATTCAGGTAGTGGTTTCGAATCCTAGCACTCAGGAGGCAGAGGCAGGAGAATCTCTGTGAGTTCGAGGCCAGCCTGATCTAAAGTGCAAGATCCCAGACAGCTAGGGCTACATAGAGAAACTCTGTCTTGGGAGGGAAAAAAATCAAATCAAATAAATAAATAAATAAATAAGTAAATAAATACATGCAAGCAAGCTTGGGGCTAGAGAGATGGCTCCGAGACTAAGAGCACTGCACGCTCTTCTAGAGGCTCAATTCCCAGCATTCATAGCTGCAACAATCCAATATCCCAACACACACACACACACACACACACACACACACACACCAATGCACATAAACTAAAAATGAATAATTAAAAATAAACTAAGGGCTAAGAGTGTGGTTCTATAGTTCAACTCTTGCTTAGCATAAACAAGGTCTGTGTTCCAGCTTTAACACCTACCCCGCCGCCTCAAATAATAAAGATATTTAAAAAAATGAAATGAAGTAAAAAATTAAAATAAAAATATGCCCTCAGCGTGGCTAGCCAGGCTTTCGGCCCATGGCATCTGTAGACCTTGAAGCAACATTTGCACTTCCACATTTTGTGTAGCAGGAGCCTAAAATAGACTTGGGCACCCGAAATTATAGGAGAGTAAAATTGTAGGACCCTGGAGGTTCCTACAGGAATCCCGTCCTGGCCTCCGGGTGTTTGAGGGTAGGGACTCCAGGCTGGGGAATTGGGGATTTGTCCTTCGAGGGTGAAATGCAACTCCCCAGATGTGGGGCAGGGCTTCTGCCCTCAACCACAGATTCAAGGGAAGGAACTGTGTGGTCTCAAGTGGCACTTTGGTGTTCAGAAGGGTGTGGGAGACTCATTTCCCTTCATTTCTTGCGTTGGTGTTCTGTTGTCAGGGCAGTGGGCTGAGGAGGGTACCCACTGTCTTACTGCACCAAGGAGCTCCTGTCTAATTGGGGAGAGCTGGGGGTTCAAGACAGAGCTCAACTGTGTGAGAGGGTCAGACAAGGAGGGGGGTTGTGGGGTGTTTGTTTTTTTGTGGGGACTGTTTTTTTTTCTGGACCTGGTAGGCAGTTATGTAGGTGCGTCTGCTTCATGGTAATTTATCATTATTATTATTAATTATTATTATTTTCTTTTTAAATATATATATTCGTTATCTTCAAGGTTTGAAAAAAATGCCAAGAGCCTTAGTAAAGTACTAGGGTGGAGGAAGACCCCAGGACCACAGGACTGAGTTTCCTTCTAGCCTGGAAGGGGAAGGGTTCAGAGCTGCCTGTAATATATTCAGAGGAAGTAAAGAAACTGCATGTGTGTTACACAAGGGAAAAAAGGAGGCACGTTAGTCTATCACCCAGGGCCTCACAGGCTGATGGAAAGTAAATTCCTTTGGGATTTTAGCTTCCTCTGCCTTCTGAGCTACTTCAGCTGACTGGGCATCTCCCTTCCCAGGTGCCTATGTGAAGGGGCAGCTGATGCCAAAGTGTATGATCAAGGGTAGTTTTCCAGTATCTCTACCCTTCCATGAACACTTCCAGGAGGACAGAAAGAGGAAGTCACTCAATTAACTTGAACTCACTTGTTTAATTTTTAAGATAGGATCCAGCGGATGGCACACACATGCTTGTAGCACGTTTGCTTGGCCAGCTGTTAAGCACACATGACTTGAAGTCTTGCTAGGTCACATGACTACTGATGTCTTGCTGGGTGCTGGGTTTTAGAGGTAAGGGTTTCAGGAGCTCCTTCTGGTCTCTGAGATAAAGGTCCTGTAGACCCTCACCCACTTGCTTTGTGGATACTTCCCCAAACTTGCCCTCTATCCACTGGCTGGACACTTAAAAAACCATATTACTTATTTTAACAGTACAGGTATTTTGTCTGCGTGTATGCCTGGCTGTCAGGTGCACGTAATGCTCTTGAAGAGTAGGTGAGGGTGTCACCTACCCCGACACTGGAGTTTCAGATGGTTGAGAGCCACTGTGTGAGTGCTAGGAATTGAACCCAGGTCCTCTGAAAGAGCAGTAAGTACTCTAAGTAAATCGTCTCTCTTGTTCTAGCTGGATGGATAATTTTTTCTGATGCTTTCAGTCTTCATGCACTTGGAAACTATGCCTTTTGTCTTTTGATGTTGTTGTTCCTACACTGATAGGACTTTTTTTCTGTTTTGCATGAATTTTATTCAAATTTGCTTCTCTTTCAGGGCTGAGCTTAGCCTTACAGAGAGCGTGGCTTCCTGACTGAAACTGCCAGTACTCGTTCTTCTCTTGACGGGAGTTAGGGCTGCCCTTTTCCACTGAGGAAGACAGAGAGGCTAAGCTTTTTTTTGAGTGAAAGCAGAAAGCAATAGTCATGTGGGTTAGTAATGTTAGTGTTTATTAAGACAAAGACTAGTGCAGATAGTTTGGGTGAGTTACCGGAGGCAGTCAGCTTCCCTTTGAAGTCATCCAGTCAAGCCCAGGGCCTGACCTCTCCAGCTCAGGCTGTACACTACACTCACTAAGGACATGGCCACGCTCCCTAGAATAACCATCTATTCTCAATTGTCTGGGTCTCTGTTGGGGAGTGGAGTAGCTCAGAGCCAGTGCAGTAATGCAGAAAAGCAAATAATAAAAGATTCAAAAGGAAGGAATAAGTGTATATCTGAGAGAAAAGGCCTTTTTAATGGATGAAAGGGGGAAATGTTATGGATTTGGTTTAATGCTTGCATTATGTTAATTTGGTTCCCAAAAATTGCATTAGAATTCCGCATGTAAGACGGTTGGTGGCCAATGGCTGGGCAGGGAGATAGAGACGGGACTTTAGGATTTGCAGGCAAGAAGACTGACAGAGGAAAAAAAAGAACTGCCATGCTGGGAAAGCAGAAAGATCAGGTTCAGAAGTGCAGGACAGAGAGACAGCCAACATGTTAGAGTTGGGGATCATGGCTCAGGAGGGCTGCAGCCCTGGGTCTGGGCTGCCAGGATAGAATATAAATTTTAGTAAGTAATAATTCAGGAATATTAGAGGGGAGAGTCTGTTAGCCGTGGGGAGGTTTGGAAGTGACCAATCATTGAACTGATTAAGGCATATTAAATATAAGGCTATGTGTGTGTGTTTCATTTGGGAATCCAAAACATTAAGATGGGTACTGAGAGACTTGCCTGCCACTGGAGCAATTAGAGTAATGTTAATCACCTACAAGAAGAGGTGTGGCCTTGCCTGGCGGTGGTGGTGCACGCCTTTAATCCCAGCACTTGGGAGGCAGAGACAGGTGGATTTCTGAGTTCGATGCCAGCCTGGACTACAGAGTGAGTTCCAGGACAGCTAGGACTACACAGAGAAACCCTGTCTCGAAAAGCAAAACAAAGCAAAAAAAACCAAACAAACAAACAAAAAAGAAAGAGGTGTGGCCTTGTTGAAGTAAGTGTGGCTTTGTAGGAGGAAGTGTATTATTGGGGTTGGGTTTTGATGCTTTAAAGCCCATATCAGGCCCAGTGTCTCTCTCTGCCTGAAGATCAAGATGTATCTATCAACTATTGCTCCAAGTGCTATGCTCCCCACCCAAATGCTTTTTTGTTTTTTTAAAGTAAGAGTTGCCTTGGGTATAGTGTCTCTTCACAGCAATAGAATGGTGAGTAAAGTATCTCCTTTAATTTTTTTGTGCATTTTGTTTTATTTTTGTGAAGGAACATTTATCACAACAAAAAACTGACCAATGCACTCTTTCTAGTTTGAATGTCTTATTTCCTGTTCTTGCCTAATTTCTGAGGCTTGAAGACAATGTTCCTGAAATGATAATTTCACAAATAGAAAGCAGATTGTGGTTTACAGGGCTTATGTAAGGACCAGCACATGAGGATCCCCCAGATACTCTGGGGTTGGAATGTCTGTGTTTTGCCAGTGTCACTGTAAGAATCCCACCAAGGTGAGAGCTTGGTCAGTTGTTACCATGGTGAATTTCTGTGTCACTTCCCACAACACCAACAAATCTACAATGATCTACAATTAGAGAAATTTCCCTTAACATTTTTGAATTTGTATTTTGTATGGCTTAGTTTATCTGTCTTACTGTTTTACTTTATCTTACTGCATTTTCTAAGATGCTGATATGTAAAAGCCCAAACGTTTGAATACAAATAGATTGATCATCCCACACAGGTAGATTAGAAACTCTGCCTTAGCTGGGTGCTCAGAGAAAGGGAAACACTGGGATGGAGTTGGGTCACTGGGATCTATCTGGCTTTCAGACAAGGCAAAGGAAAGGATTAGTGGGCAAGAAGAGAAGCCTCTCACTGATGGGGGAGAAGTCCATACCCATCTGCACTCTAATAAGATGGGCTGTGGAAATTAAGTTCCTTTCCATCTCATTCAGAGATGATACTGCAGACTGTTGGATAAAGCCTGAATTCTGGAATGTTCCAGACATGCCCTCTTGTTTCTGCTCAGGTCCTGGTTTCACAGCCATTCACTCACAATTGACCCCTTTATCAAAATACCTTGATGATGCCTACTATGTGGGATGGCGTAGCCATCAAAAGCCACATGCCAGCCTTCAGAACTACCAGCTTTGTGAATCTGTCCTGTGAGGCTTGTGCTCCAAGAGGCAAGGAGCAGGAAGCTCTCTTAGTTGAAACTTTGCATACTGGATACTTTTTCTTCTTTTTGGTTTTCTTTGCTGCTTTACCAATGGTCAAAATCATTCTTCTGACAGGTTAAAAAAGAAATTACATTAAATTCCTGGTGTCTCTACTGTTTAGGATCTATATATTACTTCCAGTGCAAGCTGATAAGTCTGTCCTGTGTTTTCTTGTCTCTGTCAACTTTTGTGATCTTAAGTAAATTACTTTCCTCTTCCAGGCTGTCTTATCTCTGATTGGCTGTGCTTTGGTTCCCACTGCAGTCTGATTCCAGTCAATTCAGTTCAGGAGCTGCAGGGAATTCTAGGGAATGCTTGGCAAGTGCTTGGCCTTTCTCCAGTATAGACAAACCTTGTGAGGTGGGAGCTACATATGGATGATGTCAGTACTTGGGTACATGCTCTGTTTCCAGATTTCCCTGTGTGGCAGCCAAGCAAACTTTGGAGGCTTCTACCCTGTCCTGGATTTTCTCCTATCCTCCCTGCCTGTGTGTGCATGTGTGCATGTTGTAGACATGCATGTGTCTATGGATGTTTGCCATATATATATATATATATATATATATATATATATATATATATACACACATATGTATGTGTGTGTGTGCATGTGTGTGTGTGTGTGTAGGTGCATATGTACTTGTCTGTGCATTGTGGTAGGGGCAGAGGTTGATGTTAAATGTCTTTGTCAATCTCTCTGCCTGGTGTATTGAGCCATGGGCTCTCAGTGGGAGCCAGAGCTTGCTGATTTGGTTAATCTAGGCATTCCCTCATGTCTCCTGTTTCTATCCACTGAAGTCTGCAATTGCACGTGGGCAGCCATACTCACACGTATGCTGGGATCTGAACTCTACATCTCATGCTTGTGTGACAAGTGCTTTTAGCAGCAAGCCATCTCCCCAGCCTCTATTTCCTGGTTTTTTTTTTTTTTGGGGGGGGGTGGGTGGGATGGGGTGTTGAGACAGGGTTTCCCTGTGTAGCCCTGACTATCCTGGAACTTACTTTGTAGCCTATACTAGCCCTGAACTCACAGAGATCTGTCTGCCTCCTTAGCGCTGGGATTAAAGGCATGTGTCACCACTGCCCGGGTTACTTCCTGCTTTTAAAACAGGGTTTCAGTGTATAACTATGTAGCTCAGGCTGGTCTTAAATGGATGCAGTCTGTTACTCAGGCAGGACTCAGTTTTGAGATCCTTCTACCGCATCCTCTTTCGCAGTGGGATCACAGGTTGTGCTGTCTAGTTTTACATCAATTTAACACAAGCTAGAGTACTAGAGAGGATGGAGCCTCAGTTGAGAAAATGTCTCTATGAGATCATGCTGTAGATAAACCTGTAAAACATTTTCTTAACTAGAGATTGATGGACAAGGGCCTGGCCCATTGTGGGTGGTGCCATCCCTGGGTTGGTGTTCCTAGGTTTTTTATAAGAAAGCGGGCTAAGCAAGCCATGAAGAACAAGGTAGTAAGCAGTACCCTTCCATAGCTTCTGCATCAACCTTTGCCTCCAGGACTGTGCTTTGCTTGACTTCCTGTCCTGACATCCTTTGATGATGAATTGTGATGTGGAAGCATAAGCTGAATAAACCATTTCCTCTCCAAGTTCCTTTGGTCATAGTATTTCATCGTGTAATTAGTAACCCTAACTAGTAAATTGATACCAGAAATGGGATATTTCTGTTACAGACCTGACCTTATTGTTTTTGGGAGGACTGTGGAACTTTGGGCTAGCAAAGTTTAGAGCACTGTGATCTGTTCTGTGGGAACTTGGAAGCTGAGACCGTTGAGAACAGTGCAGAAGATGGAGGCCTGGGTTGTGAGGTTTCATAGGGAAGCAAAGACCAGGCCTTTTATGTGAAGAGCTGTGGCTCTGGTCAGGTAGGGCTGAAGAATTAATTGCCTGTGATTAACAAAAGACCAAAGCCGTTGTTTTGCTGGGACGATGGATTCTGGCCAGCTGTGGCTGAAGAATCAGCTGTGATTGAGACAAGCATCATCAAGGTGAAATCTTCCAGAAAGTCTTTCCTGAGAGTTAGCACACAGTAACAGCCAAGGTTGTACCTTGCTCTGGCAGCTGAACTTGGTAATGCAAGTGGCACCCAGGTGGTACTAGTTTTGAAGGCATGAAGGGGTCATGGGGAGCAGCTGAGACTTGGCACTGTGAAAAGCCAGTAATGAAAGTGCAGCCTCAATAGCAACTGAAGGCCCAGTACTGAAGGGGTCATGCAAAGAAATTGCATTAAAAGAAATTGCTATTGGTTAAAGTGGAAAGCAGCAGAAGACCCCAGCATTTGGAGTTGCCTGTACTATGAGATAACCACCAAGAAGAGCAGCAGCCTTGGAGTGGACCTGGCCAGAGCCTAGAATCCAAGCAGTGTGTGTTCCAAAGTGTAGAACTAGAGATGTGACCCAAGCCCCTTTGGAGGATCTCAGAAGATCGTGAGTAAAGCCCAGATAATTAGACACTGAGTTATTTGTACTTTTAGAGTTTGATTTTTCTTGGTTCAAATTGCTACTGGTTCTTCCCTCTTGACATGAGAAGTTATTTAATTTTTTATCTTTACAGGAGCCCACAGCTAAAGGATTTGAATTTTTAAAAGTGATTTTGTGTTTTTAGAGAGACTAGATATTTTAAAGAGACTAAAGCTTTAATGTGTTTGAATTTTTAAGCATGGTAGGACTTTTAACGATATTTTTGTTTTATATTGTGATATTAATATTTATGTGCTATCTCAAAGATAAGAGAGATAAGGAAAGTCCTAATTAAAAAGGGATGCATTGTGTGTCAGGTTGACAAGGGGCAACCTTAAGACACAGGTATATATTAGGATGCCCAGCTTGACTTTTTTCTCACACACTCCTCAGACCGTTATGGTGTTAAACTTTTTTTTTTTTAAACAGGGGAGAGCACAAATACAGTCCCCCACTACCACAAATTATGCAGTCAAGTTTCCCGCATTTGGGGAAATCACAGGGGTCAGCACATCCAGAGTGCAATGGATAAGGCTCGCCCTGGGAAAACCACCTTCATGATCATGGTATCTCCCCTGCCAGGTAAGTGCGGTCTTAAACTTTTAAGTGTTTCCTCATTACACCATTGCCTTCTAACTGGACTACTTCTCCTGTAATATTGATTTCTCAGACCCTATTGGCTCTCCTTGGCATAGGCAGAATCAGCCCATCCTCTCCCAAAGGGTGGTGGATGTGCTGGCTGCACCAGTGAGATGCATTTTACGTTGGCTACAAAACTATACATTAAAACGGTATAGTTAGCCGGGCGGTGGTGGTGCACACCTTTAATCTTAGCACTTGGGAGGCTGAGGCAGGTGGATTTCTGAGTTGGAGGCCAGCCTGGTCTACAGAGTGAGTTCCAGGACAGCCAGGGCTACACAGAGAAACCCTGTCTCGAAAAACCAAAAATAAATAAATAAATAAATAAATAAATAAATAAATAAATAAATAAAAACATAAAAAATAAAATGGTATAGTTGGTGGTGAGGGGTGTGAACAAGATGATGGATGAGCTAGGTCTGTATCTGACTTGGCTACTCACTAACTTGACATGTTTTATGTGCCTCATACTCTTTATCTGTGAAATAAGTGGGTCTGCTGGAGTCAGGCATGTTGTGATAGCAAATAAAGATGGTAAGTTGACAGTATTTAACATTTGGGCAGGAAAAGTACTAGTTAGGCCTGGCTGTGATTGAGACATTCATTTCCTGCTGGTCCAGTAGTTAGTTTCTTCCTTCCTTCCTTCCTTCCTTCCTTCCTTCCTTCCTTCCTTCCTCCCTCCCTCCCTCCCTCCCTCCCTCCCTCCCTCCCTCCTTCCTTCCTTCCTTCCTTCCTTCCTTTTCATCCCACGAGCTGCCCCCACTTCTGATCCTGCCCTCACTGAGACCCTCCTTCCAACGCCCACCCACTCCTCTTCTCCTCTGAGAGGGTAAAGCCCCCCTGGGTATTCCTCTACCCAGGCCCATCAAGTCCCTTGACTGTAGAATCCATTGCCCAACAGGGCTGCCTTGTCTGGCTTTGTGGGAGAGGATGAACCTAATCTCGTCCAGTGGTTTCTAGTTTCAGTCCTCCCCTGCCTGAAGGATATTGGCAACCTCCTCAGAGGGATAACTGTCCTCTCTCCTGTGCCACACACAGGCCTTGGCTTGAAAGAGGGTCTACTGAATGTGTCTGGGGACAGTATACTCCTCTTTGGTTTCCTCGAAGGAGGGCTTCCATCTGAGTTATCACTGGTATCTAGTGTGGAGCTTATGCGGAGAGAGAGCAGGAAGATCACAGCCAGCAGGCCTTGTGTTGAGTCCTTCCAGCTTAACCTTGCACTTAGCTTTCTTTTGAATGCATGGGTGGGCATGTCACAGTGCAGAGAAACAAATAGCTTCAGGGAAGTTGAGCAACTTGTCCATGGCTGCATATCTATTTGCACAGAGGTAAAATTTCAGTTGATGGCCAAGTATCCAAGGCCAGTCCTTTCTCCCTCTGCTACCTGTCATGAGGCTGGATGGTTGGAGTGAAGGACATGGCAGGCAGGGTGGTAAAGGGGCCCGAGAGGGAATAGAGGAGCCCAGGCTACACATTTTCCAGCTGGACATGGAAACCCCTTGATTAGAACAGTCTCCTCTCAGCCACCATGAGAGCTGCAGAGATTCTCTAGAAGGGTGCTTGGATGTGTCAGTCTTCTATAAATCTGTTTACGAGGCATTTGGCTCCAGTCAGTACTCGGGCTTAGCTGGGCAGAGTATCTCTAGTGTGGCCTTGGCCTTAGGTTCCTAGTCCCAGGTATAAGTACAGGCGATAAGGTTTGGGAACAGCACACTAGTCAACTGCACAAGGCCCCTTCCCACAACCATGGGCAGCCACCCTGTGCAGCTGGAGGCTTGGACCAGAAGTGTTGTAGCAATTAACTTTCCCATGCTGCTGCCCTTCCTCATGGTGGTGTCTCCCCAGCCCCCATCATGTCCTCTCTGTGTCTTCTTTCTGATGCCTCCCCACTGTTTCCACTATTCATCTTCTTCCTCTGCCTCTGCAACCTGGTCATCCATGGAGTTCCTGCTGCTGACTTCAGTGGTGCACTATTCCTTTAAGATACAATGCCTTCCTGGGGAATCCTGCCACCCCTGAGGAATTCTAGGAAAGGCTGTGGCATGAACATTGGGAAAGGAAAGCAGGAATAAGGGTGTGTGTCTTGATATTCATAGAGGGCTTCATCCAGGGTGGGAAGGGGTCGTCTTAATTAACTCTACACACAGCTACCAGACCTGGGATATCTCCTATAGCCCAGGAGTATGCATGGGAGTGTTCAAACAACATTACAAATCAGAAGAGTTTTAGAACTTAAAAATGCAGTGCTGGAAGATGGGGAGATAGTTCAGTCAGTAAACTACTTGGTATGCAAGTATGAAGTGTGGATAGTGGGCGGCCTGGAAGGCAGAGGTCAGAGAGTATCATCACAAACTCAAGGCCAGTCCCAGCTGAGTAGCAAATTGAAATAGACTCTCTTAAAATGATCATCCAAGCAGGGTGTGGTGGCTCATGCCTTTGATCCCAACTCTTGGGAAGCTGGAGGATTTCTGCGAGTTCTACACCAGTCTGGTCTATATAGCTAGCTCCAGGACAGCCAGGTCTAAAAAGAAAGACCTTGCTTCAATAAACAAACTGAGCAAATGATTAAAATGACTTCCTATAGTCATTAATCTTTCAAGGATGCTGTGAACCAGCATGTACCATCATCTTCCTCTAGGACATCCTATCTGAGCCCAGAGGGTAAATTTCCCTACTGAAACTATTGCCCCCTTCCATAGTTGATGCTAGAGATATGCCAGACAGTCAGCCACTAGCCTCTCACTTGGCCCCTCCTGGAAAAGAGGGAGGCCGCAAGCAAGCAAGCAAGGTTTTAATTTGGGCAAAAGTTACTATTTACACACAGGGCTGGGTCTCGGTGGGTTGAGTGGCCTGGTTTAGCTGTTTGTTGCCTGGAGACTGCCATGGTAGAGTCCAGCAATGTCTGCTTCTCAATATAGTGTAAACAGCAATTGCCCTGACGACAGGGAAATCTATATGAAGGTTGATGCAAACATCACAGGCTCTGGGGATGTGGCAATGAGCACCCTGGGTACACAGCTAGCAGTTTTGTTTTCTGGGCAACTGTATAGCAGTAGAAATCTAGAAATGCATTTTATATCACTAACACAAAGGGAAATAAATAAATATGGAAATTCTGCCTTATGAATGGCTACATCTTAAGTAAAAATAGTCACTGCCTGAGACCTCCCATAGAGAAAAATATGGGCAGGACAAATTGTACTGACTTCAGAAGAATAATATGTTTGCCTTGGAGAAAGCCTGGGAGGAGAGGTTAAGTTTATTTCCTTGGTGGCATGTGATAGACGGATCTCCTGTGACCTTTCTGTCTTATCTAAACTTTCAGGAAAACTATCAAGTTATTCTTGGGGTGGGGGTAGGGCTTCGTCTTTAGCAATTCTTGTATCACAAGAAATAAGAGCCATTTGCCACCTCATACTTAAATCATGAATGTGACTTATGAATGAGTTGTTTTTGTTTTTTAATATTTTTTTGAGAGCATGTTCCCTGGTCAGACCTATCAGAAGGGCTGCTAAGACTGGTGCAAAAGGGACAAAGCTGTGAGTGGTGCGAACACAAACCTTCGTTTGCATGCGAAGTCTGTTGCTATTGATCCTCCTCCAGTATAACCAGGCTGTTGGGCTTAGTTGGAGAGTTGGCTGGCAGACATCATGCACCATTTACCCTGATGTGGCGACCTTAGGCCCAACAGAAGGTTCTCTCCTTTACTTTTAGTAGAGTGGGCTGAATTGGTAACATGAAGAAAGAAGCAGAGGAGTAAAGCCAATATGGCTGTGATGGCCATGACAGTGGAGACGCAAGGACAACAGTAGCAGTTAGCAGGTCTCTTAGCACAGTCAGCTTTGGAAGCAGCAGAGTGGACAGCTGCTCGGGTCTCCACAGAAGAAGCAAAGCCATGGGGAGGGGCTTGTAGAGCAGTGCTCAGACGTGGTTTGCTGGTTGCTCGGACCTGTAGAAGAAGTGGAGCTATGAGAACCATAAGGCCCTGACATGAAGCAGAAGTGGGACTGTGGGAACCACACAGCACACAGCCTGGACAAGGAACCAGAGCATAGCTGTGAGAACCGTCAGCCAAAGCAGGAGGGGAGGAGCCAAGGCCTCAGTAGGCCGAGCTGCAAAATCAGCAAAAGCAGCCGGCTAGGCTGATAGCTAGAGAAAAGTTGGGACTACAAGAGCAGCACTGACAGCTGGTAGCTACAGAAACCACGGTGGCAGCAAAAGGATCGAGAACAGCTATCTCTCATGTAGTGGCAGCCATGACAGCAAGCTGCAACACTGCCTATAAGGAGTCACAGCACCTACTGACAGCTGCTAAGGACTGAGGAAATCCCAGAACCTCAGCCCAGAAGCTGCAATGACAGCCTGCAAAAGACTGAGCATTACAACTTCCTGGACCTACCTATGAGTTGTAGCACCTGTAGAGTTAAGGGCCTCGGGGCCCTCACAGCCTGCACAGGAGCTGTCACCCTGGGAGGTGCCACCAGCTGCTACTCATGCCTCTCTACTGCTGCCCTTCACTGCTGTCAAAGGCAGAGGGATATAGAAGCACTCAAAGCTTAGTACTTGATTTCTGTTTGGTCCTGCTTGGAATCCAAGCCTGGTCCTTTCCTTTGGAGAGGCTCTACTGTTCCTGGGGTAGATGTGGCTGTTTCACCTGGATCTTCCTGGCTCTCAGTCTTATGTCAGAACCTGAGCTTTGGTTCTGTTCTCTTTCTCCAGGGCTGATGGGAGTCTCTCCTTTCATCTCTTCTCTTGCCTCTTCCTTATCTCTATTATTATGATGTTTTTATTCACAGATAACCTACTTGCCCATCTCCTAAGTTAAGAGGCCTCCTTTAGCGGCTGCCTCTTTTCTCCTGCCAAGGTTTTTTTACTAGGTGAATGGTGGCCGTACCTCACAGTCTAGTCAGAACGCTAGGAGGTGTGACAGCAGGAGCTTGTGGAAAGGATAAGAGGCTTCTACTCAAAAGTACATGAACATACGCACACACCAAGAAAATACTTCACAAGACAAGTCAGCATAGTGAAGGACCAGGAGTAGGGCCCATTTCTCCAGATGTGATGACTGAGGTTACCTTTTGAGATCGTCACATGAGGAAGACTATCTAGAGGAACATTTGCAGGAAGTCATGAACCAAGACACAAGGTGGAGAGCTGGGAGGACCACTGGCCCAGCCCTGAGTCAGCAAGTTTTGACTGATACATTAGACCTGGGTGGTGTGTGTGTGTAAATTTTGTGGGAGTCCAAGTCTGATTAGATTCTGTGAATGTGTCACCGCATACAACAATGGGAAGTTGCAGATGTCCATCTAAATAACAGAGAGGAGACACAAGACTCAGTGAGCTGAGATGGGCTTTCTTCCCCTGGCCCCTTTCTTTCAATGGGTCTCTGTACATAGCTCTGATTGTCCTGGAATTCCCTGTGTAGACCAGGCTAGCCTCAAATTCACAGATATATTCCTGCTTCTCCCTCCCAAGTGCTGGGATTAAAAGCATGTGCCACCACACCTGTGGTTAGGCTTCTTTTCACCCATCATATAAATGTATTCTTGAGGCTTGCCAACAGCTTGCAGACTGTTGTTGAGTGCCATGCTAGGTATGGTTGGCATCACTGCGAGTGTCCAGGAACTAGGTGGACACTGACAAGACTGTCTCAAGAATGTATTATATGAAGCTGTGTCCACCAACCAAGTGCCAATAAATGCAGAGAAAGTGTCACCTGGGTCTGCCTCTTCCCTGGGGATAGCAGGTGCTTATAAACAATGCTGTAGTGAATAAAAGCAGTAGTAACTGTAGTGTGTAATTTTATAAATTCAAGCTTAATCCAGCTAGTTGTCAGCAATGGCAGGTCTGGCCTAGCCCCCATACTAGCTCTAAGAGGCTATCTGGCCCTGGTTCCTGTGGCTGGTCTACAGAACACCAGCAACCACTCTGGTCTCACTCATCTTCCTCTAGCCCCATGAAAGGAAAATGCTAGAGACTTATATTTATACTAGCCAGATTTATTTATTTATTTATTTATTTATTTATTTTTTATTGGATGATTTATTTACATTTCCTATGTTGTCCCCTTACCCCATCCCCCACCACCCCCTCGGAACCCCCAATCCCCTCGCCCCTCCTCCTTCTTCTCTGTGGATGTAACCTCTATCTACACCCCCCCCACTCCCACCTCCCCACCCTCAAAATTCCCACCCCCTGGGGCATCCAGCCTTCATGAGGTCAAGGTTCTCTTCTTCCACCTATGCCCAGCAGGGCCCTCCACTTTTACATATTCAGCTGAAGCCCTGGATCCCCCCCTAAGTGCTCCCAGGCTGGTGGTTTAGACCCTGGGAGCTGTGGTTGGTTGGTATTGTTGCTCTCCTCATGGTGCCACAAACCCTTTCAGCTCCTTCAGTCTTCACTCTAACTCCTCTATTGAGAACCCCATGATCAGTTCAATGGCTTATACTAGCCAGATTTATATTGGTAAATCTCCAAGCCCAATATGCTGGTGCAAAGAACCAACATCTCAGTTAATATATTTATAAACTGCATACCTATAATGGGCAGAAAAACCTCTACACTGCTCTATTGCCCAGATATAAAATCTCTAGCTACTTGCGGCTCCTCCAGGCCACATGGGTCTGCTCCATCTTCCACTTCTTCATCTTCTTCTCACTCTGTCCTCCATCTGTCTTTCTCTTTCCTTCCTCTCTGTCTTTCTCTAAAACTTCTGGCCTCATCTTTTTCTTCCACTGCCCAATCACAAGCTCTAGCCTTTATTTTCAGTTAAATTGGGGTGGGGGGACAGGATTAACATTAAAATACAAACAAGACCAAGGCAATCCACAAGTAATTAGTATTGTTGTTGAGGGCTTAGCCTCAAACACAGCCTCACGGTGCCTGGTCCTCATCAGAGCTCCCCTGAGGAAAGTCATGTCCTAGTTTTATAAATGAGGAAATGGAGGCCCTGGAAGCTGGAGGGATACAGTGAGGGCCTTGGGGACAGTGGTAAGGAGAACAGATTCAT
Organism: Grammomys surdaster; assembly: GCF_004785775.1. Taxonomy (NCBI): domain Eukaryota; kingdom Metazoa; phylum Chordata; class Mammalia; order Rodentia; family Muridae; genus Grammomys; species Grammomys surdaster. Next base: position 19,513,159 of record NW_021604569.1, on the reverse strand, counting down.
ACCCTAGTCTTCAATAATGCAGGAGAGTAGACAAAGGTGAGTGTCTGTCTTAGTTCCCCAGGGGTTCTGACAAAGGTCCAGAGACCAGGTGCTTCAACCACAGGAATATTCTCTCATGGCGCTAGAGGCTCTCCTGAGACCCCTTGCTGTCCCAGTTGTGTAGATGTCCTCTTCTTCCTCTGTCCTCACAAGGTTGTCCTCTCTGTTGGTATCCTGATCACATCTTCTGTATGAACACTAGTCTTCCTACAGCAAGGCTCGCATCATCAACTTCAGTTTACCTTAATGTCTTCTGTAAAGACCCTTTCTATAGGTAGTCACATTGTGAGGTCTTGGAAATTGGGGTTCAGGATTTGAGTTTTGCAGAACAGTCTAACCATTCAGCCACAATGGTGACTCCTTTTTTGGAGAGTCTGGGAAGCCTTCACAGGGCAGAAGCTGGAAATGGTAGGTTCGTAACTCAAGCATAGGAATAACCAGTTCTCATGTAAGGGCACTGTCTACCTGCTGTCTCCCAAAGCAGCAGACAGCAGACTTGTCTCTGTACTCTGGAATAGATGTAGGGGAATATATGAAGCATGTGTACCTTACAGAACTCTTGATGACGCCAGACATTAGGACTCAACTGACTGGGATTGAGAGGCTCACTCATGCTTACCTTGAGTCCCTCTGTAGTTGCCTGGAAATGCTCCTGGGCCTGTATCTGTGTTGGTCATTTCCTTTCACTGAAATACAAAGTTGTCATAAGCATACAATGAACTGATTGTTGTGAGGCTTCCTGGAAAATTCTCTCATACTCTGTTGTCTCATATATCCTTTCAAGATTATACTTATCACCCTGCATTTCAAGTCTGGTTTTCACTACAGTGCTGAGTTGGATATTTTCAACAAAGAATGTTTGGGCAAAAGAGAGTTTAAAATATTTACTGTTTGTCCTTCACAGAGAAAGTTTGTGGCCCCTTATATTGAAGGGTATTCTAGTTTCCATTTTGTTGTCTATAACAAATACCATGACCAATAGTGATTTTGGGGAAGAAATCTCCCATTTACTTTTCTTTATAGGTTAGAGTCCATCACTGAGGGGAGTCAGGGCAGGACCTTGGAGGCAGAAACTGTGGAAGAATGTGTTGGGGATTGGTGCTAATGCTTTGAATTAATCCGGCCCCCAAAACTGAGAATTTGTGTGTCCTTGTCCCCAATTGGTTTTTGATCGATCAATAAAGAGCCAATGGCCAATGGCTGGGCAAGTAGGCTGAGGTGGGACTTTGAGATTTGCATGGGCTAAAAACCAGAAGAGAGGAAGGAAGCAGAGATCCACCATGATTGGGAAGAAGAAAGACCAGACCTAAAGGTTCACCAACATGTGAGAATCCGGGAAGGTGGCCACACAGGCCACTTCCCCAGTTGTGTTTGGGGTACCAGAGATGAAATATAGATTTTACAAGAAATTAACTCAGGAGTACTAGAAGGGAGTGTTTGCTAGCAGCAGGAAGGATTAAAAATGTCCAACAATTAAGCTAATCTGTGCATATCAATGTTAAACTAAAGTGTATGTCTTTCCTTCCATGAATCCAGAGAGCTCCTGGGCTCTGGAGCAAAGTGGTTAGCTAATTGGCCACTACAAGAGTGCTGTTTACTGGCTTGCTTATTGGGTTATGCTTAGATATTTTCCTTATGCAGTCCAGGTTAACCTGCCTATCTATGGTGCCGCTTACAATGGACTGGGCCCTCCTACATCAATTAACAATCAAGAAAATGCCCCATAGATATGTACACAGACCTACTTGACTTAGGCATTTTTTCAACTAGGTTTCTTTCTCTCAGGTGACTTTACATTGTGTCAACTTGACAATAGAAACTAACCAGGACACATGTTATTTCTTACTTCCTATCCCTGGAAACTTTGGCTTCCATGTGTTTAAGCCAATGGTATTTTCAAAGTTTCTCTTTTCCACTGAGCCCTTGCATGGTTTGGGTTCATGTTCTTAATTTATAAAAACAATAAGGGTCCTAGTGTGCTTACTAAGATGTACATGGGAATACCAGGTATATCCCAGATGGGCACTGAGTTGTGTTCACAGGTAGAACTTTTGTTCTGTTGTTCTTGGATATCTACCTGCAGTGAATCTCAGCTGTCTTTGAGCTTCAAGTTGCTGGCTTCAATTTTTGATGTTCGTTTTATTTTGACATTTTCTCCTGGCAACCTTTAAGCTGAAGGCCGTCAAAAACATCTGGAAAGTTTTGACTTCAACATATGTGTAGTGGTGATGGAGGTTGAGTTTGAAAATCATGTATGTTTTGGGTGTTATTCCCCAGCAGCCCTCTCTCTATCTCATGAAGATGAAAATCTACATGGCACGTCGGTCAGGAATCCAGGCTGGACAGCTCTGTCTTTCATCAGCTGCAAAATGTAGCTAGACAAGCACTGTTCTCAGCGGGCTTGCTGAGGACTTACCTTGTAAAGGATATTGGGTACACTGTGTGTACCAGAGCTTGGAGAGAGGGCAGGCATCAGGAAGGTTTCCACAGGAAACTAAAATTCAGTGGTGAGTGAGATGGTCCAATGAGGAAAGGGACTCTGGGACAATAAATAATGTGCTCCTGGGGACAAAGGACTATGTGGACAGGGATAGAAGAGGACAGAGGCTTCTGAGTATCAGTATAGCAGAGACAGACATGCCAGTGCTCTGGGCATGACATATGGTGACTACCATGAAACATTTGGATTGGCCACAGAGTGGTCACCTTGAAACACAAGGTGTATTCAGTGGATGCATCGGCTGCCTCTCCAGAAAGAAGGCTTCTCCAGTGAGCTGTGAGGAGTCTGGCAGTGGACTAGCTATAGGTTGGTAAGAATAAATTGTTTGGCATTTGGAAATGTTATGTGACAGATTGATAGAATAAAAACTAAAAGTACAGAAGTGGTGAAGATAACACCCAGACTGGCTGCACCATTTCTCATTCCACGAGCTGCCAATGACCCACGGTCATTGCTCTGTTGACTGTAGCTATGCTGAGAGGCGAGCAGTGTTGTGTCTCGTTAACTTGCACATCCTCTGGACAGTGTTACTCTGACATTTCCATGCACTTACCACCTGCATGTTGTAGTTGGTGAGATGCATCTTCAAGTCATTGCTACCTGAGCATTGCTTTTCTTTCTCTTTTGCTGTGATACTTAGGAAACAAATGAGTGGTTTCTAGAGTTGTGAGGGGAAGGGGACCTATGCCCAAGGAGATAACAGGAAGAGATGCCTATGCTATGAACTGAGTCAGACGTAAAATTGCAATGTCCACGTAGCCTCAGACATGCTAACAAGATTCAATTACATACACACTGACCAGTGTTTCCTTTTGCTTTTCATGCTGTCTCTGGGTGATGTATGCCTGGAACTCCTCTGGATTATCTTTGCAAAGACCTGTGGATCTACAAAGATCTGCATATAAACTCTAAAGGAGACATCTGTACCACTTGCTCTGGCCATGGGAGGACCATAAGTCTATCTTATTATTTTAACACCTCCTCCCACCAAGGATTATTTGCTTATATACTCAAGGTTCCAAACAACATCACTTGACAGTTGGATTATGGTCCTATCCCTTGAAGAAAGTACTATCTTGTGAAGCAACAATGGTCCCATTTCTAGCAAGGCCGGTGAAAATTGAAATTGGATTCCAGGCCCACCAGGTAACCGTAATGCAGGGGGTCAGAGAAGCAGCCATCCTCAGGCCACATCTGTGCTGAGTGATGATCTCTCTGAATGGGAAGAAATAAAGGCTAATTATCCCCAGGGTTTGACAGGTCTTTCTCAACACTTCTGCATAAAAGAGCAAGGCCACCCAGCTGGTCCCTCACTCGAATCTGGTGGCGGTGATACTCAAACAAATGAGAGAGCACATCAAAGCGGAGCCCTACAAAGGCCCAGGGGGAGCTGGAGGGGACCTGATGGTGACTGCAGTGTCTTCAGCTGGAAAAGCAAATTGAAGAGCGGCCATTGTAAAGGGGACAATATGTGGCCACATCGGAAGAAAGGAAACAAGAGACCTTCTTGTGCATCCATTACTCTCCTAACAAGCGTAGGTGGGGGACGGATAAGTACTGTGAAGAGGGATCTATTGCTATGTATATGGAGCCAGCTCGAGTGAAAGCATGAGAGGGTTGAAACTGGGAATCCTTCTTGTCATCTAACTTGAATGCAAAGTCTTAGACCCCTGCAGTAGACCCAACAGCACTGTCCACAGGCTCAGCCTATGTTACAGAAGATTCCTGGACAGGTACCTATCTGCCTGGGGAGTATGACCCAGAACAGGGTACATGAGGCCACTCCTTATAGTCTTTACAGGGGGAGCTTACATTCTCTAGAAATACATCTAGCTAGAGGTGCACTGGAGATCTAAAATTTCTAACTAAGGCTAAGGAAGGACCTGCCAGGGCACAAGGCTTAAGACTGCCTGTGTGGGCCCTGCTGAAGTTAAGCTTATAGGGGTCAAGGTATGTTGGGGGCTGGGCAGGAGGGGAATATAAAATCTTCAGTGTTGTGGAAGGAAGGGGAGCTGGAGGACTTTAGGCAGGTAGTATGGAATTTTAATCGGATGCACAGAGGGCTAGGGAAGATAATATGAGAGGCAAATTCAGAGACAGAGTAGTGGAAGAGGGTTGAGAAAACACAGGCTTGGACACTGACTTGTCCTCATGCACACACCCCCACCCACTGGCTCATTAACACGCCCACACTCATATGTGAGCAATCACCTCTACACTCATTTACACCTTGACTGTGACTGGCCAGGGCAGTGTCTATGAAGAAAGGGAGAGATATAGCTCTGTGTGTTGAGTGCTAGGCATGTTGCCTCAGGGCATAATTAGGGCACCTATGGTTGCCTCTTCCATGATGGCTTGACAGGGGCACAATCCCTCACTGAGGAGGATGGAGGGAGGGCTTGACTCAAGGCCACATCTTTCCTTTATATTGTCACTTAGCTCTCCTCTCTTTTCCAGCTCACTCAGAGCATAAGATAAGGCTGGAGAGAGGGAGAGAGGGAGAGAGGGAGAGAGGGAGAGAGGGAGAGAGGGAGAGAGGGAGAGAGGGAGAGAGGGAGAGAGGAGAGAGAGACAGGGACAGACAGAGAGACAAAAAGGCAGAGACAGAGAGGCAGAGACAGAGAGCAACAGAGAGGGAGAGAGAGACAGAGGGAGGCAGAGACAGAGGGAGGCAGAGACAGAGGGAGG
>NW_021604569.1:19320937-19507922 GCF_004785775.1 Grammomys surdaster | reverse complement strand
GGAGGCAGAGACAGAGGGAGGCAGAGACAGAGGGAGGCAGAGACAGAAGGAGGCAGAGACAGAAGGAGGCAGAGACAGAGAGAGACAGACAGACAAAGACAGATAGAGTCAGAGACACACAGAGAGAGACAGAGACAGAGAGAGACACAGAAACAGACACACACACACACACACACACACACACACAGAGAGAGAGAGAGAGAGAGAGAGAGAGAGAGAGAGAGAGAGAGAGGGAATATGCAGACAATGTCCCCTCTCAGTGCAGTTCTTAAGTGGTATAGAAAATGTTAGCTTGGGACATCTGAAACATACAATTCACTTAATTCACTCTACTAGGATGAAAATGTTCCAAGGGGAGAGTTATTATAAGCATAATTATTCAGAGAGTTTTGAGTTTACTGAGACATTCAAACCCTGGCATTCTCTGTCATAGAGATAATTATGTTGGATGTCTTCAAACTGCCACTGTGAGGTAGCAGACCTTCTATACGGACACCGTTTTTATAGGAAGGGTTTTCTTTTGGCAAATGGGATTTTTTTTTTCAATTAAATAATGAAACAAATCAACACTTAGAAAAATCTGCTTTATTCAGTGAGTCAGCATTTACCAAGCAACCTTACATAGTCACACTCAGTCAAGAGACTCAGGGGCCACTGGGTCTGTATCACAGAGCACAGTGAACTGACCGATAAGGTTTTTAAGAGTACTTTTATGTGTAAGAGTGTTTTGCATGCATGTATGTCTACGTACTGCATGTGTGCCTAGCATCCTCAGAAGTCAAAAGAAGGTACCGGACCCCTGGAACTAGAGTTACAGGTCGTATAAACTGTGATGTAGGGGCGAGAACCAAACCCAAGTCCTCTGCAAGAGCAGCAAGTGCTCTTAAGCACAGAACCTTCACTCTAGTTCCCTACCCCCACCCCCACCCCACTGTTAATGTGGGTTTTGATCTTACAAGGCAAACAAGCTTTAAGAAACTACTAGTTGTCAAATTTTGCTGCATTATCAGGGAAAACCACCTACAGAAATCTGAAACGCTGTTAAAACACTGTCTTCCAATGGCTTACCTATGTGAGGTCACTTGTCTTATTTTAACAGGACACCTTGTGACAATAGATAATGCAGGGGCAGGCTGAAAAATCCCTATTTTGCATGAAGCTAGATTTCAGAGAGATCCCACAGGGTGCATTCACAGTTCTAAGGATAAATGACTGGGGGGCTATGGGACTATAGTTCCATATATGTACACCTATAGTACAGATGGAGCTTCTGTAACATCTCTACCCCCAAGTTCAGAATATTGCAGGAGAGAGGACAGAATGTATGAGTCAGGGGATGGGAGGCGGTATGGTGAAATATTGTCCTTTGAACATGACAAGGGCTGAACACGTGAACTCGTGGCAGCTTTGCTAACCTGCTTAAGGGCAAGAGAGTTAAAAATTCCAGCAAAGAAGGGAGAGGGGCTCTTGAGGTCACAGGGAACTGAGGAGCTATTGGCTGCTGGGGGGTGATGGGAGAATCACTTCTCTTGGGGCATGTGGTCATTGGTAGTTCCCATTGACGCAGTGGGTGACTCCAAGCTCAAGTACATATGAGCAGCACTAATAAAACTCAGTGGGTTATTAATAAAACTCAGGGTTAGGGTTATTTTTATTTTAAAAATAAAAGGAGGATATGAAGTTGGGAAAGAGATGTGGAGGTACTCAGTGTATAGGGAGATGAGGCGTGTGTATGATCAAGAGACATTATAGACATGTACAAAAGTTCAAAAGAGAAAATAAAGAGGTCTGTATAAACAGAAAGCAACTCCACTGTTCCACTACTTTGTTTGAGTCATGTTCATGTCTTTAAAACAATGTTATTATGGTCCTGGAGACACAGCTCAGCAGTTCACAACACTGGGTGCTGTTCAGAGGAATGGGGTTCCTCCAGCACAGAACTGAACAGGGTTTGTTTCTTCTCTGGATCTTAGTAAAATTTTGTTGATTTTTAATTAGAAACATGCTGTGTGTCACCCCAAGTATTGGGATAACAGGTATGCACTAATACACTGACCTCTTGATACGTTTTAAGAGTGCTATGAAATCACAAGCCAAGAATTTCCAGAGCATCTGGTATTTACAAGTTTGTTCTGGAAACAAGCTTTGGAGGAGGAGGGACAATCCTTTATGGATAGAAAACGATGGATAGAAGAAGCTGCAGGTGAAGACAGAGAAGGCAAGATGGCAAGAGAGGGCGAGTGGGCAGTGAGGATTGTGTGTCGTCTCCCTTCTCTTGGGGTTGTGGACCATTGGCTGGAAGGACAAAGGGAGCAGGAGCGGTGAGCAGGGTTCTGAAAGCTGTATGACAGAAGGACTTCCAGAGACAGCTGCGGTGAGACAAGTCTACTTTATTATTTCAGGGATAGGGTATATAAGGGCTTCAGGGTACTGGTAGAAAGGGCTAATTGGTTATGCAGACAGGAGAGGTTGATTGATTGGTCATAATAGAGTACCTAATTATCATGTGTGCTGGGAAGCCAGAGCTGAACTTGTGTGCTGAGGTGTGCAGCGCTTGCAGAGAGCTCTGCACAAGGCCTGTGCTCAGCGATACTCCAGATTAGGTCAGACGGAGAAAGGTAAGCTCCTGCTGAGAAAGGGAGTCCTCCATTTTTCATCCAGGCATCGGGGACTTTGTCTTAATGGGTTGGGGGGTGTCTCCAATAAGTATGGTCTGTACAAGATAGCCTGCAAGAGAGAGAGGGTTGGCTGTGACTGGGGTTGACTTTATAGGAACCTGGAGGCAGGGACTGAAGCAGAGGCCGTAAAGGAATGCTGATTGTTGGCTTGTTCCTCACAGCTTGCTCAGCTTGCTTTTTTTTAACATCCAGGACCACCAGCCCAGCAGTGGCACTGCCCACAGTGAGCTGGCTCCTCCCACACCAATGACCAATCAAAAAAATGCCCCACAGTTTTACCCACAGGCCAGTCTAGTAGGGCCATTTTCTCAAATGAAGCTCCATCTTCCCAAACAACTCTAGTTTGTGTCAAGTTGGCATAAATTTTTAAAAACAAAAATTTTAAAAAATAAAAGAAAAAAGAAAAAAAAAGCGAGCATACTCTCATAGGATTTAAGTGTTAAAAAAGTCACCAGGAAATACAAGTGTCTCATGGGAAACATGGGATGTGTAAAGATTGAGGAACATTAATTCTTCTAAGTGTTCTGAATTTCAACACACACACACACACACACACACACACACACAGTGCCTTCAGTGGGTCCTTATTACAGTTTATAGGTCAGGAAACAGATTTGTAGTGTTCTGTAATCAGGACAAGGGCATAGGCTGCATCTCAGTTCTTTCTTTCTCTTCCCTGAGGCTGAGGATTCAGCTCTACTCAGATCCTTGCTTTCCCAGGGAGGTGGAACTGAGACAGGGTTGGGGGCAGTGTGACAATGTGGCTGGTGGGTCTGGGCCTTCAGATGTTTGTGGTTCTCATGAATCAGTCTCTATCCATTTGCCGGTGACAGGATCAAACAATATTTGTCTACAGAGCCCTTGATTTACCATTAGCTCTGTGGAAAATTCCCAGAAAATAGTGCTGAATGGTGAAAAGTTCAGCCCAGGAGTCCAGGACTGGAGTTTAGTTTTCTAAGTAAACTTGGGGAGATTCTCTTTGGCCTGGCTAGACTTTTATCACTGTAGGCTTTCTAAAAAAGTCCCCTATCTCAAGCAATGTGGTGTTGTTTGGGGTCCAGATAAGCTGCCCCTACACTGGCCCAACATTCTGCCTTGGGTAGTTGGGGCAGCAGCTCTATTCTGCAGATCTGTATGTCACAGTGAGAATCAAGACACTGAAACTGCTCAAAGTGGGGCTTTGCATCTGGACAAGTCCCTTCCATATCACTGACTTGAAGGGCAGGGATGTCTTCTTGTTAGTACCTTTGGGGGCCAAAGTAGGGCAATACTGGCTTGTGACCTCAGGAAGTGTTAAGAATAACTTGTCCCTGCTATGCAAGACAAAGTGAAGGGATGCAAAGTCTTTCAAGATATGGGTTTTTTGTTTGTTTGTTTTGTTTTGCTTTTTCGAGACAGGGTTTTTCTGTGTAGCCCTGGCTGTCCTGGAACTCACTCTGTAGACCAGGCTGGCCTCGAACTCAGAAATCCACCTGCTTCTGCCTCCCAAGTGCTGGGATTGAAGGTGTGTGCCACCACTGCCTGGCAAGATATGTTTTTCAAATTATTAAATGAATATATGAATACCATAAGTAGTAATAATACTACAGATAGACAGTGAAAGTAGTTAAATTTGTTTTTCTCTCTTCTATATATTTCCCCCTTTCTGGAGTAACTCTCTATTTAAGTTATCTAATCTTTTACAGTTTTTGTCATATCTTGGCAAAATATATATTGTAAAATAAAAAAAATAGTAAAAAAGAATTTTCAACTTAAAAAAAATCTGCTTTTCAGTTTTTGTCAAGAATGTTAGAATAAAATATTAAGGAAGCAATTTGAAAAGCAGTACTTAATAAAATAGTCCTAGCCAGCTAATACTACATATAGTAAAATGAGGAACAACTGAGGAATTACATAGATCAACCTAGCTGGTGGACATGTCTATGGGTGACTGCCCTGATTATTAACTCATAGGAGGAACTAGCCCACTGAAGACAGTATCACTGAAGAGGTATATGAAGAGGTATATCTGGGGGTATACAGGTAAGCAGAAGCCTATGAACCAGCATCAAGTATCTTCCATGGCTCATATTGTACTTCTGAGTTTTTGGTTGGAGGTGATTCTGTGTGGAATAGTAAAAAGACTGCATTTATGTTCTTGCCTTGACTTCCTTCAATCAAAGACTATCATCTAGAATTGTAAGATGAAATAAACCTGTTCTTTCTGTGGAAAAAAAGTATGTGGTTTTGCCTGCATATATGTGAGTACACAGTATGTGTGTGCATGTGCATTCATGCATGCATGTGTGTGTGTGTGTGTGTGTGTTTACAAGGCCCACAGTGGCCAGAAGAGGGTGTTGGATCCAACTGGAGTTACTGACAGCTGCAAGCCACCATGTGGGTGCTGAAGTTGAAGAGCAGCCACTCCTCTTGAACCCTGAGCAGTCTCTCGAGCTTCCAAATGCAGTCTTAAGAAATGTAATAGTCACCTTTCCACCTGAGTATCCACCCCATATGCAGTCACCAAAGGTAGATGCTGATGTGGAAGTCAGGAAGTACATGCCGATAAGGGCCTGATATGGATGTCTCCTCAGAGGCCTTCAAGAGTCTGACATATTCAGAGGCAGATGCTCTAGCCATTGAACTGATCATGAGGTTCTCAATGGAGGAGTTAGAGTGAGGACTGAAGGAGCTGAAAGGGTTTGTGGCACCATGAGGAGAGCAACAATACCAACCAACCACAGCTCCCAGGGTCCTAACCACCAGGCTGGGAGCACTTATGGAGGGATCCAGGGCTTCAGCTGAATATGTAAGAGTAGAGGGCCCTGCCGGGCACAGGTGGAAGATGAGATCCTTGACCTCATGAAGGCTGGACGCCCCAAGGGGTGGGAATTTTGAGGGTGGGGAAGTGGGAGTGGGGGGGGTAGGTGGGGGTTATATCCACTGAGAAGAAGGTGGAGGGGTAAGGGGATGGGGGGTTCCCGGGTGGGTGGGGGATGGGGTAAGGGGATAACATATGAAATGTAAATAAAATATCCAATAAAAAAAAAGAAAAAAAAAGAAAAAAAAAAAGAAAAAAAAGAAAAAGAAAAAAAAATGTAATAGTCTTGCGAAACTGAAGTTAGGACTCTGTATATGCCAAGCAAGTTATCTGTCACAGAGCTACAAACCAGCTCAAAAGCCTTTGCTTTCTTTTTAAGAAACTCAAGCCAGGCGGTGGTGGAGCACGCCTTTAATCCCAGCACTTGGCAGAGGCAGGTGGATTTCTGAGTTTGAGACCAGACCAGCCTGGTCTACATAGTGAGTTCCAGGACAGCCAGGGCTACACAGAGAAACCCTGTCTCGAAAAAACCAAAAAACCAAAAAAAAAAAAAAAGAAACTCAAGTCAGTATGTCACAGCCTTCAATGCCCCCTCAGGTAGGAATAGTATTCTGCTTAACTCATGAGAATGAGTTCATAATTCAGACTATGTGCCTAGTAGATGGACTGCCTCCGAGAACCATTCCAATGGGAATTCTTCTGCAAAGAACCTCGTCTACGCTCGCCTGTAGGATATCATTCAGAGCTGCTCTCCTCTGTATACAGACACTGTGGCTCTCTGTTTATTAAATGAATGTTACTGCTGTTGACTTCATCAATCTTTCTTTTCATGCTGCGTGTTCATGAACATGGACACATATATTACCTATTCATCACTTTTACATTTCCTTTCATCAGACTTTTTGTGTACTAATGATGCATTTTAAAGTATTCATGAATGAGCTTCCAAATATCTGGGGTTCCACTGTACTTCTGTTCTCTTCCAGCTGCTCACTATTTGTCAAATTCTTTCATTTTCTGACTTGGCTTCTTTTCTTCTGTAGAATACCTAAGGAGATTTATTTGCAAACCTTTCCTCTTATTTTATTAAAATAATTTATGAATATGCAGTGTGTGTGTGTGTGTGTACATGTGCATGCTGCTGTATTTCCTCACAACCTGGCAAGTCAGGCATTAGCCCTATCACCAAATACTCAGCACAGTGTGGGGTGGGTTTCTGGAGTCTGTTAAGAAGAAGGTAAAACTGAAAGATGCTATCCCAGAGGATGCTGGGAAGTTGACTTGTGTTGATTTGAGTTTACCACACTTCTACTCCTTGGCCTTCGGCTAATGGGTAGTGAATTAATAAAGCAGAGCTTGGGATAGAAGAAATGAGAGTTGAAGCCATGGGCCTTATGCACCTTTCTTGTTAGGGTACATCCTCTCTTTACAATCGTCTTGCCAGTGTGGCTGGGACAGTGGTATTCCTCAACAAGCACGAGTAGGAAGCAGCTGGGGCTTAGTCAGGCCTTATAAATAGAGGATCTCATTCTATTCCTGTGTCCTCGTCAGGTTGTACCCAACCTAGAGAGGTGCAGCACAGAATTATAGCCAAAGGAAGAGGGCTGCTGTCCCAGGAAGCTCAAATCTGGGTTTGGACACTGAGCAGCAGGGCTTGCTCAGTCCATATGAAAGGATCCCAATCATAGTAGAAGCACTTTTTGCATTCTAAATTTCTGCTTGATCAGTGTTTTCCTGTGCTTGAATGCACCTAGAATCCCATGGAACTATAGCAAACAGCTAACTGCTCTTAGATTCAATAGTGCACCGCCCTAATGATATCAAAGTAAACAAGCAGGACCACACATGAGAGGGGCATATGTCTCACTCTCACCAATGCCCTCTGAGTTCTGCATGTGGAGCCTAGTCATCAGAAGAAGAGTCTTGGGTGAGCAGCGGAGAGCCCACTCAAACACTCAGAGGCCCCAGTATAGGCAAATCTTGGGTAGGAAGGGATGAGAGTGGAATGTATAAATAATGTTGGGGGTCAGAGAGCCCTGGTGAATCAGTAGTGTCACCTGACCACTTTAGGTCATGCTCAAACAGTGTGTCACCACGTTCCTCATAGGGATATTTGATGTCTGAAGAAAGTGTGGGCTGGATCAGGGCATGAAGCAGACCTCTGAATCATTCTACCAATGATTGCAGAGAAGCAGCAGAAGCCTTTGGACAACACAAAGTTAGAGTGGTAACTGCCTACCTGCCAAAGTTAGAGTGGTAGGGTTTGTGTAACTAGTTCTCCAGGGGTTCTGGAAGATGTGGGATACATGTTATTCCCTTTGTCTATACGGGTGGCTTCTATAAAACCAACAAAACCATCAAATCTCATACTGCAGACAACTGGGTCCAGATAAGGTGTTCTGTTCCCAATTCAAGCAAGTAGAAGCAGGAACAAATTGAAAGATGCAGGTGATGGGAGAACCCTGGCAGGAAGATGCATAGGCAGCTATGCTTAAGATGTTATGGACTAAATATCTGTTTTACTTCAAAATTATATGTTGCAGTCCAGTATCCAATGTAATAGTGCTTGAATGTGGACTGAGATAAGCCTGTAGGGTACCTCTTCCTTTCTCTCTCTCCCCCTTTCTCCATCCCCCCTTTTCTTTAGACAGCTGGAAGGTCACTGTACATGAGCTTAATTAATAGAGCTCCATTACCAGGTGTCGAACCTTAGACACCTTGATCTTAGACTTATAGCTGTACACACACACACACACACACACACACACACACACACATGTGTGTGTGTGTGTGTGTGTGGTGAACCAAGGTCTTACTGTTTCAGTATATAGTGTGTTTCAAAAGACTTAGATCACTGGAGCAGGTTTTAACTTAGAGAAGAGTGTGAAGGTCTCTTTCTTGGTTCCTTAAAAACTTCATTCAAACAATCTTTTCATATATGTGAGGTCTTTGGTTCCATCTCAAGAGTCATCAACCAACCCCTTAACCAACCCAGTAACAATCAACCAGCCAGCCAACCAACCAACCAACCAACCCACCAACTAACCTACCAACCAATGCAGCAACCAACCAACCAACCAACCAATCAACCAACCAACCAATGAACCCACCCACTCATCCACCCATATACCTGCCAAATAACCAACCAACCCACCTACCCTCTCACCAACCAACCAACCAACCCACCAACTAACCTACCAACCAATCCAGCAACCAACCAACCAACCAACCAACCAATGAACCCACCTACTCATCCACCCATCTACCTGGCAAATAACCAACCAACCCACCTACCCTCTCACCAACCAACCAACTGACCAACCAACCAACCACCCAACCACCCAACCAACCTACTAACCTACTCACCTATCCACCTGCCTACCTGCCAACCAACCAGTGAACCCACACTCCCATCCACCCACCTACCTACCAGCTGGCCAATCAATCAACCAACCAACCAACCAACCAACCAACCAACCAACCAACCAACCAGCCAACCTGCCAACCAACCCACCTATACACCAACCAACCAACTGCAGAAAGAATAGAAGATTGAAAAAAAAAAAACCAACTAAGCAAACAACAGCAAAACTTGTCTTTTTAGGATAAAAAGGGTTTGGCTGATATATGTACACAAAGTTTTTCACACAGTTGGCTAACCTTTCAAAAATTTTCAGTGAAAACATTTCTAATAGTCTAAAGATTTAAATAAACTATCATTCACTCAGACATGCTGGGTGCCAGGGTCAGCATATTATAGTCCAACAAATAGTGAGGTCAGATTACATGTCACAAGAGAAATATTCTTTTGGAATCCAATTATTTTGGTCTGGACTCATTTTGTTAGCCAGAACATCTTGTCTTGTGCATTTCTGATGATCCTAATGCTCACTAGGATGCTGTTTGGAGATGGTATGTCTCCTTATGCTTTTGACGGGCTCTCCTCCGCTAGGGCTCATGGGTACTTTCTGGGTGCATGTTGCCACTTGAGTGTGTGTCTTTGAGAGAGGTCCTCTTGAATCCTTAGCCTATTTTAAAAATGAGCTTATTTGTTGGATTTTGACTTTTAAAACTTTATTTGTATGTGTGTGATGGGGGAGTGGGGCAGGGCTCATGCTTTCCACAGCCAGAGGATGATTTGTGAGAGCTGGTTTCTCTGATAACCATGTAGGCCCTGGGGATTGAACCTTCCCAACCAGGCTTGTGACATTTACCTGCTCTTCTGAGCCATGTTGACAGTCTGGATTGTTGCCTTTTTGCTTTTGATGTGTTTGGGTTCCTTCTATATTTTGAATACTGAGTTCTTATTAAATATATCAAAGATACCCTCTTGCCTTTTGGAGGTCACCTGTTCACTCTGGCCAAGTTGACTTTTTGTCACTTTTGTTTGTGTGTTGGATCAAAACAAAATCATCATCCTGATTGGCGTAATGAATATTTCACCATATTTTCTTTTCTTATAGTTTCCAAATTAATGTCTTATATTTAAGCCTTTAACCCATTTTTTTTCCATGTAAAGTGAGATAAAGGTCCAGAACATTCTCCTGCATGTTGGTATCACTTTCCATAGAGTTGCTTATTCAAGAATCTATTCCACTATAATAAACTGCATCACAGTTTATAGTTAAACCAAAATAAGTTCTTTCTCCCTTAAGTTGCTTCTGTCAGGGGATTTTATTGCAGCAATGGGGAAACTGAGACAGTGAGCTTCATAAAATTGTCAGTAAATAACCAGAGCAGCTCATCAGAAGACAGAACACATCTTTCCACATCTGTCCTCAGTGACCTACTTCCTCTCACTAGGCTCCACCCCCAGCTTGTCACCACTATTCCTTCTTTGTATATATGAATGCAGTTGCTTTCAGGGGCCAGGAAGGGGAGTTGGATCCCTTGGTTCTGGAGTTACAGATGCTTGTGATTCACTTGATGTGGGTCCTGGGAACTGAACTCAGATCCTCTGGAAGGTCTGTTCTTAACCAGTGAACCTTTCTCCAGTCCCCCTTTCTAATGTTTACATTAAGTATGTGATACTGTTAAGGTAGAGTATTCCCTGTTTGACTGTTTGTTTAATCTGTTTTCATGCTTCTCTTATTAGCATCCTTAGGTTGCCTCTCTTCATTCTTTTCTCCACTGAAATTCCAGTGATGCTGAGCTCCTTCACCTCTCATCACTTAAGAACAGATTTTGAGTGTGCTGTGGAAGTTTTTCTCCATCAGTACTCTGAATATCTCTTCCTCCAGTTCCTCCTTCTCCCCTCCTGCTCCTCCTGCTCCTCCTGCCTTTCTTCTTCCCCACACCTCTTATTTCACCTCCTCCTCCTCCTTTTGAGATAGGGCTCAGGTGGTAGCCCAGGCTAGCCTTGAACTCATGGTAATCCTTTCTTAGCCTCCCAAGTATTGGGATGACAGGCATGGCCCATATCATGCCTGGCTCCACGCTCTTTCTGCCTGTTATGTTTTCTGCTGAGATATACAGTTAGTACACACGAGAGCTCTCATGTAAAAAATGAGCCTATTTCCCTCACTGATTTCAAAGCTGAGAGTGTTTGAAATCTGACAGTTTCATTGACACATATGTTAATGTTGAAGTGTTTGAATTCCATCGGGAGCTGAGAATTTGAATGTCCCATGATTCTTAAGTTTTCAGTCTTTCTCTCTCTCTCTCTCTCCTCCTACCTTCCTTTCTTTGCTTCCCTCCTTCTCTTCCTTCATTCCTTGTTTTTTTTTTTTGTTTCTTGTTTTTTGTTTTGGTTTTGAGACAGGGTCCCATTATATAGCCCCAGCTCTCCTGGAACTCACTCTCTAGATCAGGCTGGCTCCGAAATCAGAGACCTGCCTGGCTCTGCCTCTGGAGTGCTAGGATTAAAGACATGTGCCAATACTGCCTTTCAATATTATTTCTTTCAGATAGATTTCATTCTTTTTTTTTCTTTTCCTTCATCTCTTATAATTCTTGACAGAGTTCTTGTATAAGTTGCTCTTTGTCTGGTGTCTATCACAACGAAAAGTAAGAAATAGTGGTGACAAGCTGGGGGTGGATCCTAGTGGGAGGAAGTAGGTCACCGAGGACAGATGTGGAAGGATGTGTTCTGTCTTCTGTCCTTCACACACTCTGTCATGAGATGAGCTGCTCTGGTTATTTACTGATAATTTTATGAAGCTCGTTGTCTCAGTTTCCCCATTGCTGCAGTAAAAATTCCCTGACAGAAGCAATTTAAGGGAGAAAGGGCTTATGTTGGTTTAACTATAAACTGTGATGCCATTTATTATAGTGTGAAAGACATGGCCACAGGCAGGGAAGGCAAGATGGAAGAGCAGGAGGTTGGCTGGCCATATTGCATCTATACCCGGAAAACAGAGAGCAACGGAGCTCAGCTCTCCTTCTTCTTTTTATATAATCCAGGACCCTAGCTCAGGGAATGGTATCACCCATGGTGGATGGGTCTTCCTGCTTTGATTAATCTAATTAAGGCCATACTTCATGGGCATAACCTGACCTAAATAATCTCCCACAGGTTTAACTGGAGGCTTGTCTTTGGTGCTTCTGAGTCTGTGAAGGATTATGTTGGTGACTTAGCAGTTGGTGTTTTTTTGCTACTGTAAGTTGTGGGATGCGAGTAGAGGAGCTGTGGTCCTAGTGTCTTATTTTCTGTCCTTATTGGGTGACCCAGCCTTGATGTTATAGCCTTCTCACAACAAATTGAAGGCTCATAGTCTCTAGGGCTGTGAGGAAGCTCTTGCTGGCAGATTTTGAAGCATTTGTAGCTGGGAAAAGGCAGAAACAGGACTTAGGGACACTACAATGCTGTGATTGAATCCAGTCACCATCTTAAAAGAATTCTAAGCAATCTGAAAAGAGAAGGAATGAGAAGGAGCTGCTGGTGCTGGGCAGGGGGCACACAAAGGGGCTCTGTTCTGAAGCCCCTAGGGTGCCCCTTGGCTAGTGGACTATCATGGCTGTCAAAACAGAGAGAACATTCCTCAGCCAACCCAGGACACAAAGGCTAGGCTTGGGCCAGGAGCAAGTCACTAGGTAGTTTTATTAGTCCAGCCAGAGCCATAAATCCTCCCCTGGAATGCTGGCCTGTCCCCTGCCTCTCTTCTCCCCTTTCAATATTGCTGCCTGAGAGCAGTAACCAACCAGGCAACTCTAAGATGGGGTTTTTCTCTTTCGTTTTCAGAATAACTTTTTAGTTCACTAGAATGGTAATTGTTTACTGTGTGAATTTTGGAAACTACTGAAACTGAAGAAGAGAAAGTTAAGCACACATAATAAAGTCAAATGCTTGTATGTGCTTATACACATACTTACAGCTGTGTGTGTGTGTGTGTGTATGTATGTGTGTGTATGTGTGTGTATGTATGTGTGTGTGTGTGTTTCAGAGACATGGTGTTAATGTTTTGACAGCCATTTTATTGTGAAATACAATACACAGCACATTACCATAAGAGATGTAGTTTAGCAGATCATTACGCGATTCCCACGAAACCCAAACCATAAACTCAGTCAGTTTGTGCTGAGCTGCCTGCCTTTCAGCTCTGCCTCAGCACCAGCACTGCGTGGTGCTGGTTGTGTATGTACCCACTTGTCCCTCTTTGTAGTTCACAATCTTCGCAAGTCCCCCCACAGTTCTGCTAAGCTTAATTTTGAGGAAGCCACTGGAGGATGAGTCCATGGAGTCTTTGCATACTGTTTATCTGCTCCTATGCAGTGGCTGCGCCATTTCACACATATCCACTTACAGCTGATGGGCATCAGATGCTGTCTCCTGTTGGGCCTTTAAATGTGACTCTGGCTCCAGAGACTATGTTTCTACTCTTCTGACCATGCCCACATCACATTTGATACAAGGTCTCCAGAGAAAATAATACTAAAGTACTTTTCAAATGGTTCCAAAATTGACCCTCCAAACACTCTTCAAGTCTCATGTTATACCTGGCCGTGCAGTTATGGTCCTTGCAGAAACAGTTTCATGAGTATTCATGGAGTAGATGGATAAATGAGGAGATGGAGGTGGATGAGATGGATGAGGAAGAGAAGGAGGATCATGCAAAAGAGGGAAGAGGGAGGAGGAGGAGGCAAAGAAGGAAGAGGGATGAAGGAGGAGGACAAGAAAGAAGGATGAGGAGGATGAGAAGTCAGACCAGATGGTCATTGAGGTATTTTGTGGTTCTGTTTTCTGTATCACTGGTCCTATATTGCTTACTTATATTTAATATGAATATGTTATATATAGTATAGTTATATATTAGTAATGAGTATATATAAATTTACTTATGAATTGTATATACAGATATGAAATATGTACTTAGTTATTGTAGAGAACTGAAGTGTATCAGTTCACATAAACAGCCAATGTCGATTCTCTGCACAGTATTTTTCAGGTCATCCCTGCCTCATAGAGTAGTTTCCTGAGGTAAACAGGCAATGAGGCAACTTTAGTAGATGCTTTAGCAAATGTGCCTTCCCTTCGTGTGAATTACACTTATAGAATGCTGCTGAAAGGTCCATGGACCTAAGCCTTCTGATCATTGGCTTTTTCCAGCAGAGCATTCCACTCTGCAGGCACAAGCCCCGAGCAATCATGTTCTAGGGGGACTGAGTGATGTCATCGCCAATCCTATTTTGACTGAAGAAAATGTTAACCCGCTTTGTGTTGCTCTTCAAAACTGTTTCCATTTTGTGTGCTACCAATTAACTCATAAGGCATCCTTACTCCTCACATTGTTTTGAGAGACTGGCTTTGAAAACGTGTGAACACTCCAGGATCATGCATTCAGGATGGCCAGTCCTGCAGACCCCTGGCGTGTTTCCTGAGCAGCATACAAGCCTGCCAGCCAGATGGGAAACACTCGCTCTGCTTTTCATGAGCACCACCCCCATGCCTGAAGATTAACTGGCTTTTTTGGAATCCAATTTCGTTTCTACAGAGCTATCAAATGTGAAACATTTTTAAAGAGAAGTGATAAGATTATTTACTTATATCTTTGCTATGTAATTTTGGACCATTAAGTGTGACCTTTTTAGATTTTTCTACTAAAACAGTACACTGGTTTATATTAAGTACAAGTAGAAAATTCAACATCCTCCAAAAACAACACATAATTTTCAGACATATTTTACTCATATTAAACATGTGGTTATTGCATTACTAAAAATATCAAAACAATTTATGACTTCTGGAAAATCCACAGTGCTGGGTCTTATTTGTTATTTTCCTTAAGCATCAGGGTGTGAGCTGTCGGGAGTGAGCGGCCCTACTTATTTTCTTTCAGATATTTTTAGTGTTTCTCATTATAGACAGCTTGTCAGGAGAAAAGCAAATTTGTTTCTTTTGAGCCTTAAAGTACCAATTTCATCTTCCTTTAAAATTTTGAAGATTTAAAAAAAAATCTCATTTTAAGTGAAGCAACTTAAATGCCTTTATGTGACTAATTTTTAATCTATTTCATCTGTTTCAAACTAGCAAATCAATTTCTACCTCCCAGCTTGTCTTTCCCCCCGAATGGTAGAATTAATATTTGGAAAATGTAAAGCTTACATCTCAGATGACTGGACACTAGTGAGAGGAGCTACAGCTTGCACATCAAGTCTTGGAATATATGCTGGGAAAGAGATGGCCATGGAGAAGACCAACAAGCTGATGAACTGAAAGGCACAGGCCACATCCTCCCACGATGTACATCTGGAACCCCACTCGTATTTGTCCTTGGGGAGGACATAGCATCCACTTCCTTCCTGGCCCTCATTTGTGCCATCTGAGTTTTCTCCCTTGGATACATAGACTCCTTTCTTGAAGCTGGGACATGATTCTCACTTGGTTGTGGCTACCAATCTTGTAGCTTCTCTCTTGTCTTAGCTATTGCCCCTCAGTTGGTTCTTTCTTCACTTGCTGGTCTTTACTTAAGAGCCCGGGACACATTTATCCAACTGTGAACGGACCTCAGAGTTGATTCTTAGTCTCTCTGCTTTGGAGATCATCATTGTTGGATCCCAGGAGCCCCTCAGTGCTGAATGCTGACTCCATCTACAGGCCACACACGTCAGCCGGGGGCCCAGACCCCAGTAATCAGTCACCTACCACCTGATTAGTCACTTGTTTCTGCTCTGTTGACCTCATTTCCAGCATTCCACTCAGATCCATCTACTTCTCTCTATCTCACACCTAAGCTTACTCCAAACCTTTCTTGCAATCTCTTCCCTCATCTTGTAAAAGCTGCTTAACTGGTTTTTTACCCTCTCATTTCCCCTATCCCACACTCATTTATAATCCACAATACAGCCAAAGATCCTTCCAGAACACAAATCTGATCCTATCTTTTCTCTAATTAAAATGGTTCAATGGTTCTCCATCTCATGGAAAAAAAAAACCCAACCTTCACGTGACAAAGTGTTTTGAGCAGGCTAAGAGTTTTCCTGTGTGGGTAAGGGCTAGATTCTGTAAGGCAGATTCTGAGAGCCCCTGACTAATGACAGAAATCTCCCTGGCCCTGGGGCTCCCTGAGGTTCAGCCAGCATATGAGGCTCCATGGAACAGTCTCCCTGCAGACGCCATTGAGTAGCGTTCATTGGCACATCTTCTGTACATGTGGAGTTCTGTATGAAGAAGTCCAATAACTCATGTAAAAACTGCAGTGGAATTTACTGTCTACTACAAGGAGCTTTGCAATAAATTCCTCCCTGAGTTCCATTACAGGAAATATTTAGTCTCTACCACTGGAGGCATCTGTTTTCTGTTGTCAAAAATCTCTGTCTCTGTAACCTGGAGTCTCTGTTGGCTATAAATGCCAGAAAACTTGGAACCAAATATATTAGCCAAGAATTTTAAACTGCTGAGCTCTGCAGGCCTGAGACTCTGACCCCCTTTAGCTGCCTTTAAACGCATTCTTCTCCACCATTCCTAAAAGAAATTATTCCCATGGGTTCCTGAACAACCTAAGGAAATCGGAGTGGGGAGTGCTTGGTACACCACCAGGGTTCACCATAGTCACTTTTCATTTTGTGATTATAATCTTCCAATTGGATTCATTCCTCCCCCTTCTCCACAATGTTGCTGTTTCCCCATACCATGAGAAGGGCTCAATCATGTCAGTCTTACTACCTTGCCTTGGTTTACTTCCTAGTCTGATTCTTCCTATGTGAGCTTCAGATCTTCATTATTATTATTTTTTTAACCAAGATATCTTTAGTCTTCATTTCTTGACTGAAGTATTCAGTATCTTCTGTCAAACCAGTTTCTAAGTCACCTCAGAGGCATCTTTTAAAGTCCTATCAGGAGCTTAAAGCTCTGAGGAGTAGAGGGATTTTGGTTAATATGACTTCTGGGGGAGGGTCTTAGAACACATCCCTTGGGGCAAAGAGGGAACAAGTGTGCTTAAGGTCCTTTCCCATCATTTCCACCTGTTGGCTAAGAAAGGGGCAGTTTAAGACAGGCCCTTGGAGGGCTGTACATGTGATCTTAGCAGCAAGATTTGATTCTCCCTTTACAGTGGAAAGCTGGGACTGTGGATGTAGCTCAGTTAGCATACCTAATATGCATGAGCTTGGTATTTGATCCCCGTCAACAAATAAAATTGGGTGTGACATTACACATGCATGCAATAGCAGTACTGAGGGACTTTAGACAGGGGGCTCAGAAGTCCAGGTCATTCTCAGTTGTATCATAAGTTTAAAGCCAGCCTGGCACACATGAAGTGCGTGCGCGCGCGCACACACACACACACACACACACACTCATACAGACACAGACACACACACACAGACACTCACACAGACACAGACACTCACACAGACACAGACACACACACACACTCACAGAAAGTGAGCAGGCGGCTTCATATTAATGAAAGGATGGAAGGGAAATTCTGTAAGTCTACTGCTGGGAAGGCCAAGGTGTGAGTTGTCATAGTCATAGGCAAAGCCAAGTAGAATCGTCAACAGGGCCGTGACTGAGTCATGTTCCAGCCTGTCCCTCTGGGCACCTGGGGAGACGGTCCTTTGATTATACTGTATCCTGTAAGGTCATACACTGTTCTTGATATGATTTGGCAGCTAAAGCACGGGCAGAGATGGTGAGGATCACTTCTGTGTAGAAGTTTTCAGAGTAACGAATGATTGCCTCTTTTCCTCTGTCATCTTCATTACCACCACCACCATAGGTATTACCTCCATCACCACATTATTACCACCACCATAACCATTAATTCCGTCACCACCATCATCATGACCACCATAACCGTTACCACCATCACCACAACCACCATAACCATTACCTCCATCACCACCATCACCACAACCACCATAACATTACCTCTACCATCATCATAGCCACCATAACCATTACTTTCATCACCACATTATTGCCACCACCATAACCATTATTACCTTCATTGCCACCGTCTTCATGACCACCATAAGCATTACCTTCATCACTATCATCATGGCCTTGGCAATAGCCATTGCTTCTATCACTACTAAATCCATAACCATTGCTTTCATCACCAACATAACCACTTCCATGATGCTCATTATCTTTAACACCACCATCCTTATTATCATGACTTACGTCATCATCACCACTATCACCATTCCCTCTGTTACTCTCCTCACCATCCGTACAACTGTTCCTTCCATCTCAATCATAACCACCACCATAGGCATGATTGACATCATCACTACCACCACCATCCGATTATTTGAATCATCTTCATCATCACCAGGACTACCATTACCACCATCACCATAGTCATTTTTCCATCACCATTAACTCATTCACTCATTCATTATCACCACCACTTTCATAAGCATTCCATTTATCACTATTATCATTACTACTACAATAGCCATTTCG
The DNA here is from genome assembly GCF_004785775.1 of Grammomys surdaster. Taxonomy (NCBI): domain Eukaryota; kingdom Metazoa; phylum Chordata; class Mammalia; order Rodentia; family Muridae; genus Grammomys; species Grammomys surdaster. The sequence continues at coordinate 19,489,594 of NW_021604569.1, read as the reverse complement.
CTCTTCCTTCTAAAGGCATCACCCCTCCTTTGCTCTCACTCCAACGTTTCCTCCTCGAGCTTTCAATTGGTTGGTTATGGCACCTCCTATTACCTACTTAGCTCTATTGTATTTTTTGTTTTCTCTTTTCTATTTTTCTCTACTTCTTGGCATCTTTCATCACTCATTTAACCATTATTTTAAATATCCCAACATCTCTTTCTTTATTCTCAGATTATTCATTTTAAAAACCAAATACCAAGAACTGGGCATAAGGAAATATTTGATAACACTAGCAAAAAAACTTCAGGTTTATATTACAATAAATGAAACCACTGTGCTCTTCTAATGCCATTGAGATGATTTGTCTTTTGTCTGTCATTTCCTGCGTACTAGTCGAGAAGTCTGCTGACCACTGGCTGTGCTGGCTGCCATATTTGCAGGGTAGACATTGTTGATGGGCACATCCTCTGTGTTTTATTGCTTGGCTCATTGCAACAGCAACTCAGCGAAAGGGCGAGTGCACACTGAGCAGTGTTTTCAGTGAAAACACTGAATCAAGCTCTGAACAAAAATAGATTCAAGTCAAGAATTCTGCCTATTTACCACTAAAGACAGTGTAAATGGAAGTAGTCATTTTAATACTGATGAAACACAGAGAAGAAAATATACACAGAAGCATAGCCACATGGCAAGTGGCTCTTTTATTGAAGCCACCTGAAGATTTCAGCAGCCCTTAGTGAGGACAGGGACTGAAGTTAAGCTCAGAACTGCACACTATAGACAGAGCTTTAAACAGGGAGAGCCACAGATATGACCTGGATAGTTAATTGTGAGCAAACCATGCTAAACTAGAAATTCACCATTTCCTAAGAACTTACAAAACTAAATATTATCTACTTTAATTTTTTCAAGAAACCCTGGACTACATATATAAACAATATTCTCACATTAAATATATATGTGTACATGTATGTACACAGATGGCATCACACACACACACACACACACACACACACTTTTTACTGGAAAAATTGAAGCTTAAGCTTAGTTGTCCAGCGTGCTGAGCTGCAGGTTGAGGACATCCTGGCAATGGGGGACAGAGCTCTGTTGGGAAGTGGGGGACTAATAGCCCTCTGTTCCCACATAAATGAGAGTAACAACAGAGCACAGTCACAGGGCATCCTCAGGACATACCTCTTCATGTTTCGTGTTTTCAGTTCTGCCTCTCTCTTTTTGAAAAACCCAGGAGGATGGGTTCTTAGGTCGAGGTGACAAGAGATGCACTCACCATGTTTGCTCTGGATTGTCCCTGGACAGTGGGAGGAACCAGTTCCTACCAGTTTGGAAATGTTGGTGAGAAGTCCTGCTTTGAGAGGAAGAAAGAGCCAGAGTTTTCCACAGGTGGAGTCTACACGGCACTTGACAGTTGCCAGGGAGCTGACAGGTCAATCATACTGTGCTGTGTGACAGACATGGCAGATGCACTGTTGAGGAATTCATTACAGGGTTCCAGAAAGGGATATATCAGTGTATACAATGTGGCAGCTAGAGAGGCAGGCAGGTTCTGGTGTTCTCCAGCACAGCAGATGGCTGTGGTTAACAGTGTTGTTGGGGGAGAGAGGACTCTGAAAATTTTTACTGTAAGGAAATGGCACCTGAGAAGATGGATATCCTAACAAATTCTGCCCCATATGATTTACAGTAGAGATGTATCAACTGAAACTGAAATAAAAGGTAACATGATGTTTAATTCGTGGGTAAAATAGAGTAAACATAAAAGGCAAAATAAAGCAAACAAACAGCTCCAGAGAAGTTATTTAAAGAGGACAGATGCTGCTGAGATTTGGATAAGAGTCCCAAAGGCCAAAGGCTTGAACCAGTCTCTGGTACTACTGAGAGGTGTTGGAACCTTTAGGAATGGGGTCTCATAGACAAAGGGAAGGTCATCAGGAACATCATTGAAGGGTTTACTGCACACTGTCCTCCTTTCTGTCTTTGCTTCCTGCTGCCACAGTGAACAGCTCATTTCATCCATATACTGCACCATGTTGTCCTGCCTCTCTAGAGGCCTGAAGGCAACGTGGTGGTCAATCTACCATGGACTGAAACCTCTGAAACAGTGGGTGGCATAAACTTCTCTTCCTTTTAAAATTAATTATCTCAGGTGTTTTTGTCACAGTAAGGGAAAGTTTACAAACAGGATTCATATATTTTTTTAAAAAAGATTTGTTTATTTTATATATGTGAGTACAATGTCGCTGTCCTCAGATCCCATTACAGATGGTTGTGAGCCACCATATGGTTGCTGGCAATTGAACTCAGGACCTCTGGAAGAGCAGTCAGTGCTCTTAACCGCTGAACCATCTCTCCAGCCCCTAAGATTCTTTTTTATATGATGATAATGGTACAGAATGAGTATTGAGGGAGAAGAAATAAAAATGAGGGGGAGATTGGGAGAGAGAGTACAGAAGGAAAAGAGACTGGAAGACCTGGAAGAGACCGGCTTGTGGAGCTGGAGAGATGGTTCAGTGGTTAAAAGCCCTTGCTGCTCTTGCAGAGGATCCTGATTCCTTTCTCAGCCCCCACGTTGAGTGGTTTTGCAACCGCCAATAACTCCAGCTCCAGGGGATCCTGCACCTTCTTCTAGCCTCTCTGGGTACCTGAATGCACACACACACACACACACACACACACACACACACACACACAAAGATTAAAAGTAAATATTTTAAAGAGAAAAGCAAAAAGAGGAGATAGGCTTATAAGGAAAGAAAGGAAGATGATGGAGGAGGTGGCAAACAGAAAAGACACCAGAGCAATGCACTAACAATGCCTCCTCCCTCAGGAAGGACTCCATACTCCTCAGCCCCTGAACCCTGCTGTCTCATGTCTCAGTTCTTAGCAGCTCTTGAACTATAAAAGACAACATCTGACCTCAAGATGTTCCTGTCAAATAGAGCTGACAGAAGCCCAGCGGTGGATCTACATATTCTTTCCTTGGCATGGGGCTGTGAGAACAGAAGGAAGAGAAACAGATGGGCTAACATAGTGAGTCTGTGGCTACCAGCTCGTGATGCCCAGATGCACACATACAATTTCAGTAGCTGGAAAGAGGCTGAGGACAGCAGAGAGTCTACCTTTAGCCAAGCAGCATGTTACAGTGATTGGTTTTCTTAAACAGAATCTCATTTCTTCACATGTCATAGATGTTAAGTGGCCAGGACATGTGGCATCATCATTGTCTTTCTTTAATAGCTGCTCTAGACAAATCTGTGATGTGGAGATTATCATAACATTTTAAGCATAGATGGCTACTTCCATCTCTGAGCATGCTTGCTTTGAATTGAGTGCTTGGGCGACTGGCCTGTTGGCAGGAGCAGCCACAGTGCAGGGATTCATGGAGGTGCCTTTGTAGCTGAGCCCCATGTTCAGGGCAGGTCTGTGTTTTCCTTTTTCTTGCTCTGCTTGGTAATGGCTGGGTTCTTTCCCAAATGGGTCTCTTTCACATGTCAGGAACACCTTGAAAACACCTTTGGGGTAGGGGATGCTCATCCCCCTCTGTAGCCTATGACTGTCTTTCTCTGACTTCAGGGATTGTCTGTGTCCCCTGCTCAGTGAATTCTGGTGACCACTGTCTATTAGAGTAGGGCTGGCTCCAGACAGTGGAACACATTGAAGATCAGTAATGCCCAGTCCTGTCTCAGGGCAAATGGCAGCCACATAAAAACAGTCTGAAGAAGTGAGAAACAGAGTCCATTCCATTTGATTAGGAGAGCCATCTAGATAGACAGAAGTGAGAATAATCAAAGCCATGGAAAGTTCAGGTAGAAGGGGAGCCACATTACTCAGAGAAAGAGTGGTAGCTAGCAGGTAGAAAAGAGCTGGGGCACCGGCTTGTCCCCAGAGTCCTGGTTATCGGAGAAACAGATGGGCCAGTCCCTTTACCTGGGAACTGCTTGGTCCACATTCAGAGGTCAACTGCCATTGAGGCCTGTGAGACTCTTCTATTTTCCATGGCCAGGCAGAACCTATGAGGAAAGGAGACCCTAGTCACTCCACTCCAAAGGGCTCTGCTTCTTGTAGAAAGTGAAGAGGTGCGGGCAGCCTTGAGGATCTGTCCTCCTTGCAGGGTTTCTTGTAGACCTGGTTGTAAGTCCCTTCATTTACTCAGTGAGTTCAACACACACAAGTTGCTCGCTTCATGGCATCCAGCTCTGTTCTCGTTTTCTCCCTTGGCCACCTCAGTCCTGCTGAGACGATCTCTATATGCTGCGATTGGTGGTAGGTGGCTGCGATGAACCTGAGGGAGGCTTGGAAAGGACGTGTGCCTGGAGGAGGGGCAGCATAAGCCCAGGGGCCTTTCTGGTTCTAGAGTCCCGATTTCACTTCAGGGTCACAGGCTGTCAGCATTAATAGAGGTCAGGGGACACCATGGCAGTGGGTAACCCACCCCATGAACAGTCCAAGACCTGGAGACTATAAACATACACCAGCAGGGCATACCCCAGATAGTAAGTATAGGAGAGAGGCTTGTATGGCCATGCTTTCTAGAACTTCATGGGGATGGGTTTGATGTGTGACTTGGTAGCATACTGAGTGTGTCCAGCCTAGAACTCCCGAATCTGGGTTCAGTTTCCAGCATGGAAAAGAGAACAGAAATCTCCTCAGGAGCTGACGGGTACACCTAGAGCTGAGATGGAGATGGAGAAACCCTGGCTGTTTCACACTGTTGATGTGGGGGCCCAGGGCAGCCAGCTTAATAGCCTAATACACAGACAGTCCTCAGATCAGCTAAGCAATATAATGTATCCAAGGGGGGGAAAATCTAGAACGCCCTCCAAAATATAAAGTGGATTGGAGATAAATTACCTCTTGAAATGAGAGCTGGCTATCCACTTTTCATACCAGAGCTGCGGCAGCAGACAAAGCTGTGCTCACGGTGCCTGAGGCTGTAGACAGTCTCTTCCATACACACAGACTTTGTGAGGCAGGGTGAGCTTGGGAACCCTGGGAACCTTCTGAACAGTCCCCTGGTCAAGCAGATAAGGGCAATGTCAGGTTAGCCTTAGGGATCAGAGACTCATCTAGTAGGATAAGAAACTGGCAGAGGCTCTGAGAAAAGAGCTGGGTGTGGAGGAGGGGCTCATTTTTGGGTCCTGTGCTGCTGTTTGTTGACACACCTGGGATTGCTTTTCATCACTGAAGGTTTCTAATCATGTCTTATAGAACTATAGAGTTGTAATCGCTGAAAGGATCTCCGAGTGACTGGCAGTCAGTGTAGGATCCTCTACTGTGGTGGACACAGGACTGCCCAGTTCTGAGTCAAAACCACCATTGAATACATGCTCTTTGCATTTAAGACTGTCAGCCACTGCCTGTGACCCCTTCATGGACTTCACAATTCTTTACAAGGACAGAATTTACTTGTTCTTTTTAGAAACACAGGATCGTATGGCATTCCAGTTAAAAGACAGCCAGGCATCACAGGTTTAGAAATGAGGAGAAATGGGGGCAGAGTAATGCTGAATGTGTCATTGGTATGGTGCAGGGAGAAGCCCCTAAGAGTTTCACAGCACAGTCTCTGGGCTCCCAGGCTGAGGCAAGCTACTACACAGTGTCCTGACTAAACCCAGCCATGTTCAAGCTGCATTCTGACTGAAGATGGCTCCAGTCCTTAGCGTTTCCTCATTCTCCTGAGGGTGACATGAGTCTTCCTCAGGCTTTGATGTAGTGAAGGCTTTCTATGTGAGCTATGACAGCCCCTTACTGGATGGTGGCAAGTGTTTCAGAGACACCAAGGAAAGAGGCTCCATGGGGGTTTAACTATTTATGGGTTAACTATAATAACATTTGCTAACAGCTCTGTGAGGAAATTCTTCTCACAGGTGTTGAACAAGTCAGACATCTCTGCCACAATCCTACGAGTTTAAAACCTGAATGGTTTATTTCAAGTAGCATGCTGTGTATGCGTGGCTAAACACTAACTTTGAGGCATTTTGAGGGAGCTACTTATTTGAAAGAGACAAATTAACAATGGGATAAACAATGCTTTCTTTTCCCTTAAGTAGGTAGCAAGATAACATCCTGGTAATTACACTTAAAATGATGCCTGGGACATGGAAGTCATTGAGTGAGCAGCTGAGATCCAGCAGCTATCCATGGTATCATGAAGTCAGTGGTGCCCACGAACTTAGTGCCAGGTTTCAGCAGTCTGCTAATTTTGGCTTCACCAATTGACTTCCACTGTGAGTGGTACTCTCCAGAGGGGACCAAGAAATGGAGAACAGAGCTGAGAAGTGCCTTGGAAACTGTCAGGAGACACTGCTTGGGAAATACTGATTTCTCCCATGCTTAAAGATTCCACAGTCATGCAATGAAAACTCTCCATCTTGGCCAAATTAACATCATCAAAGTTAGCATTCAAAAATAAACATTAAAAGATCATCTTTAAATAGCACATGCTATGGTTAGAACACCCAGTGCTCCCTCTGCCTGCTGAGTTCACTCAGGACTATAACCACCCTCACCAGATGGTGATGGTCATATTGTAAGAGGATGGAAACTCAAGCCCACTACAGTGTGGGGTGGAGCCATGGGGAAGTGATCCATTTTAGATGAGGTCATTAGAATGGAGTCCACCTGATGGCTTCATGCGCAGAAAGAAACAAGTGTACACAGATATACTCTTTGTTGCTTGCCCAGTGATGCTTTGTGTTACCCCAAGACTCCTGCCAGCAAGATGATCATTATCAGAACTAAGCTAACACCAGCTTATTTTATACTCTGAAATGTTCAAAGTGGCAATCTCAACAAACCTTTTTTTGTTATACAGTTATCTTGCCTCTCGTCTTTCATTATACTAATGAAAGCCAGAACAGCCCCATAAGGACCAAATTTTTTGAGTCCCCAGATAGGTAATAGGCATAATTAAGAAGGAAGCTTCATCATATTTTCTCTAATTTCTTTAATTCGTCTACTTTCAAAGTGCCCCGATGCACACTTGTCTTTTCAGCTATTGAGGGGCTAACACAAAGGGATTTTCTAAGCTCAAGACATATCTGAGTAACCTTATACAGACTGAGCAGGTTATATTCAGGGATATACATGTATACACATATACATATATACATCTAATAGCAGTCAATAAAAAAGAGGCCATGAATTTGAAAGAGAGCAAGGAAGGGTATATGGTAGGGTTGAAAATGAAGAGGAAATATACTTATATTATAATCTCAAAAATATTTTTTTCATCTTAATTACGTGTGTATGAGTGGGAAGTGGGTAGGGTTGGGAGAGTGTGTGCACATGAGCACAGTGCCTCCAGAGGCCAGAGAGTGTGCTTTATTCTACAGAGTTGGAGTTTCAGGTGCTTGGGAGACTCCTGACGTGGGCATTAGAAGTGGAACTTCTGATTTCTGGAGCAGCAGTATCCAGCCTTAGCCACTGAGCCCTCTCTTGAACTTCCTGCATGAAATGTCTAAGCTTTGTTAAACAGTGTAAAAATGATGTCTCTAATACTTGTGACCGTGAGATGAGGATGCTCACAAAGAGTGAGTTAGGCTGCAACTTGTCAACATCTGCCCCATGACATCAGTACTGTATACTTACTCCTTGGCTCAGTAGTCCAGATTTCAATAATTTATCTCTAGGAAATATTTCAAGACAGGGAACTATTTAGAAGCAGCACAGTGCTCACTGTAGAATTTTACAGTAGAAAAACAAGGCAGCCATTTATAGCAGAGACTGGGCTGGAAAACTACATCCCATGAGACAACTTGCCCCTCTCCTCATCTGTTTGAGTAAATAAAGCTTTATTGGAATGCAGTTGCCCTCATTCATTTGTGCTTTGGCTCTGGCTGCTTTTGTACTGGAAAGGCACAAGTGAGAGGCAGAGACACAGATCTCATGGCTCACAAAGCTGCAAAACCCCATCTGGCTCATTCTGGTAGTATTGACATTAGAACCACTGGCAAGACACCAAGTTATTCTCTTTATATTTCCCGTAAATCTTAAGTTTAACTGTCCATAGTATTTTATACTTTTCTTACAATTGCAAATGGAATTGTTTCAAAAATGATATTCTTTTTTTGTTGTTGGTGGTGATGGGTGTGGGAAAATCATTTATCATCCAAATATTTACATAGCAACCAATGAGACTCTGAATTATCTCACTTGCATGGTCAGATATTCTGGACTTGATCTTGTTAAACTTTTTAGGCAGGTATTATCTAGAAGTATTAAAAAGTGAAATGCTGACAGTTGTCACCACAGGATAAGCCTTTGAAACATGTCCAGTGAGTGAACCATATTTAACACGATTCCATGTGCCAGTAATGTCCCGAGCTGGCAAACCAATGATGACAGACAGTAGACTAATCCATGTGGAGAGAAGTAGGAAGAGGATGAAAGCCCTAACAGGCATGCGGCTTCTTTTGCGTGATGAGAACTTGCTGCTGTTAAAGCTCGGTGATGGTGGCGTAGCTTTGTGAATCAAAGCTACTGCACTGTACTTGATAATGGTGTGTTTTATCTAGACAAGTAACCTTCTCTAAAAACATGTCCAGTGCTTGGGAACCATGGAGTAACCCAGAGTGTTTGTTGTCATGACTACAGGACAGTGCCGCTCTCACTAGCTCCAGGCTCTACATAGACTCCAGTCTTGGGTGATTGGTTGCCAGGGGCACAGGGCTGAAACATACCCTCCCAGACTCAGAGGTGAGACTTGGGAACCGTTTTCTCTCAGTATTCCCTGCTTCATATCTGTTGGCATCCCAGCTAGAGGAGAGGAAGTAATACTTTGAGCTAAGACCTGTGCCTGATGGAGTTAGGACACCTGCTTCTTACACATTTATGGATAAGGTTTTCCTCTGACTATTGCATCTCGTCTTCATATAGTATTGCATGACTGCTCTATTAGAAATGCAGTAGTGGGAATCCATGAGCATTCTACGCCAAAACAGTGCATCTATGGTCTGGCTCCAAAGCACCTACCAGGTAGGCACTGCAGTTGTTGAGAGGGAAGTGGGAACATGGGAAGGTTCTGGGCATATTTTAAAGTGCTCTATAATACTAAGTCTCAGCAGCTCATGAGTTATAACCATTCTTACAAGATGAAAAGATTCTGGGGGCAATGGTGACACTGATTACACAGTTACATGAATACATTAAATGCCACTAAGTTGTTCTGTGCAATTAAGAATTGAGAGAATAGTAAATTGTATGCAATTTGTAGCTTACTGCTTTATGTTTTGTTGTCCTTTAAAGAGGAAAGCAAAAGTTGCATCTTTCCATCCATGGAGACCAATGACCATGGTCCCCGGAGCCCTCAGACTGATGGCCACAGTCCCTGGAGCACTTAGGCTGATGGCCACAGTCCCTGAAATCATCAGGCAGCTGCCTTCTCTCTCCCAGCTGCCAGGCTGTTCTCTGATCGCCATAGATGCTCTCAAGGCCTGTGACCAAGCCTTGAACTTGCTGCGAACTTTCTGGAGTTTCCCTGCTACCCCCTGGCCAGGCTGCTATAAATAATAATGATGATGATAATGAAAAGAACTACCCAAGATGCAGCAGGAGGCTCTGCAGACTCACAGACGCACTGGGGAATGAGAAATGTCAAGCCCAGGGACTGCTTCATGGACTCAGTGCTAATAAATCATAATAATTAAATACGAGTCTTCACTGCTTGAAATTCATTTCTTTCATTTCTTGTAGCATGGCAGGAAGATGAAGGAAATAACAGACCGTCCTCAACCCTGACATCCTCCAAAGACTCAGAGTTGGTCCAGGACCTACTGGCTGTTTTTGTCTGTGGCTCTCAGTCCCTGGGCATGTCTGCCTGCAGTCTGGGCCTTATCTCTAAGGCAATTTTTTCATTTTCTTCTTTCCTGTGTAGAGGTAGTGAAAGTGACCCTTAGGTGTAGACAGCACAGAGCCTGGAGATAGATTGACAGTCCTTTGCTTTGTTCTTGCCAGGCTGAGTCAGTTCCATGCATGCCATCGAAGCTGCAGAAAGCTGCTGATAACTCAGAAAGCTGAAGCTAAAGGGGCAGCAGTTGGCTTAGGTCCTCATCAGAATGTGTGTTGTTCTGAAGAAGCTGATCTCTGCTGTGCTAGTTAACCAACATCTCCTTGACCTCTGTGTCTTTCCACTCTCAATGTTTATCCCTCACACTGGCAAAATCCTCTAAGGGCTGGTGCCCGAACAGGACAGCTGTTTTCTGTGCAAGGATCTAGCTTATGGCTTCTTTTCTGGGCTCCATCATCCCCATGGAAACTGCCTTTTCCTTTATGGCCGGGGGAAATGCAAAGAGACCCTTTTTACACTTCTTACCACCTGCTTACACTTTTGCACAGAAGTGATCCACGTGCATGTTCTCTCCCAGCTGCTTACCCAGACCAGCCCCTGCCCCCTTCCTGGGTGATGGGATGCAGAGTTTCCCATTTCTCAAGAAGAGAGCTGGGGGTATGGTCCGGCGACACTGACTGATGGTTGCATTTTTTTTTCCGTGTCTCAGCCTTTGGGTCTGGTTATTTTTTGGCTGCAGAGACTGTCCTTGAGCTGGAAATAATGACACAACTCCTTTGGCTTCTATGTAGTAGATGCCAAAGCAACACCCCCAAAGTCTCTAGGTATTGTCAAATGTGCCATGGAGCAAAATCTTCTCCCATTAGGAAGCTCTCGTATAGGTCATTCCCTGTCTGTGCTAAAGTTATCCTTGCTGTGGATATTTGCTTATGTGGGCTTGGAGCTCTCACTGTCTCCTGACCACGGATCAACTGTCTTTGTGTGTTTTGGTTCTTGTTACAGTTCTGTGGAAAGTCAATTAAGGGAAAGCTGTCACATTCTTGTCAAAATAATAGACTCTACCTCTAGGTGGAGATATGCTACAGTTTGCTCCCTGAAGAGATAATCTTCTTGGCCCCATCAACCATCTGGCCAAAGGAGCATCCCTCAGGATGGTGTTTATCTTAAGCCATTCTGAAGAGACAGAATAATTAGTTCTTTAATGAAACAATATACCTTTCCTTCCCAGAACGTCTGTCCCCCTAGCACTTTCACTTCAGGTCTGCCATAAAGTTCTGTTGGGTCTGCTCATCTTTCTGCATCCTGACACAAAAGGTGTGACTTTTCCTTCTTCATTTCTTGAAGAAGAAAGGATGCTGTGTTGTGGTGTTGCAGGAAGGGGAAAGCTGAGGAACCAGGCAAATGTGGCCAGTTCCAGCCCCACCTTCAACTTCTTTCTCCTTAATCCAAGGTAATGATTGTATCAGCCTTAGTGTGTTAGTCAGCTTGACTGTTGTATGAAAGTAGCCACACGTCAGAGGACTCAACAACAGACATTTATTCTGTCACAGTCCTAGGATTTAGATGTCTGAGATTAGGTATGGGCAAGGTCAGTTTCTCTAAAACCTTGATCTTCAGCTTGTAGACACCATCTTCTACTGTACTCTCATATCTCCTCTCCCTCTGAGTGTGTGTGGTCATGCCCTTATCCTGTTTTCTCTAAGTATATGGTTACATGACAGCAGGACTCACCCTAATGGTTCTCTTCTGGGTTTGTTGTTGTTGTTGTTGTTGTTGTTGTTGTTATTTGTTTGTTTGTTTTTTCTTTTTGGGTTTTTTTTTGTTTTTGGAGACGGGGTTGCTCTGTGTATCCCCTGGCTATCCTGGAACTCACTCTGTAGACCAGGCTGGCCTCGAACTCAGAAATCTGCCTGTCTTTGCCTCCCAAGTGCTGGGATTAAAGGCATATGCCACCTCCGCCTGGCTGGTTCTCTTCTGTTTTAATTGCCCTTTTGAAGACTTTATCTTTAGATATAGCCACATCTAAGATCCTGGAATTAGGGTTTCAACACAAGAAAGGAAAAGGGTCAGATTAGTTCCGTAATACCCAAGATTAAGTAAAACGATAAAGGACTGAATGCAGCCATGTGCCCTAAGCATGCATTCATCCTTGGCATTAGCTTTATACAGTAGTTCGTATCTAGCTTTCAGATTTCCTCTCCAAACCCACATTTTCTACTCCTCCCAGTCTGCACCTAGTCTGAGGAATCAATACTGTCCAGCCTCAAATTCAATTTTGTATTTTCCTCAATTTTCATTTACCCTGTTCTCAACCACAGAAGTGGTCCACACTGCTCATACATAGCAATGTGTAGTCATTTACCTCTGGGGGGGGGTTTACAAAGCTTCAGCGGCATCAGGTCTGTGTGGCTACTGGACTCAGACAGGAGGGGCACATGAAAAAGAAAGTTCCTGATAGAGGCTGTGATGGAATGATGGCTAGTGTGGAGAAGCAGAACCCAAGGCAGCAGCGTGGGACAAGGATGAATTGTCACCATTCAGCCCACCATTCAGCCCTCACCATTCAGCCCAACTATGGATGAAGATGGGTCACATCTGGCAAAGGCTGAGGTTCTGATGAAATAGCTGCTGAATTCAGAGCTGGTCTATGTTTCCCCAGAAGGTTTGAGTTCACTTCTGTTATGATCGACTGAAGCCCAGATCTAAGAGGAGAGTCCTGATCCCAAGTCACAGGGCTCTAGATTGACATGAGCAGCTTCATTTTGTTTGTGACCACAGCTGGTTGCTGGGCGAGTGCGTCAAGCACCTGAGTCCTGATTATTATTAACATTATTACTGGGAGATAAGGATTATTATTATTATTAGCACTGGCAAGATCATTTGCGGTCAGCCGAGCACTCACTGGTTATCCATACAATTTCCTTCCTGACATTGGATGCGATGCTAGTGATGTAAATGTCTGTGTAGGCTCCAGCTGACTGTAGCCCGCCACAACCCCTTCCTCCTGCAATACGGTCTTGTTACTGCTTCAGACACTCTTCGGTTTCAAAGTCACCAATGGCTTGTGTTCCGTGAGATCGGAGATCTATCTTTATCTTCCATTTTTATCCCCTTCTGTCTTGGTAGAAATCTCTGTCTCTGTCTCTGTCTGTCTGTCTGTCTGTCTGTCTTTTTCTCCCCTTTCTGTCTCTGTCTCTCTTTCTTTCTCTCTTTCTTTCTCCCTCTCTTTCTCTCCCTCTCTGTCTCTCTGCCTCTGTCTCTCTGCCTCTGTCTGTCTCTGTCTCTGTCTCTCTCCCTTCAGTACACAAGTTGTTACATTAGAATCTGAATGCAATGATGACAGAGTAAGGGTGGTATTATCTGTGTGAGTGGGAAATGTCTTGGTAGAGTTGAAGGTTATGGGAATGTTGCTAGACTCTTAGGAGAGTGGAAGGCAACTTTTTTCTTTAGGTGGATCAGATTCCTATTTTCCTGGCTCCACCTTCCTGAATTTGCTGGTGTCTCCTATTGGCAGGGAATGATGCTATCTACTCTGGGAATCAGAAGAAGGGAAAGGATCCCAGATAGATGGAAAAGATTGGAAGGGTGTGTGATAAGGAGTGATCAGAAGTTTTCTATGTCCACTGACAGAACCACACGTGTCCGGGCTGTGTTCATCCCCACTACCTTGTACAAATGGCAAAGTCCAAAGTGGAAACCCGGAGAGTTCAGCTTTAAAAGCCTGCAAGTCCCTGACAACAAGACAGTAGTAGGACTTTGAAGAATGCCATTCAAAATATTTGGTAACCAAGTCATTAGGAGCCTTTTAATACTGCTTAGATTTTGGGTAATCTTAGATTTGCATATAAGCAGGTCTTTGCCTATGGATGAAAATCACCAGAAGCCGAGAAATCTTCTCTCTCCCCTTTCCTTTGATCTCGAGACAGAGTAAAAGTTGAAGCTATGGGATTTGTGCTCCAGTCCTACCCAGACTTTGCTCTGGAGTTCTAGTAGTGGGGATGAGCAGCCGTATGTGGATGTAATGTGAAAAGTCTTATGTGTGATAGGTCAGAAGAGAGTAGGAAGTATCCATCTGGGTGCAGGGTACATGATGGATAGTATCTGTCCTCAGGTGATTCTGATGGCCACTGTACCCTGAGGTTCGGAGGTATGGATGTTGTAAAGGGAAGGAAGGTGAGCAACGTGCCCTTCTAGGCAATCAAGAGTGCCCCCTGAAGCTCTGCTGGTGGGAGCACTTCATGCAGTTCTGCTGGTGGGAGCACCACAGCTCTGCTGGTGGGAGCATCACAGCTCTGCAGATGGGAGCACCACAGCTCTGCTGATGGGAGCACCACAGCTCTGCTGATGGGAGCATCACATGCAGTTATGCTGGTAGGTCTAGGAGTTCCCTAGCAAGGGACAGTTTCAACCTGGTAGGCTGGACACTTCTCTACCCATCCCTATAGGCATTCACAAGTCATCTTTGAGAAGCTCAGCAGCTTCATAGGGAACTCCCATAAACAGGGTTGCCCTTTGAGAATCCTTAAACCCCAACAAGCCATCAAGACCTCAACATGAGGTATATTTGGGCTTCTAATCAGATGGACATTTAGCTCATGGGGTGTTCAGTGACTCATCTTCAGGGCCTCCTCCATGTGCATACGTGCCCCTTGGATTTGCTGTTCAGAGAGACAGAAGCTCTCTGATGCCAGCTGTCTGTCTCTAATGAGACATCTATTCTATACCTCCTTGGTGACACATCTGTAGGCAAACTTGACCTCAGCAGAACAGAACACAGCAGACAGAGTATGCTACAAGAATAGTGCAGGTCACAGTCTGTCCGGTTTGTGTGACATGGTCTACTGAAGACATTAGTTTAGTCCTTCCTCTCATGGAAGATTTTTCTTTTTTAATCTTTCTGAGATAAACATTGGCACTGGATCAAAAGTAAGCATTGAAAAATATAACAACAACAACAACAAGAAAATTAAAATACAGTGCTGCTTAGAGGCCAAGCTGAGAGACTTAGAAAATGAAGAAAATTCCATTGCCCTCTCTAACATTACTATCGTCTTCCCTACTTTGGGAGATAGAATAGAGGATCAGGTGAGAGGGGGAAGGTAAAATGCCCTGTCCCTTAGAACAGTGCATAACATTCAAGAGCACCCTTTTGTGCAGGAGATAGAGATGTCAGAGACCCTACTGTGGGACACAGGGAAAGTGGGGACAAGACTAAGCTCCTCTGGCTCATACCAGCACTGCTGCTCGGATCTGTTTTCTCAAACCAGAGAACACTGCAAGTACATCCAAAAGCTAATCCATTTTCCAACTTGGGCTTTGTTGCTTGGACAATTTAGCATCCATCCAGGCACATCCACAGCTCTGGATCCAGTTGGAGGCACTCTGGCCAGATGGTACAGGGTAAGCCGATTACTCTGTGCGGTGCTGTCCTGGTTTGGGAAGATGTAATGATCTCCATTAATGTGTCAGTCTGTGGGGAGCACAATTTGAGTCAGGATTGACAGCCCGACTGGTTCTGAACCCTCTATAACCTGGTGAATTCTTGCATGTCCCTATTAAGAGGAAATTAAAACTAAAGCTCTGCTTAACAAGTCATAGACTAGCAGGAGGAAATCTCGTTAGGAAAGTGTAAGAGGATCACATTTCCCCAGTATTCAGAACAACAACCAGGCAGCATCAACTTGTTATTTGACATTAAGCACAGAAACCAGACGTTTATTGGGATCGTAATGGACTTGTTTTTCTGTTCTCACTGTAGTAAACAGTGCTCAAGACTGCATATGGTGTGCTGTGACTTGCCATGAAGGTTCTGAGATAGGGCAAGCATGCAGGGATGTTGACGAGCTGAAATCATGGTGTTTCTGGGACAAATCCTATCTCTGTTTTGTTCTCTCTGTCTCTCTTACTGTCTGCTTGCTTATCTTTCTACATATACCATTTGTTATTGTGTATGTGTGTATTCGTGCACATGCGTCCATTTTAACTGAGGAACTATTGTGTGATACCAAATTACTTCTCAACCTCCCAGGAGAGGCTGTGGAAATCCATTCTTAGCAGCAGAAGGGAAGGGAAAGAGCATGGAAGCAGGGCTTGGGTAGCAGTCAGTGGACAGCTTGTCATTTCATAGGTAAGTGGTACCTATAGGAAGGACAGCTTTCTATCTGGATGTAGCACAGATCTTCCAGCTCTCCTTCCATGCAGAAGCAATTCCAATTCTGGTCTCCATCATAGGCACAAGAGTGGCAGATGGCTGCCCTTCTCTGACTTAGTGTAATGTGAGGGCTAGCTAGCTAGCTGTAATGTTCCATGAGCCTTAAGTGTAGGGCTTGTGTAAAAATGTAACAGTTTTGGCTGAGTGGTCACTTCTTCTCTGCATTTTGACCAGTTGTCGATATGTTGTTAACTGTAATAGTTAATAGTCTCCATCTCTTGCAAAAAGGGGCCTTTTAAAAAAAATCAAGGGTAAGAACTTATCTGGGAATATAAAGATAAATATTAAGAAATTATACTGGGGGCTATGGAGATGGCTCAGCAATTAAGAGCACTGAGTGTTCTTCTGGAGGTCCTGAGTTCAATTTCCAGCAACCACATGGTGGCTCACAATCATCTATAATGGGATTTGATGTGTACTCATATACATAAAATAAATAAATATTTAAAAAAAGAAGTTATATTAGTTTAGGAAACTAATAGTAGTTGGTTCTCTTTTAGGATCTGGGACCTCTCGAGCCATGGTTGTTGGTTAGGATTTTGGTACCCAGGCATGAATTCTATTGAGTGGGCCTTAAGTCCAATTAGACAGCTGTTGGTTATCCCTGAGACAAAAGTGCTACATTTGCACCTCTGAGGACATCTTGCCTGGCCAGCTCTTCTTTACAGCTGTGGGATCATTGATTGGTTGTTTCCCTTGATAATGGGCACAGAATCTTCAGATACTATGAGAGTTGTTTGTAAGAGAGGAGGTAAGTTCACGGGTTCTTTTTCCCACCTTCTCTGGAACTCACCTGTAAGATTTTGAATCTCAGTTATTACAGTTTTCAGTTCTAAACATTCTGCTTGGCTCTTTATGTCTTCTACTTTCTTCTGTGGCTTTCTGGTTTTGTTTTCATTTCTCCTGAGTACATTAGACAATTGCTTAATGGAATATTTGTATGACAATTAGCTGAAAGTCTCTGTTTTCTTTCTTGCTAATCTGCCTTGCTAACAGGACTTTGTCTATAGAGAGTAGCTCCTTTAGATCATTTTTTATTTTTTCTGTGCCCAGAGCCTTCTCCACTCCCCTGTCTGGCCAGTAGTAGGCAAGAAGAAATTCCAAGGAATTCACCCTGGTGACCCAGGATCTTACTCTGGCCAATCGATATTCCTTCAACTGCAGGGTCCTATTGTTTTATCTAAAGTGGTTAGACTTCTTGATTACACTTGGCAGACAGAATAAGGAAGTAAATCCATTATAATTTTCCATAACAAGAACTGTGCAGTGAGGTGAGGTGGCATTGGGTAAGGTTGGGTAGAGGTGTGTCCCCATCACAGATTCTGGAGAATCTCTGGTTAAAGATAATATAACCTAGCCAACAATTTCTTAGAAGTTGCACTCTTGGTTCAGACTAGGGAGCTGAGACTGATTATGCCTTATTTAACAACTGAACTGCAGAAATTAAAAAAATTTTAAAAAGATAGAACCCAGGTATATGACATACTGATTTAAAAATATTGGCTATGTTTTTAAAACTAAATGTTAATGGAAAGGGTTTCTTATTGGGTGAAGACCAGAGAAGCAATCATGGAGCCAAGAAGATGAAGGTTCTCTTATTGGAGCCACACCCAAAAAACCTGGAGCCTTAGCTCATAGGATTCAGAAATCTTGGATTCACACAGAAAGTAGGGAGGGCTTTTGTGCAGAAATAAACAGCATATACAAATTGAACACTGGTGAAGAAATACAATTAAAAAACTGAAGAACTTTCCATTACCCTATCAATATCAAGCATGTTGATTGTGCAGAATAGCTCTGAAAGGAGAACAGCAGAGTCAGGGAAGATTACTAACCATCTTTCTCTCCATCCACTACTCTCTGCATTGCTCTCAGAGTCTCCTATCTCCACCCCTTTTCACTTTCTCCCTCCATCTCTCACCACACATAGAGAACGCCATACATCTGAACATTCCATGAACGCACACAAGTCTGTTGGATGCGAAGGGACTGAAGGGTCAGTAAAGAGAACTACAGTCACAAAATAAATATCTAGATACACTGAGAATTGCTAACTCAACATCTTTTCTCCAAATGTTAAAGTCAACAAGAAGATCCAATTCCTTTCTTGGGAAATAATGACATTTAAAAGGCAATTTTAAAAAGGAACAGCTCACGATGAAAAGATCCAGATGTGCTTATGTTTTAAAAATATTTTTTAAGTAAAAAAAAAAATGACTGTTCAAATGAAGGTCTCACAAGTCTCTGGTTAATGTGGCCACAGCTTAGAAAGGAATCAAACTATTTATAAGCTAGAAGCATTTTAATTCTGTAAGTTAGGGGTGGATTCAAAGCTTTACAGAAAAAGCTTTTGAATTTTGAACCCATGTACAGCAGGTCACTTTGTCCTCTTTAAAAAGCATAATTGTAGTGCAAACAAATCTCCTGCTGTAGTCCCAGGCATCTTGGCAGCAAGGTCCTAAGCTTTAAAGTTTAAAGCCTAGTTTAAGGATTGAAACTTAGAGCCACATAAGGTGGTGCATATCTGTAATTTTAGGGCTTAGAAGGCACCAGCAAAAGGATTACCACATTAGAGGTCAGCCTGGGCTACATGGTAAGTTCAAGGCCAGTCTGAGCTACAATGTGATACTCTGCCTGAAAGCAACAAGAGAAAGCAAATAAAAAGGATTGAATTGTAGTAGCTACACAGATGCACATCAGCCATGCACATACTATTCATAAGCAGTTTGTGACTGTGTCTACAGGAGCATTAATTTTTTTCAGGTTCAGATGGCAGCATCATATGTGTCTCTGGAGCTGCCCTCTGATGCTTTGCAATGAATTTGCTTGCCTATGAAGTTCCTATGATGTGGATTAAGTATTAAGAAGGCCTTTGATCAGGCTGTTAGGGTTGGCCTCACATGGGTGAGGTTTGTCCATGCCCTGCTGTTCACTCCTCTTCGCGGCTTTCCATTGTGTGAACACAGACATGTGTGGGTCATTCTACTCCCCATGGTATCTACTAGTCATGACACTATAGGAATTCTCACGGGTAAGCTTTCATGCAGATAGCTTGCATCCTTGTGTGTCCACACCCGTGCGTTGTTTCTGGGTCCTTAGTTGTAACTTCAGGGTGAGTAGCTGTTTCTCATGAGTCTCCTGAAGAGTTGTGCCTGTTTTTTTACTAGGGTTGAGTATGAGTTCAGATGATTCCCCTTCTTTCCATGGTCTTCATGTCCCACTGGCTCATGTCCACTAATTTTGCAGTAAAGAGAATGGTGGGACAGACAAACTCATGTTCATTGTTGTTGAAAACAGACAGTGGTTCAGCCACTGTGGAGGGCAGTACTGAAGTTACTAAAAACTTGAAGGTAGATCTGCCATATAATACAAGGAGCTTTGGAGTATGTACCTAAGTGAATGTACAGTGACAAGTTACAGAGATGCCTCACACCCACGTTCATAGCTCCACTATTAACATCCAGGAAACAGAGCCAGCCTGGATGTCCACCAACAGAGAATTGATAAAGAAAATGTGTTTCGTATACAGGGTGGAATTCTCCACAGATATACAGGAAGCTGAAGTCATGACAGTTTTCTGGAATCTGGGAAAATGAATTTAAGTTGAAATCATGTTAAGCCAACTAGACTCAGAAAGATAAATTACATATTTGGTACCTGGATTTAAAATCACATGCGTGCGTGTGTGTGTGTGCGCACACACGCATACACACACACACACACACACACACACACAGATGTATTTTCAGGTCAAAAATACATAAAGGGGATCAAAAGATGGGGGCAAAAAGTATTAAAGGAGGTGGGAAATAAAGGGGACAATGGAGAATACATTCTCAGCAGCAATGAACATGAGTTTGTCTGTCCCGCCATTTTCTTTATTTTGGAGCTTTTACCGAGAAATTAGTGGACATGAGCGGGTGCAGAAAGAAGGAGAATCATCTGAATTCATATGCAACCCTAGTAAAAACAGGCACAACTCTTCAGGAGACTCATAAGAGGAAAGTGGAAAGGGAGCCCAATGGGCAAGGAAAGGAACTAGCTGCAGATGGGGCGGTGTGTGGAGGGGGCGGAGTGTGGAGGGGGCGGTGTGTGGAGGGGGCGGAGTGTGGAGGGGGCGGAGTGTGGAGGAGGCAGTGATAGATTAGAACCAGATCTGAGCTGTATATAATGGCATATTTACTTTGTGTGCTAACCTACAACATAACAATAATTTTAAAAAGGATCACAACAAAACAGGTTTTATTAATAGGTGGTCTAGATCCCTACCACACTCGGCAATCCTTCATTACTACGAGAAAACATCTACCCTGGATCCTCGGCGTTAGTGGGCTGGGCCTCACCGTTGTGATCCATGAAATGTGAGCACATTCCACCTCCTCAAATACATTTCTTCTTTCCTTTGGCATGTGTTCAGTATCCCTAATTTTATAGTCTCTCCTTCTCATAACTCACAGTGATTTCACCTAATTATCTCCAAGGGCAACATGTTAACTTACCTCAAGGTTCTGTTTGTTTAACCAAATGAGGCCAGTGTCTACACCAGCTGGGCTCTGAGCACAGGCAGGCCCAGGCCATGGCCTTCTTGGCAATGTTTTCTCCAAAGATAAGCTTCGTAACCATTCCTGAAAACTGATGATTAGAGTCTGTGTTCCTGTAAAAACATACAAAGTGGTGCAACTTGTAAAGAGAATTCCATGGCTCATGATTCTGGCAACTGGAGGGTCCAAACACCATGGTACTGGTGTCCTGATGAGGGTCCCTGGGTACGACAGCACAGCATGGCAGCTGTATTTGTGACAGAACAGAAGGAGTGTATTTGTAAGTGCTCATGCGGAGACTGAGGAGACAAGAGAGCATGGCGGTACAAGCTGGACTTGCTCTACTGTGTAGTAGAGCAACTCACTCGTGTAGGAACTACTGTATAGTAACTCACTCGTATAGGAACTACTGTGTAGTAACTCACTCGTGTAGGAACTACTGTATAGTAACTCACTCGTATAGGAACTACTGTGTAGTAACTCACTCGTGTAGGAACTACTGTGTAGTAACTCACTTGTGTAGGACCTAACTGGTCTTTTGAGAAACACACCAATCCCTCCCGAGCATGGTGCCCCCACTATCTAATCAACATATTACATTGGGGTCCAACATCTAGTATGTGAGTCTTTGGCAGACACACTTAAGCTGCAGGCAAACCCTGGGACTAGGTCTGGTTTTTTGTGCAATGGTAGAGTGGTGTAGATGACAATCAAAACCTGGGAGACTGGCAACAGTCAAGTCTTGGTGATGATTGCTCATACGGTCAGTTTACTGGGGATACTGTTGTTCTTTGCAGAGTATTACCACCATGGGTCCAACTGTGTCCCCCAAAAGACACATCAATATTTGAACTCAAATTCATAGAATGACACCTTGAGAAGCAGCACAAATGTGTCATTTTGTTGTTAAATTTTCTGCTGTGTCCCAGGCGACCGAAATGATGCAAGAGCTTGTCTTTATGCATGTGTGTTAATTTAAGTGTTAAGAAGACATTTTAGCAGTGGTCCACAGAGAATCATTACACAAAGCTATACATTTGCTTCTGAATTTAAACATGCTAATCAACAATTCAGCAAAGTCTTTGTCCTTTATCTTGAAGAATGTAAGCTGCTATTTCTGCTATGCAGACCCTCAAGATCTGAGTTGTGAGATGAAGTCACTCACTCCTCTGGAATTATATGTGGCTTGGGCAAGAGCAGTATTTTTGTAATTCCTAGCAAGTAGTATGACAGACAATTCAGAAAGAAAGAGAAAGATATGGTAGGTAGGTGGACTCTCCAGCAGCCAGAATGTTTTTTCATTTGGAAATAAAGGGTTTTACAGACAGAATCAAGTTAAGATGAGGTGATAAGGGGACCTTATCCAATGTGACCTCAGAAGAGGGAGGTTTGGACCCAGAGCCAGGAGGAGACTGTGTGAGAAGGAAGCAGAAGCTTGAAAGATGTCACAAGCCTAAGAGTGACTGGGAGCACAGGAAGAGACAGGGTAGCTCCTCCATCACAGCTCTCAGAGAGAGTGTAACCATGCACATTCCACACCATACACTTCCACATGAGAAGCAGATGCCAGGTACAGGAACTCGAGGAGTATTCTAGAAGGCAGCGTCTCTCTTCTCCATAACACTTTTGTCTTCTTGTCCCCAGAGTTCTTCCTTTAAGCTGATTCTTCTATGTCTTTTATCTTGCACACCAGATTTCTCAGTGCAAGAAGGGCAAGGGCAAAATTTCTCAGATTTTCAGGGCAAGGCAGGCTGGCACCCACCAACCCTCAGGCCTGCCTTCTACAGTGCTCAGCATAGAGCATGAGTGAGTCCCCAGGGCACACTCACTACTTCCCCCCATGTTTGTACACTCAAGGCCCATCCTCCCTCAGACTCTGAGATCAAGGATTACATTTCTCTTGAAGAGGCTTCATAGGTGCTGGGCCATCCCACATGACTTGTCCTCTGAACTGAAAAGAGACCATAACACAGGCCAGTGAGAGCTTGCTCTGGTATCAGTCACTATTCAGATAAAGTACATTTTCCTGTATGGGCATATTATAATTGGATTACATTATATGCAGCTATGCTAAGGTACCAGGCATGTAAAATATGTGCAACTGTGTGTTGGTATGCTAGAGCCCGAGCTTTATCATGGAAACGAGCTGGCCCCTAATCCAGAGTGTGTTTGTGCTGAGCCCCTACTATAGTCACCAAGTGATGGATGAATCCACACTCAAGCCCCTCAGCAAAGCTCATGATCATGTGGGTGGATGTGAGCTTGCAGCGGACGCTTTCCAGATGTGGTCACATTAAGCATGGTGATGACAGAGGTGAGGGAGGCTGTTTGGGCTGGAGACAGAAAGTTTTGTCACTTGTCACTTCAGCTCTGAGCCGATGAATGGTGATTGAGGTCTGTGTTCACAATACGTTTAGAAGCAAAGGAAACATCTAGTTTTCTGCCTCCTGCCTGGCCTGCTATGTCTTTCTACAGGCCTAGGACATAGGCAAAGTCATGGCTGGGGTGCACTGAAAGTGCCACCCACAGACCTGTGCCAGCCCCTCTGGGGAATCCCACCCACCTCCAGCCTACTTTTTCAGGATTCAGGGGTGTGAAGTGTGGGTGGAGAGCCCAATGTGTATGGGTAAGTAAGGTAGCACTGGTGAGTCCTTATTGTGGTTGGTGGCTCTAGTATGAAGATTACTGTGTTCTCCAGCATAGCCCAGGGTTCAATTAACCACTACATTCTGACTTATCAGATTCTCAGTCTATCTGATACACAGAGCTAAGGATTTCCCAACCTTATTTTATAGCCTCCTCTACACAGAGGAAAGCAAGGCCCAAAAACAATGCTTCACATGGAAGGGCCCAAGCTCCATTTGGATGCCAGGGATGGGATTTGATCTTCTCCACTGTTTCTCTATTAGGGCAATGTGTTACCATGAGCTAGTACCAGCCCAAGTATTTAATTCATCATTCAGAATGGGTCTAAGGCTGCCCAGCTAAGCATGTACACATGAGATTCGTGCACTCAAATATCCTCCCAAGGCACCAATGGTCACTTGGAACCAGAGATGTTAAATCTGGCCTACAGAGTATCCGGGAAGGCCTTGAAGGGGGTGTTCTGGCTAGAACCCCCAACAGGCTACTCGTTTCTCAGCTTGACTTGCATTTTCCTTCACTGTCTTCCATCATCTTCTTCAGAATCAGCAAAACCTGACAGACTGACTGACGCATGGAAACAGTGAAGGGCATGAGCCTTCTTTGTTGTGGAGTGCAGGTAGGCAGTGACAAGGACATGTGACATGCCCTTAGTTGTGGGGGGAAGACCCCAGTGTGGCTGCAGTGACAGTGGTAGTTTTGACTTTCTGATGATGCTGAGACTACCTGCCCCTAGAATGAGAATAGGGATATGTGGCCTTGATCTCCAGCCAGCTTGGCTATGCACACTGTCTCATAGAGAGGCTCCATATCATGGGTTGAGCTTCCCCTGTGTCCCGCACTACCCTTCACTTGGCACCCACAGACCCAATGTGTCAGGGAGGTTTCACGTGTGAGTTTCCTTGCAGAATGCTTCTAGGCAGGAACAACTGGCTGTGGGAATTTCACAGTAGCTATTCCTGCCTGTTGCCTGTTGGCTGGGTTCTGATAGTTCTAACTTAAAGTGTTCCAACAGAGCCTGGGGCTTATGGAACCCCGGCGGGTGTTTGGACATAGTGATCAGCTAATACACAAATGTTGAGGGGAGAGGAAGTGGCTCTTCACTCAGAGTGACAAATGTGAGGAGTTCGTCACACAAAGGTCATGTTGGTCAGCCATACTAACAGGCTCAAGAGGGATTACAAACCTCCAGCAAGTGATAGATGGCAGAGGGGTGATAGTGACGGACTGAGCCCATCCTTTCCCCTTCTGTGTTTATTTTTCCCATTAAAGGAACACTCTCATTTAACACATTAGAAGTGCCAAATAAGAAAGGCAAGAAAACATTAAATACGTCTAAGGCTAAGGTATGACAGTGGCTGTTTTGTTCCAGTTTCTTTCAATTCTATTTTGATGACTGTGCAATTAAACCTACTCTGTCTAAGCAGTTCTAGTCTTTGTTTTATAATTCAACACAAGACCATAAATATCTGACCAAGGCATTTGCAGTTCCTGGTAAGCATTTTCTAAATGGCTTGAAAGAACCCAAAATGTTGGGTTATTTCTAAACATACTGTAATAAGTAACATTGGACACAGAATTTCAATTAGAGTTGTTTCTTTTGGTCATTTTTCCTGTGCATTAAGTTTGTTTTTTTGGTAAAATTTGTTCACACAGAAGTCTGGCTAAAGGACTTAAAGAGCACAGGTGCCTTGTATGGCTCTTAGCACATGTGGGAAGCTGGCTTGAGCTGTCTACAGCACTCTGCCATGATAGGCATTTGACTTATCAGGTGACCCCTCCTCCCAACACATACACATCTCACAGGACAAACAAAATGGTTATGACATCCAGGCAACCATTGCCCTGGTCACTGTTCACACATTTATTATTATTATTTTTAAACTAATGCTTGACACATTAATTTTTTTGAGAAAGGCCAGTTGCATTCTGGTTGGCCACAGCCTGCCTTCATCTAGCTTGGCATAGAAACCATTCCTCCTGTGTGGAGAGCAGAGATCTCTTGCCTGCTGCTCTCTAGGCCATGCTTCTGCCTGGAGTCCCTGAGAAACCACACATTCTGTACTCCTGGATCTCCTTGCTTCTTTCTTTGGTATTTTGATCCCTTTTCCCTTTGACAGGTGGTTCTTGTTTCCTGTTTTTTTCTTTTTCTTTGAAACGATGTGCACTGTATTGTTAAATCACTTTAAAATATAGTGAAAACCAGTTAGGATGGTTCCTATCAAGAAGACTGATGATAACAAGAGCTGGTGAGGATATAGAATGCTCTACATGCCCACTGTTGGAGGGAGCAAACATTAGCAAAGCTATTACGGAAAAGCAGTTTTGGCAGGAAGTTTTAAGTAGAACTGTTTGTTATATGATGCAGCTACCCGATCAGTGGTCTTTGTGTCAAGCGAAGTGAAGCAGGCACAAAAGACAGGCGCTAGGTACTTTCATGCACCTGTGGACTCCAAGAACTACTGATCAATGGTATGAAGCTAGTCACGGGCAAATAGGAAGCTGAGGGCGCTATTGCCTGGTACAGTGGCCATAGACAACATCTCTATTTTTCTTCTCTATATATTTGTGTGTATGTGTATGTGTGTGTGTGGACACACACACATAAGGATATTATTTGAATGCTTTTGCAGGCAATTAAACTATCTCACTTTTTTTCTGCTTTCAACTCTTTTATCACTAATGGAGTTGAACATTTCCCTACCAGACATAGGTCTTATAACTTTTTTTGTGGTGAATAATTACCCTTGTTATTGCTCAGCTAAGTAAGTATGGGGATCTTGTCGGTTTTCATAATTTTTATTTTTATATATTTTAAAATGTGTATGTGTGTGT
Organism: Grammomys surdaster; assembly: GCF_004785775.1. Classification (NCBI taxonomy): domain Eukaryota; kingdom Metazoa; phylum Chordata; class Mammalia; order Rodentia; family Muridae; genus Grammomys; species Grammomys surdaster. The sequence goes on along the minus strand of NW_021604569.1, from coordinate 19,463,577 downwards.
GTCTCTCTCTCTGTGTATACATGTGGACGCACATATGCACACATGCACACAAGCCCAAAGTGGTTGTATACCCAGGAGCTAGAGTCACAGATGATTGTGAGCATGACGGGCATACTGGGAACCTAACTTAGGTCCTCTGTAAGGTCAGCAAGTACTCTTGACCACTGAGCCATCTCTCCAGCCCCAGTTTGTTTTCATTATTGTAGGGTGTGTGTGTGTGTGTGTGTGTGTGTGTGTGTGTGTGTGTGTGTGTGTGATACATGTAGAGGGCAGCAGTCATTGTCAGGCACCTTTCTCTAATGTTCTCCACCTTGTGTTTTGAGACAAGATTTTTCACTGAACCTAGAGTTGTCCAATTAGCTAGCCTATTGGCCAGCAAGCCCTAGGGATCCTCCTGTCTCCTCCTTTCCGGTGCTAGGGCTATAGGCTCCCTCTGCCATGCCCTGCTGCATGTGTGGTACTGAGGACCAAGCTCAGGTCTTTATGCCTGTGCAGCAGACACATCACACAGTGAGCTACCTCCTCAGAGTCCATTTTTGTAGTTTCTAGGAGCTACATATGTAACATTTCCCACTTTCTGTGATGTGTCCCTGCCTAATGTCAAGCATGCTGCAGTGTAGATTAACTCATTTTCCTAAAAAACCCTCATTTCCCACAGCTGCCTGGACCACTGGCCTCACTGTGGAGAGATGCTTTGTGTTTTTTTCTTGCTCTCTTCTTGCCGGCGCCTCCTGCCTCGGGCTCACCCTTTACGATCTGGGTCGAGTTTGTTTTACTTTTCATGACAATTTATTAAAATAAGTGAGTCTCTGTTTTTAGCTGCAGACCATTTCCTCTCTCCTCCCCCAAGAAAAACAGAGATAGTTGGCATTTCTAGTGCTGGAAAGAATGCCTCAGAGAATGCTGGCCCAAAGACCCTCCGCAGCCTCATTAATCAAACCCAAATGGGATGAGCCAGAGCGGGCCTAAACCCTTTCCTATGGTGAGATCAGATTGCACAGGCAGTTGGCTTAGACATGACATGTTGGTGGAGGTTTGGGTGTAGGGATAGGCAGGCCCTCCCTCACAAGGGCTGCTGTTGGATGGAGGCACAGGAGACCGCTGTGGCTCTGGGATGGAGAACGATAGCCATGTTAGTCATGCCACATAGGCACAGGCCCTACAAGCACCGTGTGCATTAGGATTCATCGTGCACGTTAGGAAGCTGAGTCCAGGTAAAGGTCTTTGCCGACTATCTCGGAACTAGAGAGGAGCCATGTATGGTCAGAAGGGGAGTGCTCCATGTGTCTGTGAATACTATCCTGGATTCATTAACCCTGGGACTTTAATTTTGAGATCATGGGAACAGCATACTGCTTGCTGCCCCTCTAACGTTCCAGCACCGAGGTCAACTCTCTTCTGTGTGGTGCAAAAGTGCCACTTATTTTAGTTGGAGTGAAGCAAAATAACTAAGAAATGAGGGAAGGCGATCTTGCTGAGATAAACTTGACACATCCATCTGTTTAGCAAGTGATTATTTGAACAGGTAGCTGCAAAGTTTGTATTTCCCTGTAATTTTAATTGTCCTCACTTTGAGAATTTCATATGTGCATAAAAAGTGTCTTGATCATATTCACCCTCTATTCCTCCCTAACCTCTTCCAATCACCCCTTCTCCCTCCCCACCCTGTTCCTTTATTTTCTTTAGTAACCCACTTAATCCAATTAGCGATCCAGTGGTTCCATCCACTGGAGCAGAGTCAACCTATCATGAGTTCCCTAAGCCTTGGGGAGAAGTGTGATAGGGAAGTTGTATTTATGGCTGGATACTCCACGAGGACTTAAGCTCTACACTGTCAGTTGCGTCTCTGTATTTCCTGCTATGCACTGCACACAGGAGCTTCTCTGATGAGGGCCAACAGCTGCCCTGTCTATTGATATTGAGTTATGAGCACAATTTTGTCTACACATTTCAACCTGTTCATAGGTTTATGGCACATTTATGACACAGACCCCAATTCCTCACTGCCCCTCACTATGCATTCTGCTTGCCCTACTCCCCACTCCAACCCTTGGCATCTATTACCCTCCTTTGTGTACTTCTGTCCTTTCCAGAAGGTTGTATAAAGGTAATCACACAAACTAACACTGGGTTCATTCATACAGCGTTCAGTTCTCCAGATGCATTCTGTGGTGTAGATGAGAATCCGTTTCTTTCATCTTTGATAGCATCCATTGTCTAATGTACCCTACATCCCATCAACTGTTGAAGGAGTCTCTGGGTTGTAGGGATAACCTGTTTCTAAGAATGGATCTACTATTTTAGGTTCCCACCAGCGTTATGTTAGGAGAGACTGCTGTCCACTGCCTTTATCAGTCTTTGATATTCATGATCTACAACAGCATTGACCTTAGCCTTTTCGACAGTTACATTACGACATTCCCCTTTAATTCCCTTAGTGACTGATACTGATTGCCTCTTATGTGACTAGATACCATTTGTCTATTCTCTCCGGTAAAGTGCCCAAGTCCTTCCAAATTTATTTTCTTTAACTTTAATTGTGTTGAGTTTTGAGAGTTCTTAATATTTTTTGGAGTGCTTTGTTTAATTTGCAAGACAAATGCTGGCAGACAATCCCAGCCAGAGGTGGAGGCGGAAGAGAGGGTGTTAGTTCCATGTTCAGATAGTGTCAAGAGCTCAACATTGGGTTGAGTCTGTCAATCACACCTACCATTGAGCAAGCAGGGGTTTAGCTCCACATAGATCAATCCTGTGTTTGCGTGTATGTATCTGTGTGTCTGTATGTATGATCATATGTCTGTGCATCTCTGTGTGTCTCTGTGTATGTATGTCTGTGTGTGTATATCTGTATTTGTGTCTGTCTCTGTGTGTCTGTATATCTGTGTGTGTGTCTCTGTGTGCCTCTGTGTGTGTGTCTGTGTTTATCTGTGTCTGTGTGCCTCTGTGTGTGTATGTCTGTGTCTGTGTTTCTCTCTCTCTCTCTCTCTCTCTCTCTCTCTCTCTCTGTGTGTGTGTGTGTGTGTGTGTGTGTACATGCATGATGTTAGGCAACATTTTCCAGAAGCGGTGTTTCTGAGTGAGAGTTTACCCTGCTCCTCCATCTATGTCTTATTGTCACTGTCACCTCACATCCCACCTGTTCATTCCTTGCTCTACCCCAGCTAGCTACACAATTGCCAGTGACCCTCCTCAAAGATTCACATTTCAAGTCAGCCTGTTAGTACTCAGCCTCACCAGGGTGGACTTTCTTCCAGCCGTGCCTAGATGTCTGACTCGCCTGCCCACTGTACCTTCAGCCATAGGCTTTCCTGTAGCATGCTGTCCCCCAGGCCTCCTCTCAGGCTTTCCCTAGAGGCCACAATCTAGTATTTATTGGCTCTGTGTCCCTTGCCCCATAGCTAATCCTACCATCTGAGTTCTGTTTGTAGTATATCTCAGGCGGGGTCACAGACTCGTCCACATCTATCTTTTGTCTAGTCTATGGGAAGAGTTACCTGATTAACCTGCTTGCTCCTCTGCCCCTTCCTGACCCCATTCTCCAGCCAGGACCAGCGACTCCACATAATCTCATCTCTGTGCTTTACACTGTCCCTTGGCTTCTCACTGCATCTTGGGCCTTGCTGCCGCTGACAAGTGTTATCGACTTTGCTAGCCCTCCTGTCTTCCTCTAATTTTCTTTCTTTACCCCAACTCCTGGCCTTTAGCTAACAACTCTCATTATAAACTTTTTACTTAACTTATTCATCAGAAAACCTCTGTCCTATTATTTATTTTGCCTTCTTTATGAAACATGCAATCTCCTGAACTATTGAGTCGGCTTGTATTTCTGTAGTTTGTTTCTCTCATCTGGAAGGTTCCTTCCATGTGATAGAAACTCTATTATGTTCCTATTATGCACCAGCATCAAGCACATAGTAGATAACTACTATATGTGTTCGTGCCATACACACATGCAGGGAAACGGTGATGCCAGTAGATACACTGCTGAGTGGGACTGCTTCCTGGAACAATATAGAAGAAAGAGAGGAAGCCATGCCCAAGTGTGAAAAGACAGTAGAGCATGGAAATCTGAGTTTCATTCCTTAAAACATGGATGCTGAGAGATTTGAGATGGAAAAAGAAGAAAGCAAAAAACTCCAGGGGAGATCATGATACTCAAATAGTGGGAGTAGACCCAGAAGTAAAGACAGCAATGCCAGGAGGAGCGAAGCATTTCCAGTCTCTCTGTGTTGCTGCTCAAGGCTCACATTTTAGGTAGTAGATGTTCCTCCCCCCTCCCCTTCCAGGAGAGAATGGATTAACTGATTATATCTGCCCGATTCTAGCCAGTGGCAGGGAAGGTATACTAGGTCTAGGAGTGTTTCTTTAGGAAAGGTTTTTACCAGCATCAAATTTATAAGGGACAATGACTTGAAATTTGTTCAAGGTTTGGTCTGGATGACTGTCATTTTAGAGAAGAGAAAATTTCACCCCTAAATACTGGTGACAATCATGGGAATGGGTCTCTGACACTTTCCACATAAGTGATAATCATTGTGATGTGAAGGCAGAGATGTTTTCGGTTCTGTCAAGAAAAGCATTACTTTGATGAAAGACATTTTGTGGAGAAAAGAAAACATTTGAATCAATACTTTCAAGAATTGATTTATCAGTAATGTGCTACTGACTAGGATTTAGGTGGCCCATATTTTACAAACGGGTCATGTACTCCTTGCTACCCACTCATCTTGGAGGCACAGGTCTGTCACATGAAGAGACAAACAACTGTAGCATCAGGAAGTGGAGTGAATTGTTAGAAAAAAATGGAAGTGTCCCTGCACCACCCAGGAAAAGTAGTCATCTGTCCCACATTTACCAGGGATATCTAGGTCACATGAAGAAAGAGCCTCCCTGGACGCCTTTGTTTGGAAGGCCATGCAGTGAGGGCTTGGAGCAGCAACAGTTTCTACTGCAGACACAAGCCTTGTTCTCTGGGGAGTGGAAATGAGTGGAGGGCACATTTTAGTGCTACCACCTCTGGAGGTGGGGATGGGGGAAGGGGAGCTTCATGGGACCTTTTTCAATGGATGGAGAAGACTTCATGAAGCTCAGTTTCTCTCAGAGGTCTCCAACTTGTGTCTTGCCCTCAACTGCCATTGGGGCAGGGAGCCATTCAGACCAGCTCTAGTGGGCCATTCGATGATCGTGGCCTCTGGGCCACTGGGCAGGTGGAATTGCAGCCATGGGCTCCACTTCATTTCCTTTCTCAGGGAAGACTTTGACTCAATGTTGATTTTATCTCAAGTTTTTCATTTTGAAGCCTGTAAAATGATGAAATATTAACTATATTTCTCCACCATAGCCATTCACCTGAGTCCAGCCAAGGTTAATATGCATCTACTTCTCTCTGTCTCTCTATCACTGCCTCCCCTTCACACATGCACACTTTTATAAAACTACTTACATAGACAGAGATTCTAATTCTTCCGGAGTAAATGCCTCACCAAGTACATTCTCCTACATAGCTACAAGGTCATTATCATGACTAAGAAATTTAGTATTGATCCAAATCTTTTCTTTTCTCCACAAAATGTCTTTTGTATATATTCTAATAAAACCCAAGATCTGGACTAAAACCCTACATTGCAGGTGAATATCATAATTCCTTAGTTTCTTTTCATCTAGAGCGACTTTCTCTACATTTTTATCCTTCATTATTTTAGTCTTTAAACATCAAATCTTAAGCTAGTGACACCTATGCACTTATCAAGAGTGTGCCAAGAGTGTTTTATTTCTCATACAACTTTAAAGGTATATCTTGAGATTCCCTGTGCAATTGTCTCCCTTGCTTCATATGTGATCCTCAGAGGAAGAGTTTTATCCTAGAGTAGATCGCAAACCCAGTCCCCCCCCTCATCACTGACTAGAAGGTAGAGAGAAAGTCTGCTTATGTGGATAATGTCATTGGAATCTTCTGGATGGTTTACTGATGTCCAGTGTTCAGTAGGAATAGAAGAGGGTCCGTACCAGTTCTGTCCACACTGCTGACAAAAGGAGACTCAGATGAGGATCTACACAGTCCTACCTCATGCTTCCCAGAGGTAGCTTGTCCTCTCAGGACTGTGATATTTCAGTAAGCAAATTAAGTGACCAAACTATCTCAACTCAGAAAGCTGTTAAGCTCCTAATGTTCTGAAAGCCCAAATACTCAGTTTCTTTGGTAGGCTTAGGTCTGTAAAGCCATGTGACTAGCAAGGGGCCTGGCCCAGTGTGCGCTATTCATGGCCTTACAAATGTCTACATACTGAGGTTGAAGGCAGGGAAACTGACATCAGCAAGGAGTGTGATGTCTATGGGGGAGCTGAACACTCCATCAATGAGATGGAGAACTATGAGACACCAGAGTAGAAGGCAGTTGGGCAAGGGAGGGGGGCATCACAGTTATATCAGAATGGAGTTCAATGAAAATTCACAGTTTCTCACATATTTCCAAAAATTAGGGCAAACATACCTGCCTTCCACTGTATATTAAGAACTGCTGAAGAGCCCAGGGAGTGCTGAGTGCCACTGGTATATCAAGCCTCATCTAAGTACTCACGGAGACAGGTGATGAAACCAGGCTTTGTCTAGAGAGAGAAGACTGAACTGTGGCAATTTGAAAGAATGTGTTTCATTGGAATAAATTAGTATGGGATACATTGTTCTCTAGAAGGATTTTGCTTTGCTTTGAAGAGATCCCTTGAAGTGTTTGATGAAGCTGTTGTTTGTTTTCGCGATGTGGGTGTGATGATGTATATCCTTCCAGTCTTGCCTCCTTGGTCCATGTAGGGTCCCAGCTGATCATACATTTTCAGGACTGTGGGTCCCATCTTACCACTTTTTTGGGGAGGACTGTGCAGTCATCATCGCCTTCCTTAAGGTGAGTCCACTGATCCTGCCTTCCAGCTGGCCTTTTCCATCACTGCTTAATCATGCTCATTAAAATAAAGCAATGATTCAATTATTATTTTTTTTCCTAAGAGCTTCATTAGAAAGAGAAAAAAATTAAATTTACTGAGGAAAGGAGGAAATGATTGAATAAAAAATAAGACAAGTAATTGAATTGCAGGTCTGCGGCTGATTTGATTCTGACACATGGCGCTAGTAATGAGATGACAGAGTCCTCTGCCTCTACACAGTGCCTGCTAATCCATGCAGATCCTGATTGTCTGGTTCCCGTCATGGTGTACAGTCTGGTCTTCCCAGGTGCTCTAGGACCAACGGGCATCACCAGAAATATGCAATACAGCACCACATGGGATATGTTAGCACTGGTTTTACTTCTCAGAAAAAGCTACTGTTCATTTTGTTTCTTTACACAAGGTCTCTAAGAGTCCAAGAAAGACACACATTAAGGATGTGACCGTGTGGAGGCTCAGACCCCTATGCTCTTGCTTCTAAATATACATTACCTCTACCTGCTCATGACATCCTCCCCTAGGAAGATGCTCACAGTAGGCTGGAAATGGACCTTGTCAGGTGTGGCTCTAGCTCAGTGGTTCTCAACCTCAGGGTCGTGACACCTTTGGCAAACCTCTATCTCTAAAAATTAGATTATGATTCATAACAGTAGCAAGACTACAGTTATGAAGTAGCAACAAAATATAATTTTATGATTTGGAGTCAGCACAACATGAAGTACTGTATTAAAGGCTCGCAGCATTAGGAACAGTGAGAACCATGATTGCAGCTAATCGAGACCTTGAATGTGTGTCCTCATTGGCATTTCATTAAATTCCAGCTGATACAGGGATGCATCATCACTAAATTTTGGTACATAACCCTAACATCTACTTGTTATACATATATAGCTAATTTACTTAAGAATGGATTTTCAGTTTTAAAAATCCATTCATAAGCTAAAAAAAGATGATGGTTATTGTTTTAAAATGGCACTCCATTGTGGGGAAATTTAGACGTTTTCTTGCCTGGGATACAGCGCTCTCAAGAAGAAGGCTAATTGTAGGATTTTTTTTTTTTTTTTTTTTGGTTTTTCGAGACAGGGTTTCTCTGTGTAGCCCTGGCTGTCCTGGAACTCACTCTGTAGACCAGGCTGGCTTTGAACTCAGAAATCCGCCTGCCTCTGCCTCCCAAGTGCTGGGATTAAAGGCGTGTGCCACCATCGCCCGTCGCTGTAATTGTAGGCTTTTAACTCAGTGGGTAAGAGCACTTGCTATTCTTGCAAAGAACCCAAATTTGAGATTCTCAGCACCCAAACAGGGTTCCACCAGCTCCTCAGGGACCAGGCACACATGTGGGACACAGACATACGTGTAGGCAGAGCACTCATACATACAAAATAATAAGTGTAAAATAATTATTTAAAAATTTTAAAGAAGAATTACCCTCACAACACTAAAAAACAATTTGGAAAAATGTGATGGTTGAACTGTATGTTATAAGGTCCTGTGAGTATGATTTCTTTTAGGAAGAGGGTCTTTGCTGATGTGATCAAGGCAGGCTGGAGGAGATGGACCCTATTCCAGGGTACCAGGTATCCTTGTAAAATGGGGAGACTCAGTACACAGACATACAGAGGGAAAGGGCCAGGGAAGAGGCTACTGTTCAGTATCTTCAAAGGAAGTAACCCTGAAGTCACCTTGGACTTCCATCATCGAGGTTCAGAACATTCAGAACCATGACTGAATTGTCTGTTGTTCAGGTCTCGTGGGTTGTGGCACTTTGTTAGCATCCTACCCAACCACTTTGGCAAACAATGTAAAACATATGCTAAGATGCTTACCATGGAGGTACTGGGCCATCTTGCCTGTGACCACTTAGGAAATGGTGCATGCTGACAGTTGCCAACAAAAGTACATTTAGTTGGGTTTTCCTTCAATGTGCAATAAGACAATTCAAAAGTTCCTGAGGGCCTGGCTTATTTCCCAGTGTTCTCTAGTCTGAGTGTTGGTGTCAGGAGACAGCTTGGCTGCCCTCCCCCTCTCTTATCCCCTACCAGCGAAGCCATCTCTAACCATCCTGGCAGGAATGAAGGTAATCTACAGAGACACTGTGGGTCTCCCTTTGGCCATCAGGCTAGTAAAACTGTGGTCTCCCCCAAACTAGAATTTCCCCAGGCTCTCTTGCTGAGAGAAGGAAAATGCTAATGTCAGCAGGGAGACACTTGAAAGATATCTCCCATAGTTCTAGCAACTTGTCAGTAACCATGCAGAAGAGGCTGGGGCCTGAGACAATGATGCTCAATGCTGGGAGGACCATGCCCAGCCAGGACCACTTAGTTCTGCTTCTTGTTCGATATTTAAATCTAAACTTCATGTCAGGATTTGAAGATAAACTAGGGGTGAGACGATGTGGCTGAATCGCTTTATGTTTTTCTCTTCCCATTGGGGCCACATTAAATTCATCTCCTTTCTTAGCTTTGTACTAATTCTCTGTCTGTCTCTCTCCCTTTTCCTCTCCTTTTTTCTCTCTCTTTTTCCTCCCCTCTCTCTCCCTCCCTCCCTTCTTTTCTGCCCCCCCATCTGTTTATGTACATGCTTGCCTGTGCAGGCCAGAAGTAGAAATTGAATGTCATCTTCTATCACTTCCTACTTTATTATTGACTGTGTGCATTTATGGCGTGTGTGTATGTGTGTGTGTGTGTGTGTTGTGTGTGTGTGTGTGTGTGTGTGTGTACATGAGCATGCCATGGTACTCATGTACTTTGTGGAGTCAATTTAGGGGATTGAACTCAGGTTGTCAGGCTTGTGCTGCAAGCCCCTTTACCTGATGAGCCATTTCAATACCCTCCCACCTCCAACACCTTCTATTTTAGGACGTGGTTTCCCACTGAACCTGGAGCTCACTGTTTCAGCTAATGGCTGGGCAGAGAGCACCTTCATCTCCCAGGGCTGTGTTTTGTGCTTATAGGTGCCTGGCTTTTAGATGGGATTCACACTCAGATCCTCATGCTTGTACAGTAAGCACTTTACCCACTGAGACATCTCCCCACCCTCCCATAACTTATTTCTTTAACTGATCCATTGAAGACGAGTGCCCAAGCCTAGAGTGTTAGGGCTGCCAGGAACCAGTTTCTGCCCCTAACAATTCTGATAATAGCAGCTCCTGGAGGTGTCTGGACTCCCTCAGCTTTGGGAAGTGACTCTTCATTTTGTTGCACATTGTCCTTGGGCACAGTGGGGGCTGAGGTTTGGATGGAAGCTTGGGGGAAATGAATGAGGTCAAAATTAACACGTAAAGTAGTCCGGACTGGGACCTCTTCTCTACTGAAGCTGACACAGAACAGAACGTACAGAAAAAGTGTGAGATCTACTAATGTCCCAGGGCTAGGCACTGTGCCTGTGAGCCTCTGACCTTTCTCCAGCCCTGGTCCTCCTCTATTTTCAGAAGTACCTTTAGTGGACTATTTCTTCCTCTGTTCCTATTTTCACTCCTTGTACAAATCCTTGTTCAAGGACACATGAACCCTTGGAAATTTCAGCAGTACCCATGTGACCAGCAATCCCTGCCTGCAGCAGTCATGGCAGAGGTTGTACTATTGTCACCGTCCTGGAAGACACTACCTCTCACAGCCAGCCCCTGCAGCTGGATGGAGCTGTGTGTCCAGCTCCCTTATGCTCCCTCTGATGACGATGTCCAAGCTTCAAGCCACAGGTTGATCAGATGTGTCCAGTCTCAGTGCTGACCACAGACGTCAGCAGTTTCTGTCCTGCCCACAGTATGCCCACACTTCACTCATGTGAAATGAACCATCCTATGTCCATTTCACAGCTGACCAGCCGTCCACCCCTAGCCTTCCTCAAGGTGGTGAGGCATCCCTTGGTAATGATGACATGAGAAACCCTGCCACTTGGAGTCCACAGCCCTGGAGGCAGCTTCTGTGTTTCCTGATCTGTAACTGCTGGAATTGCTCCGTGACAAAAGAGGCAGGACACACACAGAGGACCCCACCAGAACTCAGCTACTGGGTTGACTCTTTTGCTTTGGAAAATTAGAGTGAAAAGAATTCTGATTTTAAACAGCTTCTCATTGTGTGGCCCTGTTGGAGCAGCCCTGTTGACCTCTGACCCTTAGCCCACTCACCAAAATAAGGTGAGTATTTCTGAGTGCCCCCCAACCCTTCTGCTCAGGGAGGACCAGAGACTAAATCTGAACCTATTTACATTCCTTTCCCTGAAGGTGATGAATGGCTTCCCCTCTTGGAGCCAGGCCCCTCCTGGTCTCTTTTGTTTGCTACTCTCATTTCAAGAGGTTGGGAATGCACTGAGCATCTTTTAACTGTTTACCAGCAGAAGGGCAAAGATCAGATTACCAGCTCTGGGGTGATTCATCTTTTCTTCAAATCAAAGCCATGTGGACACAGAGCTGTGTACATATCAGTCCACTTTGTGCACTCTGGCTGGGTCAGGAGAGGCCAGCAAGGACCAAGCCCAGGAGGAAGAAAGAAGTAGTAATTAGGCCAGAATCGGAGCCAAGGGGACCCTTCTCTTGTCTTCACGTTAAAACAACAACTTCTTCTTTTTCTTCTTCTTCTTCTTCCTCCTCCTCCTCCTCTTCTTCTAATAAATAATAATAATAATAATAATAATAAGAAGAAGAATAAGAATAAGAATAAAGTGTCTCCCATTTCCTTGCTATTAGCATAATTACCAATGCTTTTCTCAGGCTTCTGGTTTGAGGGACATTTTAATTTGATAGATATTTCCATATAAAATATATATTTCTGACTTTGCAAATATTTATGCCCATGTGTGTATATTCTTGTGTGTTCTTGTGTGTGTGTGTATGTGTGTGCGTGCGTGTGTGTGTGTGTGTGTGTGTGTGTGTGTGTGTAGGCCAGAGGCTGACAATGGTGCTTTCCACCTTATTTTTCTGATTGGCCAGACTAGCTATCTAGCAAGTTCCTTGGAACCTTCTGTTCCCCCATCTCCCATGCTGACATCATAAATGTGTACTGCTGTACCAGGCTTTTTATGCACTTCTAGTGGTCCAAACTCAAGTTTTTGAGCTTGTGAGACCAAAAATATCAGTATTTCTTCTAAGCTCTGCCCAACATATTACCTAGAAACAGTCAGGTAAGAGTCTGGCTTACAGGTAAGGACTGTTTCTGCCCCCCCTCCTCTCTCCTTTCCTCTTCCTCCCTCCCTCCCCCTGTTCTCTCTCTTAGCGCCCCCCCAATCTCCCTCTCTGTCCTCTCCCTCTCTCCACATGTTCTTGGCCGGCCTCTTCCCTTCTCTCTCCTCTCTCTTTCTTTCCTTCGCTGTCCCCTTTCTTTCTCTGCCTCCACTCCCTTACCACCCCTACTTCTCATGCCCCAAATGAACTTCATTTTATACCAAACCTGTCATATGGCTGGTACCTTGTAGCGGGATGCCTCCGTATGAGCCTGCTGTGGCACCTCCTCCTGCCACATCATGCTACCACATTAAAAGAATATCAAAACTTTACTGAGTATCTCCCCAGCCTCAGAAATATTATATTCTACCTATGAGAGCCCAGGTTCATGCTTAAGAAAAAGTACATGGTCATTTTATGAGTTTAAGACAAACAGATGGTCACAAGTTGGGAGTACCAGTCCACTGGCATTCTGAAATACACAGAGTGGTGTGAAAAATAACATTAGAGCATTCATACCTGACCCATAAGCGTGTAATGTCTTTGTGTATGTGTGTGTATGAGTGTGTGTGTATGTTTCTAGTAGTTACTAAATAATACAGTACAGAGGTCATGGAACCTCATTGTGTCCTTGTCTTTAAATGGAAGTTTCTGTTTCCCAGAGGCTACTATATTGTTTCAGATGAATTATCCAATCTACTGTGACTGGTCAGTGACTCTGTCACTTCATAGTGAAGACTATGACTATGCATTTTAATAATATTAGCAGACCCAGCTACACTCATTCAATTAGCAGATTTTTATTTCCTGTGTGACACAGAAGTCAGCCCTGAAGATGGTGGATGGAGATAGTTGCCGCCAAAGCTACAGCGGGTGTGAGGTTTCACCTTCTACCAGCTCACAAGTCATCTGCTCCAGCTTCAAGTGTAGTGGCAGAAGATGCAAGGATCGTGTTGTAGAGATAGGAGACATTGGTACTTATTTCAATGAGAGAAACGGCTCTCACCACAAAGGAAATGAAGAGGTAGTTTCTTCTGGAGCCAAATGTGAATAACAGAGAACACAGATTCAGAGTTCTACAAGTACCAGATCTCAGTGAGGTATCAATTGCATGCACTTTTTTATATAGCAACAGAACAAGCAGAGGGATAAATCAACCCACTTTTCAAATACACCAGTGGGTAACATCAGGTAGGCGGGCTGCAGCAAAGCAGGAGAAACTCTGTTATAAGCCTTAGGTGCTTTCTAACAGCAGTCTTAGTGCTTTGGTTGGTGGAAACAAGAGGTTTATTCACACATTCCAAAAGATTTACCCAAAGGGAGCAAATGGTGACATATCACATGAAAAGGAGGCCTTAAATGGTCACTAAGGGGGCAAAAGATGCTCCCAAATAATTTGGCTCTCGATTTGCAACATTCCAATTTTTCTATTTCAATGCAGTTGTAGTCACTCAGTCTCTGTAGACATAGCTTCCTTCCAGAATTGCTTCACAGTTACAAGAAAAGCTGTAGCAGTATTGACATAAATAAGCTGGACCCCTGAGGCTCAGGGTCCATACCATGGCCTGGAGTCCTCAAAGGACCCATCATGAACAGCAGGTCAAGTGACAGACAAGGTCCTGAGTATGGGGATCCTGAGGTAACAGGACACCCCATCCCCTGTTTTCTCCCAGAGTATGACACAGCCTCACTCTGATTGGCTTTCCCAGAAAGAACAGACAAGGCCTGGCAGTCTCCATCCACCAGGAAGCCTGTGGGAGAGCCCTATCTCTTGATGTACAGCCCCCTGACATTTGTCCCTTCTCCCCGTGTATATGAGGAGAGGATCTGTACCATGCCCAGTTGTTTTCCTCGGCAATCTTGGGGCTCTGAATCCCCTGCTACATCAGGGAATTTTCCTGCTCCCTCGTTTCCTGGCTACCTCTCACGTTGGAGACCCTTTGATTCGGGCTAAGCTGCTGGGTGTTGAGTGACAAGGCAGCCATTTGCGAAGTGTTTCCTTGATCGTCCACAGCTGCCGTGGGCTTGTCATGAACAGGACTGGATGTTCTGCCTCTTTCTGCCCTTTGCCTTTTCACATCATTTATCCGGCTACAGACGTGCTTGCTTCTGATTGGCTGGGAGTGGTTCTATGTAGGTCCAGTACACTAACTCTTTCACAGCTGCCTGGGGTAATTTGGCCCGATATTTCCTTGGTGCTTGTCTTCTCAATTTGTTCATGAGTTCATGTTTCAGAGGAAAATTTTAGTTTTTAATTTTAAATTTAACTTTTTGATTAAAATATATCATTTCTACCTTCTCTGTAAAATTTTTGTTTGTTTTTATTGAAATATAATTACATAATTCTCCCTCCCTATTTCCCCTTCATCACCTCTTTTGTCCCCCTCCCCTACTCCCTTTCAAATTCATGGCCTCTTATTCTTTAATTATTATTGTTACATATATATGCAAATAAATATATGAACCTGATGAGTAGGTTTAGTGTTGCCAATATGTATATGTTTTAAGGCTGGCCATTTGGTATTGGATAACTGTTTAGGGTACTCATCTCTGGAGAAGATTAATTATCCGGCTCTCAGCAAGTTTTAATTGCCTATAGCCCTTCATCTGGTGGGGAGGGGACTGAAATTTCCCCATCCACATTGGCATGTCAACTGGTGGTGTCATTGTCCAGGTCTTCTTTCAGCAGTCATATTGTTAAGATTTCATGGGCAGTTTTCCTGTTCTATCTAGATGTCTTCTTTGTCTTATCCCGACTTCCTCATCTTCTGTCTCTTTTCATCTTTCCTCCCCTTCTTGATGTTCTCTGAGCTTTTAGGAAGGCATAAAGGTTTTGTTGTAGATTTATCAAGTGGGTACTCTACACTGGATGTTTTCTACATTCTGACCGGTGGTGTTTCTGTAGTGTCTTTTGCTGGTGTGAAAGGTGGGCTTCTTTGATGACAAGGTAACTGTGGGTCTGAGGATAAGTACTTAGGATACAGTTAAGGATTATACTAGTTTAGGGGAGTGGCAGTAGTAGGTTCTCCTTGCAGGAAATTTTAAATAGTAAAGTTATTTATGTTTAAATTTTCATTTTCTCTTTCTTCCTTCCTTCCCTCCCTCCCTCCCTCCCTCCCTCCCTCCCTCCTTCCCTCCTTTCTTTCTTTCTTTCTTTCTTTCTTTCTTTCTTTCTCAAGACAGGATTTCTGTGTATAACAGCCCTGGCTGTCCGGGAACTTGCTTTATAGACCAGGCTAGCCTTAAAACTCACAGGAATCCAACTGCCTCTGCCTCCTGAGGACTGGGATTAAAGGTATGCACTACCACTCTCAGCCCATTTTAAAATTTTTGAGTCGTGTTGTGCTTTTCATTTAGGAAATCAGTTCCTACATTTAAATAATTCCCAAACAGTAATTGTTCTCTATTTTTCTCTAAAATATTATATCAGTTTTACGTTTTCATGGGATTTGGAACAATCTAAGAGCTTGAGGCCCTGTAGTCTGAGGTGTGACTCTGATTTATTTTGACATGGGCACAGACTCAGCACCTTAGTAGGTGTCCCTCCTTTCCTCTTAGTCATGTGAAGGATCCCTTTGGTCCTGCTCAGAGCACTTCTCCAGTTGCTTAGCTTACAGGTGCTCAGAGTTTCTGGTCATGACATCTGGACCTGACATCCTGGAGTGCATCCATCCTGGCTGTTCTGGCTACACTGTTGTAACACAGGCTTTCCCAAGAGGTGTCCATCTCATCCTGGAGGATGTCAGGCTTTCTCACCACGTCTCCTCCAGCTCTTCTTCTACTACAGTTTCCTGGCTACATCAAAGCCGGGTCATGTCTTTACACATTCAGTTGGTGTGTCTCTTGGGGTATATAGTTTCAGTGACATTTGTAATCGACATCTACAAGACCGGCCACAGCAGAGTTGCTGGCTGCTTTGCTACCTGTTTCTTCCTGCTGCTGAGACTTCTGCTCGATGTGTTTCAGAAGCATATGCCATCCCTTCCATTCTGATTCCCATTCTGAGGCATTGGTGGCCCCTGTTTCTCCTTCTTGCCACTTGTGGTACCTGGGAAGACTGTGTAACTCTCTGCACCTCACTCAAGTGTCCCTTTACCAAAGACAGCCCTCTCCACTCCCCTTCTCTGAAATGCAACTCTCCTACTCACTTGATTTTTCCTCCTGACAGTTGGCTCCCAAGAGCTATCCACGATTGCAGTATATCTTATTTGTCATCTCATGTGCCACTCAGTAGTTGGTAAGCCACCACCAACCACCACTGTGTTGGTTTCCTGCACTGTTCTGCTCTTAAAGTCGAGAGCAGAGCTTGATGCTGAATAAACACAGAAACATGTGTGTCCAGAGGAGAGCATGACTGAAGGCATGGTGTCTCCAGCTGAGGAAAAGTTACATCTTTGGCAACAGTCTACTGAGTTGAGCTTCAAGCTCTTCCACTCCTCTGCTTTACAAACATTTCTCTTAGCTATTCTAGGCTCTTTGCTACTTGACTTGAACTTCCAGGGATGTACCAAGTTTCAGAGACTTCCTGGCATGTCAGTGAGAAACACATTGACTTAGCACACTAACTTGATGGGAACATGCTATGTAAACATGTAGTCTCCGCTTATGTAGGTTTTCTTTCATGTTTTTCAATAGTAGCCAATACGTTCAAAAAATAAATAGCATGCACAGCACCTCCTAGATGGATCAGGGCAGCTCAGTTGTTATTGGGATCCTGTAATGATTTTAACCTCTGCAGTTCCCAGTTGCTGGTGGGGGATGTCAGTCATTTTGGGTATGTTGGTCTTCTAAGGTATTTTGTCAAGTTGATTGTTGTGATCTGGGGAGGAGAATAAGCAATCAGGTCTCCTGTGCTTGAGTGCTATTTGAGTTCCTGGTCTCCTGGGCACATCCCTCTAGCCCATGGCTTTCATCATCTCTCAGTCCTGGGTTTTCTACCTGCAGGACAGAAGCAGGAAGCATGCTCATCCATTTTTATGAGAATGCTTCTGAGCCTGTGTGGTTAGTTATGATGTTTACCACTGGCTTAGCATCGGCATCCCATTTCCCTCATTACCAGCATGCATGATTTTATTATGAACCAGTGTTGAATTTTATGGATTGCCTTTTCTTCTCATTGTGCCATGTGATAGATTACGTTAATCTATTTTTCTCCATGGAGCCGTGGATCCATTTCCAGGGCAAACCTACTTCTCATGTCATCATTAGAGCCAGCTGAATTGTGTTAGTGTTTTACTTCACTTTTTTTGAAATGAGGAACATTAATTAGTGCGATGGTCTTTGCCGTTATTTGCAGTGCTGGAGACAAAACCCCAGGGCTTCTTTCGGCTGGACAGATGCTCTATCATCCCCCACCCCCAATCCCAGACAATCCCCAGTGCGATTGTTCTTGCCTTTTCATTTCCTGTAATGTACTCAGCCACTTGCTTTGCAAAAGTCAAGCTTGTTCTGGCTTCATGCAACAGGCTTCTTGCATCTCCCTCCTATGTTAAAGTTGCAGAAGAACGTGTGTATTATCGAGGCAGGTGCTTTCTGACAGAGACTGCTGCTGCAACTCCCTTAATTTGAGTACCACTGGGTTTCTGATGATAGTTTTTTCACATTTATGATTTAGATTTCCTGTTTTCCTTGCAAAATTGATTGTATGTTTCTATAAAATGGGTCATTTTCATATTTCATTTCATTTTACGGAAACATCTTTTCTTAAATGTTATACTCAAGATGGTAGTATTATTTTATTATGTTTTTTGTTTGTTTGTTTTTTTGCTGGTGGGGTGAATTTGTCTTTTGTTTGTTAATTTTGCTTCCTATTGACCTGAGATATCTCTGTTTCTCTGTTAGCTCTACTGCAGACTTCCACGCCTTGGCATTCTTTTCCAAATCCCACCCTTTAGTGTCATCTTTCTACCAGTCCCCTCCTTCCCACTTAATTAGCTTCAGTGTCTATCTTTGTAATGTTTACATCGCCATGTTCTTTACTGCAATCCTATTTATCTCCCAATAGTTTCCAGGGTTCAATATTAAAAATGCCTAGTTTCAAACTTTCCTGATTTGAAATAAACATCTTTTAAAACACAAAATTTATTATAAATACTTGAGATTTATGACAGAAATTTGCACTATAGTTTCCCTGCATATCAGAAGGTTTTTCATTATATTTACAATTTATTGTCTGCAAAAATGTCCCACTGTGCTTTGTGTCAAGTCGAAGATAAATTCCTGGTAATGCTACACGGTTCATCTGTTCCCACCAGCACACACACACTAAACCAGGCCTTTCAGAACTAGAGAGTAGCCAAGAATATGGGCTTGTGCTCCAAATTTAATAATCTCCTTAGCAAATTCTGATCTGGGAATGCAGACTTTAAAAATGAGTTCAAACACAGTAGCCTCCCTGACTTCAAAGCTGAGTTTGAATAACCATTTTATATTGAATTAGTCAAGCCAAGAAAAAAAAAAGGAGACCGCTATTAGCTTAAAAACATTCTATTGTTCACTTTACAAAATAGGACTTTCTTTCAGAAATCTTATATAAGTAGATTCTGCTCTGGTCTTGCTCAGCGCATTATTAGATCTATATGATAACTTGCAGAAACAGACTCAACAGGGAGAACAAAGCCTATAAAATAAGATTGCAGGCTTTCCATGTTAGGCAGAGGCATAAAACAACTGAACAGGAATATAGCTCAGCTTAGGGGCAACTGGCAAACAAAACACCCAGGAAAAGCCAAACTAGGAACCGTGAGCATGGACCATGGACTGATGACGTATGAACCAGGATTTTCACCTTGGCTTCCTTGTCTGAACCGAAGGATTAAGAGCTTATTTGAACTTTAGCTCTTCTAACCTGTAAAATGAGATGGCAGGTAAAATTCTGTCATGGTGGTGACTGTGTGTTTGAACACTTGATGCTCAGCCAGTGGCACTGTTTTGAGAGTTTTTGGCACCTGCCTGGCCAAGGTAGATAGCAGAGGGTGGGCCTTGTAAGGTAAAGTCGAACCTTGGTTTCAATACTAGCTCTCTTGGCTTCCAGTTTAGCTGCTATGTGGGGATTGGCCATGGCAAGGCATGGCTGTTCCGAATGCCCTTCCCTTTGGGGTGGACGAAATCACCTAAAACCAGGAGCCCACAGAAGTCTTAAGTTATGCTGCCCTGCATTATATTGCAGCAATGGGAAAATCAGTATGTACGTGTAAAGTGTCAGAAGGTACTTCCCACACCCATGATTGATGCCAGGAAGCATGGAGATTAGCATGAGTCCCTGAGCCGACATGCCCTGGTTCAGAAATGGCCTTCCAGTTTGGGGCCCAGGCTTCACCTTTCTCAGTTTTAAAAGGTGATAAGATACAACCTACTTCAAAGTAATTAAGATCTTAAGATCCCATAGAACTTAGAAAAATGTTTGGCTTCTAGTAAGCAATCACTAGATACATATGAGAGAGAGAGAGAAAGAGAGAGAGAGAGAGAGAGAGAGAGAGAGAGAGAGAGAGAGAGAACTAATACAAACTGTCAAAACAAAAATGTCTCCATAAAAGACTTAGCTCATATTTTTATTTTTAGAAGACTCTTAAGATAGGACAGTTCTGCTGCTTCAGGGGCGAAGGTGCAGGGTCCCGAGGATCATGAGTTACCACCTCAAGCACCACTCCTTCCAAATGCAGTGGCGTTCTGGGAAAGCAGCGGATGTAGAAGTGCTTGAGGCCCAGGATAGCATCTTTGCTTGTGAAGGAGAACTGACCCTCTGCCTGGTGATGGAGGCTGGGGACAGCTGCGGTCTGAGCTGCCTTACTCGATACTGGGACAGAAGTACAGTCACACAGAACCCAGAGCACAGTCCACCTGGGGTCTTTTGAGGTAGCTCCTGCTTCCAAGATTCTCTGGCATAAATGTGCTGTAGACCAATTTAACCATCATTGTATCACCAAGACATGGTCCTAGCCCAGAACCATCACCTTTCAATACTACAGACTTCTCTACCTTTACCTAGTCCTGGAGCTAAAAATGTAATTTATATAGCAGCATGACCCCTTAGAATAGGGTTTTAAACTAACTAAGTAGCTAGCTAATTAGCTGACTAACCAACTAATAAAAATTAGGCCAAAGGTACATATTCTGAATGATAAATAGGCAATTCATTTATTAGAAAGTGATCAGCAGCCATACATAAATGTTGAGCTTCAGTGATCACTAGAGTGAGTTTCAGTAGCATTCTGGTGGGTTGTCACAGACTGACCTAGATGTGAGAGAATCCTCAGTGTGAGCCGGCCACTGCAGGAGGAGAAACTATCTCCTAAGAGGCTGCAGGAACCAGGAGAAAATGATGCAGGAGACAACTCAGTAGTCAGCTTCAGACGCCAGGGGTCAAGTGTGTAGTCTGCCTCATTCACGGGTTCTTCTGCTGGCTGTTTCTCAGGTAGGGAAGTACGCAGGAGCTCTGACAATGCAGGGCCAGAGCTGAAGGTCTCACCATTATAGATGACCTTTCCTCTGCTCTACCACCTTTCTGCAGGACCACTGGCTTGTGCCACTAGGCTTGGTAGGATCGTTACATTTTAATAAACTGTTTCCAGATAAAACTGGAGGATAACAGACATCACATTTGCCTGCCTAGCCAAATTGGAAAATAATAAACCAAAAACCAAACCAAACCAACCCCCTCCCCGCCCCCCAAAGACTAAAGAATACAGCAGCTGGGATGACAAGTCCGGCCAGTGTTTATCTGTTCTGCTTATTGCTGACTCTGCAGTAAGCAGCATTAAAAAGTCTGTGTATTTTTCAGTTGTTGTTAAGTTAGCATACCAACTGATGGGTTTCATTATGTCCTGCTCACACATACACAGCATCATTGTACTTTGTTCTTGTCACCTCTCCCGCCATCTTCTTTCATCACTCTCCTTGTCCATCCTTCTCCATAGTCATCCTTCTCCATAGTCCATCCTGCTCCATGTCAAACAACTTCCATTACCCTCCCTTTTCTCACACTCTATTCCCTTCAGATTGTTTCCTTACATCTCATAGTCCCCTTCCTATTTTCCTGAATACATATGTGATGGTTTGAATATGCTTGGTACAGGAAGTGGCACTATTGGGGGGGTAGCCTTGTTGGAGTAGGTGTGGCCTTGTTGGAGTAGATGTGTCACTGTGGGTGT
Organism: Grammomys surdaster; assembly: GCF_004785775.1. Classification (NCBI taxonomy): domain Eukaryota; kingdom Metazoa; phylum Chordata; class Mammalia; order Rodentia; family Muridae; genus Grammomys; species Grammomys surdaster. The sequence goes on along the minus strand of NW_021604569.1, from coordinate 19,442,335 downwards.
GGGCTTTAAGACCCTCATCCTAGCTGCCTGGAAGTCAGTTGTCCACTAGCAGCCTTCAGATGAAGATGTAGAACTCTCAGCTACTCCTGCACCATGCCTGCCTGGATGCTGCCATGCTTTCTGCCTTGATGGTAATGGACTGAACCTCTGAACCTGTAAGCCAGTCCCAATTAAATGTTGTTCTTTATAGGAGTTCATATTTTTATGACTGAAATATTCCATTGTACACACGCTCTACATTTTATCTATTCCCCTGGAGATGGCTGGTTCCGTTTCCTAGTTACTGTGCATAGTGCAGCAGTAAACACGGACCTGCGAACACCTCTGCAGAAAACTGACCTGGAGTCAAGTCCTTAACTGAGCTGCTTGTGAGCGTCATGGTTGGATCACGTGGTAGTTCTATCTTTAGATTTTTGAGGAATGTTTGAACTTCTGTACTGGCTACACAAGCTTTTGCTCCTACCAGCAGCGTATAACAGTTTCTTATGCTCCATTTCCTTGTTGGCCTTTCCTTGTTGGTGTTTGTTGTCCTTGTTTGCCTGCCTGATGAGAACCATTATGATATAATTTTTTTCTTTTTTCTTTTTTCTTTTTCTTTTCTTTTTTTTTTTTTGAGACAGGGTTTCTCTGTGTAGCCCTGGCTGTCCTGGAACTCACTCTGTAGACCAGGCTGGCCTCGAACTCAGAAATCCACTTGTCTCTGCCTCCCAAGTGCTGGGATTAAAGGCATGAGCCACCACTGCCCAGCATGATATAATTTGTAAGCAGCTTTAACTTGTCTTTTCCTGAAGGCTAAGGCTGTAGAGCAATTTTATACATGGCTGGTTTTAGGCCAGTACTATACAACTGTTGTTGCTCCTATGGTCCTATAGTAAAATATTGAAATTAGCTATTGTGATATGTACAGTTTTGTTCTTTCTGATTAGGCTTTCTCTGGCTATCCAAGGACTTCTGGGCTTTCGATATTCATTTTAGGATTGTTTTTTCTTGTTCTGTGAAGAGTGTTATCAGATTTAAATAGAGATGTCTCTGAATGTATAAAATACTTTTGGTCATATAGCTATTTTACAACATTAATTCTGCCAGTCCATGATCATGTATGGTCCTTATGCTCCTAGTGTCTCCAACTTCTTTCTTCAGGATCCTAGCTTTCCCAGTAGACATCTTTCACCTCCTTCATTCTGTTCCTTCAGGGAGTTTTATTTGTTTTACTTTGCAGTCACTGATTTTCCCCTTATTTAGTATTTTTCTTCCTGTGTTTTGTTTTGAAGACAAGGTTTCTCTGTGTAGCCCTGTCTGTCCTGGAACTTGCTCTGCAGTCCAGGCAGGCTTCAAGCTCGCAGAGACCCACCTGCCTTTGCCTCCTGAGTGCTGGGATTAAAGGCGCGTGCTATCACTACCCAGCTCCCCTTATTTCTCTACTGAGTTTTATGTGCTGACTTTGTATTGTGCCACCCCACTTTGATCATGTCCTACTGAATTTTCAGTGATTTTAAGTATAAGGTCGGGGCTGGAGAGATGGCTCTGCGGTTAAGAGCACTGACTGCTCTTCCAGAGGTCCTGAGTTCAAATCCCAGCAACCACATGGTGGCTCACAACCATCCGTAATGAGATTGGATGCCCTCTTCTGGTGTGTCTGAAGACAGCTACAGTGTACTCATCAATACAATAAATAAATAAATATTTTTTAAAAAAGTATAAGGTCATGCTCATCTGCAAAGGGATGATTTAGCTTCTTGAGTTACTTTGTTTTCTCTTTAGTTCCCCTTGCTGGTCTAGCTGAAGCTCTGTGCACTATCCTGGAGTAGAGCAGAGAGACAAAGCAGTCTTGGATTCCTGGCTTTAGGGATGGTTTCGGTTTTCTCCCACTCACTAAAATGTTGTGTTTAATGGTGATACATAGATAGTGACTACACATAGCTGTCATTATGTAATGTATGATTCTCATTGCCTTATAAAGCTTCTGATGAAAAGATATTAAACTTTGTATTGTGAGATAACTGTGTGACTTCTGTCCTCATGTTTACTTACAAGCAATATTGGTTCTTATATGTTAAATGATCTTGAATCCCTGGCATGAAATCAACTTGGTCACAGTGTTTGATCCTAATGCATCCTCAGGTGCATTGGTCGATCCTTATGTAGCATCAATATTTGGTTATGGCATCGGGGTAGAATGAGCTTGTGGTGTTCCATTCTGTGCAACAGTCTGGGGAGTGTTGATATTGGCTCTTCCTTAAAGGGCCTTTTCCTTGTTAGGGGACTTTTCATTGCTGCTCAGCCTCACTGCTGGTTGTAAATCTGTTTATATGTTCTTGGCTTAACTTTGGAAAGCCACGGTATACCCAAATTATCCATTTTTGAGATTTCCATTTTTGAGACTTCCATTTTTGAAGATGTGTTTTTGAACTATTAACAATTTTCTGGTTTTCAGTGGAACCTGTAGTAACCTCTTCTTGTAGCTCTAATTTTCCTTGGCCCTCTCATTCTTTTGGTTAGCTTGATTAGGCATTCACGAATCTTGTTCAGCTTTTCAAAGAACTAAGTTTGCGGCTAGCTGATGGTTTGTATTATTCATGTATAATTTATTTGCTCTATTTTGTCCTCCCAGTCATAATTATTGCCCCTTCTTTTTCAAGTTAATAACTGAAATTAGCATATGAGTTAGATAATATTAAGACATTTTTTAATTTAGTGATTCTCTCTGGCCCTTCTCCCTCATCCATCCTCTGCCACACCTAATCTCTTCTAGTCTTCCTCTTTTTTTTTTTTTCCCCAAGACAGGGTTTCTCTGTGTAGCTCTGGCTGTCCTGGAACTCACTCTGTAGACCAGGCTGGCCCTGAACTCATAGAGATCAGCCTGCCTCTGCCTCCCAAGTGCTGGGATTAAAGGTGTGTACCACCACCACCTGGCTCTTTTTTCCACTTTTAAGTTCCACCATCTGTTGGTCTCCTTTCTTGGTCTCCTCTCTGGCATTTTAGGTTTTCCTCACAATTATATCTGTTGGTATGTGCACACACATACACAATAGGCTAGGGTCTTCACATGAGGGAGAATCTGTGCATTTTGTATTTTGAGTTTGGGCCATTTTGTTTAATATTGTACTTTCCAGATCCATCCATTTGAAGATTCCCTAAGTGTTGCTCACTCTGCTGAAGAAATGCTACTTTCTCATGCTCTGCAGCACTGAAAGGGAGTCGGTGGCCCTACAAGTCGATCCACTTTAGGCTTAGGGCCATCAAAATCCAGTGATATCTCAGCTAATGAGAGTGATGTTTGGCCACTGAGACTGAGACTGGGGTCCTGTGCTTCACTATCTGAACACAGCTTCCCACACCTCTGGGCATTCCTTGTCCTTCTGCTCTCATCTGTGTCATAGGCTGTGTCACAACCCTGGGCTGTGGCAGAACCCTGGGCTGTGGCAGGCTCAACTCAGCTGTCTCCATCCTTCAGGGTAGCTCTCTCTTCCAAACTAGGATCCCTCTCGGGCTTAAGCCTAGTGAATGACTCCTGAGTCATAGAAGGACAGAGCCATGCTCTTCTTTGCTGCTGACTCATTTGCCTGAGGAAGCACTGTCTCACTGAAACCTGCAGCTGCATCTGGGACTTGTGAAGGCTCTGGCTTATTCTTTTTTTTTTTTTTTTTTTTTTTTTTTGGTTTTTCGAGACAGGGTTTCTCTGTGTAGTCCTGGCTGTCCTGGAACTCACTCTGTAGACCAGGCTGGCCTCGAACTCAGAAATCCGCCTGCCTCTGCCTCCCAAGTGCTGGGATTAAAGGCGTGCGCCACCACAGCCCAGCGCTCTGGCTTATTCTTATCTTTGGGTGGGGCTGGTGCTTCCCCCCCTCTGCCTGGTAGCCACACCTTTGGAGCTATGTTTGGTTTGTTCAACTAGTGCTTTTCACTAGTTGGTGTCTGTTGTCACCTTTGTGGATTCCAAAGATACTAATCTTTTTCTTTTTGGGATGGTCATTTCTTTCTTAGTATTGACTCTTCCCTTTAACCAGGTCACAGGGAAGTAGCTTATGCACTATTCTATATGGAAGTCCTCTGTGTTTTGTTTTCCAAATACTTTTGTTTTTAATTTTTATTTCCCGTTTATATTTACCTGATTTTGTTAATGTTTCTTTACTTCTTGGGCAATGTTTTTCCTACCTTCTCCTCATCTTCTCTTTCCCCTCTTCCTTTAAAATCTCCTGGTCTTTCCTCTTCCTCTCCATAATGTTCTTCCTTTTCTATTTAGACTTTCTTTTACATAACTTTAATTTTTTCATTTCCCTGTCCCTTTATTTCACTCATACACTATCTCTACCTTCATAGTTTTTCATCTATCATGTTCTAAGTTATCTTTTCCAGTCTGTGTTCTTGGTCAATAGTGGTATGTCAGTGGGATTTGATGTAGTCTCACTCTGCCCTCCCCCCTGAAGCTTTCATCCTTACTCCTATTTGAGTAGAAGGGCATTTGTGTATCTTGTGTGGCTTAATGTTGTTACTTATGATTTCCTTTCTCCTCCCTGAATGGTGCTGCTGGGAACTGGGCTTTTAATACTCGGCAGCTCCATAGGATCCCAGGTAGAACTGGCAGAGAGAGTCAAACCAATAGATGAGCAAATTACAACACAGAAACACATACAAATGCATACAAAGCAAGGCAGTACAAGTTCTTCAACACACTGCAGTTCCTCAGCTACTGAGTTCAAAGTTTGTGCAGTGGATAGAGTGTTAAATGAACAATTAAAATATGATTGATGACATTGATGATATATGAACAGGCAGATGAATGGAACAAGGAAATCAATTTGAGGCAGAAAAGAAAGTCAGAAATGCAGGGGAGAAAGTTAGAAGCATATATAAGATAGTCAGTAAGAAAATGGAAATTTTCAAAGAAGAACCCAAATAGAAATACATTTCCATTAATTAAAAACAAACAAACAAAACTAAATGACTTCTGCAATAGACTGGATCCAACAAAAGGAAGTGACAAAGGAAACAAGAAGGGAATGTGACATTTGAAAATCAGTGAAGAAAAGAGTTAAACTATAATATCCATCAATTGTGGGGTACAATTAAGACACATGTAGGAATTCACAAAATTCAGGGAGTGGAGACAAAGACAAAATGCAAAGAAAACTTGTCTAGGGAACCTATAGTAGAAATCTCTGAAACCAAGAGAAGGAGTCAGACATCTAAGTAGAGGAGGCATTAAGAACTTCAAATGGACCTGCCAAAGTAGAATCTCTGTACTACATTCTAAAGATGCCAAAACTACAAAGAGAGAACAAAATAATATTAAAATCTGTAAAGAGAATGCTAATGAACAAAGATACCAGAATACCATCAGATCTCTCATTAGTAACCCTAACCGCCAGGAACTATTTCAAGTGCTGACTATAAATAGCTGTCCATCCAGATTGCTAGGCTCAGCAAAGCCATCTCTTAAAGTTGATGGAGAAATCAGGGTAGTTCAAGAGAAGCCAGAGTAAACCAGTTCATGACTGCCAACCCAGCTCTACAGATAGTGTTTAAAGGAACAGCATACATAGTAGACAATATACACAATAGACTGCATGCACAGTAGACATCATACATGGTAGACATCATACCCAGCAGACAGCATACATGGTAGACAGCATGTATACATGGTGGATGACATACACAGTGGAGGAAGGAAGACAGCTTTACCATGAGAGTACACAACAGAATAAACTTCATGAAGGGTACAGATAAATACAGGAGAATCAAGAAAGAATCCATTGCACCCAACACAGTACACCAGCCAATGTCTGATACAGGGGAGAAAGAAAAAAAATAATATCCAACCATGAAGAAGATAACCAACAAGACACGAGAATTCATGAACTCTTTTCAATGATGTTCCTAAATCTAAATGGTCTTAGCCCTCTGATTATATTTATATATAATCATATCCAATATTTAATCAGAAATGCAAACCTTTAAATTATAGATCTATATAAATTCTAGAAGCCATATTTCATGTCTTTTTTTTTTTTTTTGAGACAGAGTTTCTCTGTATAGCCCTGGCTGTCCTGAAACTCACTCTGTAGACCAGGCTGGCCTCAAACTCAGAAATTCACCTGCCTCTGCCTCCCAAGTGCTGAGATTAAAGGCATGTGCCACCACTGCCCAGCCATATTTCATGTCTTAAAGAACTATGTCCAATTTAAAAAGTTGTATACCATGGGAAATTGTAAAAATGTATTTAATGTGTCTTTTTTTTTATTTGAAAAATTAAAAAGGAACTGATCTGTGGTAGGAACATGCAAGACTTTGGAGCTACAGGTTAGAAAAGACATGGGATGCTGTAAGCAGAGACTAACTAGCCATTCTGCTAAGAGTGATGAATAAAACTTTGATGGCATTGTAGGAGTGAAGGCTCATGGGGCTCTGGAGGGGATGGGAGGACTCTACTGACACGGGAAAGAGGGGCCACCGTGTTACACTCTGGCAACAAATCTAGCTTTCTATTTCTTGTGTTCTGATGTTTGAAGATGAATTCAAAAGTAACAGATGGAGGAAATTCAAAACAGCATGGTGTTTGGGCTATGGAATGGTTACTGCTCAATGTGTTTAATCTGAGTTCTAGTGAGAATTCAAAGCAAAAAGCAGAGCCGAAAGATGTGAGTGATGGGCAGTTTGCCCAGGGGCAGGGGGAAAGTATGAAATAGCTAAGGTTGATGATCGGGTGAGGGCTGACAAAGATGCTGTAATTATTAAAGAGAATATTCCCATAGAAGAGGAACTGTTCACTTTGCACCAGGACAATAGCAAGGGAGCCTTGATGGCAGATCTCATACCTGGAGGACTGCAGGTGTAAAACTGAAAACCTAATCTAAATGCTAAATATTTAAAGAGAGGTCCTAAGAAAATAGAGTCTCTAGAGCACCACTTGAGGAAGTGCTTTTCCTGACCAAACACATGGTTCAATGGTCCAAAGGGCCCAGGCCATGCCTTAAGCTAGAAGCATAATTTGCACTGTCTGCCTCATGCTGGCTTTGGAGGTGTAGGAGCTACAGGGTCACAGAGAGTTGTGATGAGGTTTCAGAAACAGCTGGCAAGGCTAGGTGATATATAGCAAGGTCAGATTCCCTGCAGAGAGGTCAGGAGAGGTCACTGTGTGAAGCTGGAAAGGTGAAACCCAAGTTGCAATGTATATCCCAAGATGTAGGAGATGTCAGAAACATGAAACACTGTCAAGATACATGTGAATCCAGTCTAAGAGAGAGCCCATGTGTGTCGCAGGAAGAGGAACATAGGTGCGTGCCCATTGGAGTCCAGATGATGTCATCATGAATATTAGGTGCAGAGTGTGAGGCTATATGGCTTGGTGTTTGTCCTGTTGGGTCTTGGTCTCACTCAGACCCTGTCTTTCATCGTTGTGCCCTCATCCTTCCTCCTAGGATGGGAATGCTCACTTCGTGCCCTTGTTGAACTCTGTCATCTGTTTTCTACTTTGAGCAGTAATCACTCAAGATTTATCTGTGCTCAATGTGTGTCGGTCTTCAACAAAGATGGGCAACCACATGGCTGGTTTGTAGATCTATAGTCTTCACTTTCAGGAATGGCCCCTGTGTTATAAAAGATGGCCATTGAGCCCATGGATCTCACAGGACTTGACCCTTCTTGTGATTACCAAGACTATTGTCTTCTCAAAGCAGACCAACTCTGAATGCCAGAGAAGACTTAAAAATTTTACCCAAGAACAGTCATGACCTCATTTGAACAACAAAAGCAGCGACAACAAAAGATGTTGAATGAACAAGTTCTTCTTAAGTGATGAATCAGGACTTCTTGTCCTGTGGAGAGAATCTCAAGTCTTTGAAAACATATTCTTTCCTAGCCTTAGGTCAATGGACAAGCCAAGAGAACCCAAAATAAACCATGGTCTTTGCCCAGCACAAATGTTTCCATTTATTTTCAGGCTTCATCGGCAAATGTGCATCCAGAAGGAATGGGAGGGAACTGGGCCTTGTTGTCAGCAGATATTTTGCCAGTGTTTTGATAGCAAGGCATCTCTGGTACTCATTCTGTCCAGGAGTGTGCATCAGGTCAAATCATAATGGCAGTATGTGCTGGTAATACAATTCTCTGCAGCAACTGGCTGGCTGAGTTTCCTATGTCAGTGTATCTATGGGATACAGTCACTGTAAACACCACAGAGTAGTTCATGGCAAAAAAAAAAAAATATGCAGAAATGCACTGTGCTTTTAGGGAGCAAGTTGTTGGCTTACTCAATCATACTGTCATTGAAGGTGGCTTATATATTCAAGCAGCTTGTGTCTCTGTGCCTGGGCCAGCACATATGCTGCCTGTGTGAGGAGACACTGCTTACTGATACAGACACTTTACTGTGATCTCAAAGAATTCAAGGGTTCTGAAGCTTCCAAGATGACGCCAGCTTACAGGCTCTGCAAGGGCCAAGCCTTGCCTCCCCTCCTCTGCCTGAGAGTTTGGTAGCATGGAAAGTGGAAACACATGTTTCAGGGCCATGAGAAAGAAACGCTGGAATCTCATGAGGTGGAAACGAGAGTGGTTCAGGATGGCCGGTGGCTGCAGAGGCTCAACAGACTTCCTGTGTGGAGAGTTCACCTTGCAAACACAGCTTTAGAGAGGATGGCTGAGAGCTGGAGGCTGAATCTGATGGGTAGAACAGTCTTGTTTTTACTGTCATTCTCTTGGCTGCTGAGAAAATCATGAATATTTTAAACCAATTTCCCATTTACTATAATCCCTTCCTACTAATACTTCTTGCTGGTACCAGGCTGGAGTGTTTCCCAGCACCCACATGTAGGCTCAGAACCATCTGTAATTCCATTTCTAGGGGATCTGATGCTGTCTTCTGACCTCTGAGGGGACTGCACACATGTGGTGCACATGCACACACACACAGGCATGCACGCACAAACACCCTGAGACCTGTATCTTTCCCTCTGCCGGTGTCACATAGTCTTCATTTCTGTGGTTAGATGTAACATACATCTTTCTATGCCAGGCATCCTGTTTCCTCCCTCTTCACTCTGACTCAGCATCCAGGGAACCAGATACCTGTAAGAGTCATGAATTGTGTCACCCAGAAGTTATGCAACAAGAAAATTTTGGCCTTGCAGGGGAAAGGGTGGTGTTGTGTGTTTCAAAACGCAGCAGCCATTACTAACTTTCTGACCTAGATTTCATGCACTAGTCAGGCAGCAGGACCAGAACGATGGGGAAAGTGTCCATTAATCTGTGCAAGCATGCAGAAGAGACTACAGGGAATCTCCTCAACTCACGACTACTACAAGAGAAATACTTTCTGAGGTCACTACTTGGTCAAGGCCAAGGGCTAGTGTATTCATAACTCAAACTAGTTCTACTAAAAGCAAAACGTTTAGTAATGACAGGAGCCAAGGAGGTGGTTAGCCAGGATAGAGTTCCCTCCTAGAGTCCAGACAGAGGTTTGCACAACTTCCTTCTACATTTTCCCAATTTCTGAAAAGTAGATAAAACAACCACCACATCAACGCAGTGACTGGTGTTGGCTGTGACTGGGGCATCTCTAGGTATGCTATCTGTAACCCAGAGCCTCTGTCTTCCTCTTAAGACAAACCCAGTGGAGGGCTGGCTGAGTGTACACAGCCCTGGGACTAGGGAATTCTTTGACTCTGCTTGGATTTTCCCTTTCTTTGGTCTTATTTACATAACCACCAACTTGCCACTGGATAGCAAATCACTTAGGGCATGCCTGTTAGCATTGACATCAGTGCAGAAACTCCTGAGGCTCTATTTACCACTGGCTGCCAAGCTGCTAGTGAAATGGAGCTAATATTTTCCCACTGTGTTGTATTGATGACATGGCTGAGGTGTGTCTTGGGGATCTCATGTGATTTACAAGTATCCTGACCTCTCAGGCCATTACATTCCTGTGTTCTGTTCCCTTTGAGGCACTATGAATATTCTTTGGCAGCCATGCAGTACTTAGGGTAAAGACCACTGTATGTGTGTATGTGCTTTAATGTTCATGTGTGTGTATATATGTGATTGTGTTTGGAAGTAAGTGTGTGTGTATGTGTGTGTGTATACGTGCATGTGTGTGTTCATGCTGAATGCATATGTGTGCTCATGTACCACCTCAAGTGGGGCAGTCAGAGGACAACTTGCAGAGGTTGGTTCTCCTCTTCTGCCTGTAGGTGCTGAGGATTGAACTCAGGTTGCCTGGCTTGGTAGCAGGTAAAACTTTACCCACTGAGATTCCCTATTGCTACCAAGTGTCACTTGTATAAAAGGTTTACAGACTAAAATGAGAAAGTAAAAAACAAAACAAAACAAAACACCAAGTTAAGTATTTTGTTTTACTTTGGTTGAATTGTTGGAATTCTTAGGAACACTGGACTTAATGTGAAACTGTGTGACCCTGGTCTTTAGAGAGCTACAGTTGCACAAATGCTTGTGGTGGATTATTTCTTCCCCAAAGGAAAACTGGTGAAGTGCTAATCTTCAATGCCTGGCCTTTGTGGGAACTGAGATGGAGTCATCACAGTGCGCTCTAATCCAGCACAACCACGTTCTTCTAGAAAGAGAAAACCCGGCCTTGGAGAAACACAGATGGGGAGCTTGCCAATTAGAACTGGCTGCCCCAAGCCCAAGAATGCTGAGAAGCCGGGAAAAAGGCCAGGCAAGCTCTTTCCTCCAGGGCCATGGACCCCAGGTCGCCAGACTGTGAGACATCATATTTCTGATTGTGATATTTGTTACTGTACTCCAGTGAACAAATACAGCCCTTTATCTTGTATTTAAGGGCAATCATTGTTGAAGTTTGCTTGAAGCTGTTGAAACAGAAACTGCTTCAAAAAAGCAATTGGCTGATAGCAGAGTCTAATCCTGAAAAATTCAAAGATCCCAGTCCCATGACACTCCCCCACCACCCATTAGAGGGAATGCAGCTTTCGTAAATAAGTTCCATGCTCACAGTGACACAGAAGCCCTGGTTTATATCCAGTGTCACAAATGCTAGGCTTGCATACATCCAGAGAAAGGGGGTGTGTGTACCATTATTTCAACATTGCTGGCTCTTGTGTGCCAGAAGAGGATAAATCAAGAGCCACAGGACATTTTTCCCCGTTAAGTCGTCTCAGCAGACGCAGTGTGGAAGCCGAGAATGCTTATCTCAGAAGGCTCCCTGCCTCGGCATCTAGGGCTGGGTGTTACGTTTCTGGCACTCCTGATATACCCAATAGTTGTAAATCACATCTAGGCAGTTCTATTAAGTTTAACGAGCTTTTCTTGTGATGTCCTTCCAAGAAAAAAACACCAAGATATACTTTAAAATATAGTGAAGCTTAAGGGGAAAAGAAACAAACCTCTTAGAACTATTAGAACTATTGTTCACTGCGGTGACCCTGTCTGTGCAGTTTCTGGGCTTGTGCAACACAAGAGACTTTCAAAAAGCTTTTCAGTGGGAAATAGTTTCAAGCTCACAAAGAAAAAATTCTGTAAGAACAACTCCAAAATTCTCACAAACCCTGCCCTCAAAGTTGTCCGTCAATCGTTTTCCTGGTTTGGTTTAGTTTTGAGCCCCTTCTGGCCATAGGCACTATTGCTTTCTGCCTGACAGTCAGTTTACTAAGCATTTACTGGCCGTGTGCTCTGCAGAAGCACAGTAGTAGAGAGTACACGAACTATGGTGTAACTTCTGTCAGCAAGGCAGAACCAGTACAGGAATCCCGTTGGGAAGATCGTTTTTACTCAGATCTAGGAACACAGTGGCCCCTTATTCTTGAGAATTGTGGAACACATTCTTCCCAGAGGCCTCTGGGTTTCATTCCTCGATCACACCATCAGTGGCCTCTTTCTGTATTGTGGGAAATCATACCCAGATGTGAGATCATACCCAGATTTCAATGAGCACAAAAGGTGCCTAGATTTTTGCTCATCCTTCTGAGATTCTTATTTCCTGTGATTGGGAATTACGCAGTTCCTTTTCAGGGTTTCAGTGTTGCTCACCATTGCCTCCTCAGTCCCCAGAGTGGTGGCAGCCATAGGAAGGAACGTGGACACTCAATGTTAGTAGTCTAGATTAAACCCATACATAGAGAAAAGAAGATGTCCATATTAACCCCATTTGCTGTGCTCAGCTGTCATGTGGGGAGTGATACTGTGCTCTCAATGTCCCAGGGAGGACATATGAGCACGTGTGCAGTTTCTGGACTTGTGCAACACAAGAGACTTTCAAAAAGTTCTATGTGCCCAATGTCCGTACTCTGTAGTCACAAATGAATCACCATCAACAGGTCTGAGTGGGACCACAGTGGGACCCCGAGACTTCCATGTCCATGTTGGAAGAAGCAGGGTCATTTTCCTCATGTGAAGGCTGGGGTGGATTCACTTGACCCACAGACTGCTTCACCCTCCAGGATTTCATCTCAGTGTGTTAAATTAGCTTGCATCCACCAGTCAGAAAACACTGCGTGATGAAAGGGTAAGGTAATGGAAGCCAGTGGTAATCACAAAGTCTCTGCAGAGGCTCCCTGACTATCCTGTGGAAAGCCAAGTGTTTGAAATCATCCCCAGGGCACCTCACAAACTGGCAGAGTTAAGGGAAGCAGCTGCAAGAAATGAACAGTGACTCTGAGAATTCAAGTTCATAGCACCACCTGCCTGAAAACAGAAGCTTGGTCTCAGCACACGAGGCTTCTCTATAAACCCAGGTGGCCTGTGCTTCATCCCCTGAATACAGACCGTTAACCCAGATTTTCAACCTATTAAAAGGTTCTGCACTTTCATCCTGGTAGAAGGAGACTAAGTAGTTACACTTAAAAAATTAATTCCGTTATTAGGGATGAAAGCCAGGGTCTTACCGGTGCTAGACAGGTGTTCTACAGAGGAGCTGCACCCTGCTTGTACAGATTAGCTGTGCCCTGAGATGAAGTTGCCCTTTTCTGCCTGACTGATCTTGCCTTAACTGTATTCACAAAGACAAGTCAAGAGAAAATTTTAGGCAGCAGAGACCCCCCCAACATCTTCTGTAGCCCCCCATTGCCCTGTAGCCTCAGGCCTAGCTAGCTTCTGAAGAGAAAAGGCAAGTTGAGTGGTGAGAGGCCTGGGCCACAACAAGTACAGTAGGGACTTTTATTTGACTATAGGTAAAGGTAGCAAAGAGGCAAGGGCTGGAGCCAAGAAGCACAGAATGAGCAATGAGCCAGGGGCGAGAAGAGGCGGTGGGCCTGGCAGCCACAGCGTTCTCTTGCTATGAGTCACTTAAGCACAAAGAACAATGCAATTTGCAGGTGGTTAGCGACAGCTCCAGGCAGTCTATCCTGCCAGCTTGGAGAGATACCAATCTTAATTATTATTGGTTAAGATAAAAAACAAGTGCCCTGGAGTTAGGAAAATCAAATGGACCCTTTCCTTGGCTTTCATCACACAAAGAGGAGTCTGTTCTGCAAAACCCAGTTGGGCTTGGCCTCTTCAGGTACCACTGACACCCAGTTCCTTCCTAGCAGGATGGCTAACTTGTGCTGTGGAACCTGGGTGTTACAGGCGTTGGCAAACCCAGTTAACGGTGGCTTTTTGTGTAATACATTTTTGATAAATGGATGTCTCATAAAGTGACTGTTCAGAAAACAATTGTGTTTTCCAGTGGGAGGGAAATAAAACTGATGTCCTTGGGGCATACATTACACGTATGAGCCTTCAGTCACTGGCATAAACACTGCGGAGTGTTAGGAAATCAGCAAGGACTCTGGTGCATAGCGAGTATGTAAGGGCTCATAAGAGCACAGGTTTATGCACATGGAAACTGACTCAGACACACTTGCAATTCTGACCCTAAGAGTCATGACACAGACGTCCGTAAGTGTGCTTACAGGGGGTCCTGAGAGGAGGCTTATGCCTTAGAAATGTTCAAGTGGGAGCCTGTGATACAACTCTGGCTAGAGTTCTTGTCTTAACTGTATTCACAAAAGCAACTCAAGCACAGTTGAGGCTCCTAGTTTAAGGCCCTGGACCATTTAAAGATGTCTTTGAGGAACTTTTGATTGAACAAATTTTGGCTTTTCTTAATCTTAATGAAAATCCTCCGAAGTACCCCTCATGGTGTGTACACACAGAGATTTGATGTACTTCTAGGGGTGTGCATATACGGAGATCTGATGTAACCCTAGTGGGATGCATCTGTATATGTGGAGATCTGATGTAACCCTGGTGGTTATATACATGAGGATCTGACATGCTCCTAGTGGGATGTATCTGTATACACGGAGATCTGACGTACCCTTGGTGGTCTGTATACACTTATTTAGCTGTAGGATAAGATGATGGTTTACACATTTGCCTCTGTTGGATCACTTTATTTTGGTTGTTGACTTTGCTCAGTTGTGCTTCATGTTTACAATCTCACCCTCCTGTTTTGTTGTGTACTTGTAAATTTTGCTGGTGAACTGGGTTGAATATAGACTCTGTTTCCTCTCATTGAGGTTTTCCTTTAAGTACTGATTTAATAGTATACATCAGGTTTGGTTCTAATCCTGTTATTCTCAAGTCTTTTTGTTTGTTTGTTTGTTTGTTTGTTTGTTTTGAGATAGGGTTTCTCTGTGTAGCCCTGGCTTATTCTCAAATCTTATGGCACGGACATTCTCATGGTTCTCTTTCTTCTAAAAGTCTGTTATGGACACATTACACAGGCTATCAAGTGATATTTATCTTTTTCTACCTGTGTGCATTCTTGCTTTTTAAGTTTCTCATGCAGTTGGCCATTGTATTTCCTATCCTATGAGCATTCAACTCAGTTTAATAATTAGAAATAATAAATAATAAAACAAACAGCTTTTAAGTTTTAAATCATGTAGAAGTAGCCAGTGACACTATCTAGATGGCAATGGAACAATGTTTATACTTTAAGTCTAGTAGCTAGCTCTGCTATATTTTGTCTAGTTTTAACAGATTTAAAGCGATTATTTTTAACACTGGGACAGAGTTCCTGGTTAGATATACAGACAGTCCCTGACTTACGATGGTTTAAACTACAATTTTCCGGTGTTAAGGTTGTAGTTCAGACTTTGAAGATTAAGAGGTAGCTTGACCCTTGCACAGGACTTAGGTTCATTTCTCAGCACCAGCATCTGATTGTCCACAATTGCCTGTAAATAGGGTTCCAGGGGATCTGACTGTCAATGCCCTCTTCTGGCCTCCAAAGGCACCTGCATACACATGGTATACATAAGCTCATACAGGCATACACCCACATACATCACCCCCCCACCCACACACACATGATAGGTAGCTAGCTAGCTAGCTAGCTAGATACATGGATGATAGACAGATAGATGATAGACAGACAGATAGATATTAGATAGATAGATCTTTTAAGAAATGGTGGTGCATTCTGCAGAGGCTATACTCAAGAGTTGCAGATCCTGATTAGGCCCAGTGGGACCTGGTCCTATGTCATGCTGTGTTGCTATTTCTGCCAGTCAGCAGTCCTGCTGGACCAAATGCCTTTTTATGTACTATACTTCAAGTTGTAGTGGACTTGTTAGGATGTGGCCCATTGTCAGTGGGGAAACATCTGTACAGATCTAAATCTTTATCTCTTCTCTGACTTGTATACAGCTGTCGTGTTCAGATTTCTCTCTGTTCATTATGATTCCTAAAATAAGATTTAACTATTTTTAAGTTACTTTTGCTGAGTAATTTGTTTCTTTTCTTGCAAATCTATTGTTCTTTTTCATCTTTTCACTGTGTGTAGAAATGCATTTTTCCATAACTCTGGATATATAGTAACTTATTGCTCGCTTTGTCAACTTACTCATATTTTTTTTATTTTATCTTTGTGCTCTTTCTTCTTAGTTTTGTATTCTATTTTCAAAGAAGGATTTTCTTCACTGAATTATTTTCCATGAGAGAACATCCTGTTGTGGCAATTGGCTTTAGAGGTATGCCCCCTTGCCCTCTCCTTTGATTGGCACTCCCAGATATGCTAATCTGGAGACCCCATGTATGCTCTTGCATATGGTAGAACCCTTTCTCTCTAGCTTTGAATCCACAGTGCATCAGAGGGCTTCTTAGCATTGCCAGTCACATTCTATGCTAACAGACATCCTTTATCTCTGCGAAGATGTGCTTTCCATTTTTATTCCCCGTCTCTTTATTGATTACAGTTATAAATGGAAATGATGGGATGGATCTACGCTATCATTGGAAACTTGAAGTCTTGCCATGTATTTTAAATAATTTAACCAATTCTGGCTGGAGCACATCTTTCTACTAATAATTATTCTTAGAGGGTTTTTATACAAATCCACATCATGATTTCAAACCAACTTTAGAATATAAAAATAGTGGTGTAGAACATTAACAAAAATAATTTGTGCAGTCTTACCCCAGTAGCTTGGTACTCTGAAATGCCAACTGAAGGACTGTTCCCTGCCCTCAGCTCCACTGTCCTCCTCCACTGTTTTTCTAAGATAGAAAGCTCTAGGCTGTCAGACAAACCATCGATCTTCATCAGAAGTTCATCCAATAGACTTGAAAATTCATCCAGGTAATAAATCTGAAGGGAAGACAGATTAGAAAATGCAAACTGGAATGTGGTAGTTTATTTTTTTTCTTTCTTCTCATTATCTAAACCATTTAGTGATCTGACTTCAGAAAGTTTTCACTATGTTAGAAAACATGCGGGACCCAGAAGTTAAAAGACCTGGGTGCTGGGCCAGTTTCTTTCTGTCGGTCTTGGTTCCTTTGTTGGTGGTGTGCATGCACTGCTTCATTCATAAGTGTTACAGTTAATGATGCTTTGACAAAGAACCATTGAACGAGTCTGAAGGCAATAATGGGCCCATGACGGGCAGTGAGCCCTATCCAAACACACAGCACCATGACTGCTTCTGACAGGCTTCAGGACTGCACTGAGTGCTATGTAAACATCAGTCATGGATGACAGCTGAGAATTCACTGTGAAAATACCTACATTTGACTTGTTTGCATTAGTGTCTGGAGTGCCCAATCCAAAGCACTGAGGGCTCCATGGTTTGGGTGGAAATTTGGGTCTGATAACAAGTGCCAAAAGCAAGTGACTAACCCAAGGGGGAAAAGAAAACAGAGACTCTACCTTTTCAACGCTACAAGATGATTATAGGGATGTGGTGAGCAGAGGGTGAGCCTGCCAATCCTGTGAGTTCTCTAATATTTCAAGGGAAGCATCTATAAGACCCGCCAGGGTTGAGGACTAATTTTGAGTCTTTGTAGTGACAGAATCCCCATAGCAGAAAGCATACTGTACAGTAGAGACATCAGCCTGAGTGTGCTACTGCTTACTGCTCAAGGTCCCGCAGCTTACATGGTCCGTAGCCACCTCAGTCTCTCCTAAAGTTGTTTCCAGTCCCAGAAGGGTGAGAACTTTATGCCACATGTAAACAGCAATGTCTTTAACTGTCACAAGAGATTTTCTGTGAAAAGACTTTCTGTTTTGGAAAACAGTCAGGAAGGCAGCTCTCAGCTGGAGGAGAGAAAAAAAATAGGCAAACTCTGTGTTAGCAAGCTATGACATGACTTTGTTGACTTGATAGACTACGAAGTAGACATTATGTGTGCTGCTGGTGCTGCTTAGCGACTTTTCAGCAACTGTTTGGTGAGACACAGTCAGGAAAATGCTCCACAGGTGGAACTACAGACTGAGCTCTGCAGTGCAAATCCATCTTATTCTGAAGCATGCTATTATTGTCTCAGTGTCGTTTCCTGTTTGACACATGCTCTCAACTCATGTTGGGCCTATGTCTGAGAGATGGGCAGGGGTCTGAGACCTGGCCAGCTACTGTGTCCTCATGTGTGCTATAAGATGAGCCCAACCATGCCTTGGATATGGGTACCTAGGTTATTTATTTCTTCACTACCGACTGAAACCTTTTAGTTCACATCCAGTTTATTTTGAAATATAGCTCAAACAAGCAAAATTTTAGTCCTTTAGAATGTGTCTGCTTTGTATACCCCATAGAACTTCATGTGGAGTTGTCCATTGAAATTAAGAAGCTGTGTTGACAGGCCCTAGGAGCCAAAGCTTGCAAACTCACTGACCCAGAGCTCCCTTCCCCCTACTGCTGCTGAGCCATACCTTCTGGACATGTCAGTACTCCTCCCCAAGACCTCCCTTTCCTTTTTCTTCTGGATTTCCATCACTTGACTCAGCTATAGCCTGCTGGAGTATCCTACAGTATAGGGGACTTCTCCTATTCAGAAACACATCGAAACCATCTCTTAAAAATGTGTCATTGTCTCTCATAAGCATCATTGCTCGAATCTCTTCAGTCTTTGGGAGAACGATGCAAGACATGAAGAACTGGGAGCATAGGCAGTTGGCAGATGGACACAGGTATCTGCAGGTCTGAGGGTGATGGTGAACCATAGAACTAATGTTAAAAACCAAACCAGGTGTAGGCCTTTAATCTCAGCACTTGGGAGGCAGAGGCAGGCAGACCTCTGTGAGTTAGAGACTAACCTGGTCTACAGAGTAAGTCCCAGGACAGCCAGGATTACATAGAGAAACCCTGTCTCAAAAAAACCAAAGCAAATCAAATGAAACAAAACTGGGTACAGTGACATAGGGCTGTAATTCCAGGGCTTAGAAGCAAGAGACAGTGAGTTTCTAGGTTTTACTGGCTAGCCAGTATAGCTTACTTGGGTGAATTCTAGGTCGATAAGAGGCCTTATGTTTGAAAGAGACAGTGTCTGAGGAATGACAGTCAAGACTGTCTTCTGTCCTCTATATATACACATACATACAAGTGTTCTCTCTGTCTCTGTCTCTGTCATTGTCTACTCCCTCCCCATCTGTACCTCTTATCCTATGCTAAAAATGGCTGGATGGAAAGACAGTTAAATGAGTGGGCCACTGAATGTATTGATGGGTAAACAGATAAATGATAGTAATGATAGTTGGGTGGGAGTGTAGGTCATGAGGGTGGAGAAAGAAATGAAGGATGGATGGATGAAGGGAAAGTAGTAAACAGGGAATGTGGACCATTGGAAGGACCAAGTGTTTCAGAGTGTGAGCACATGCAGCCACTTCTGGTTTAACCTCTGTTAATGAGAACATTAGCAGACCTTTAAGGAACAAAGAATTTGACATCACCAAGAAAGTATGAACCAATTCCTTTAACTTGTATTGAGCTTTAGCATGTGCCAGAAAACACCTTGGGAAGGCTGAGTTCTTGGTATACTCATTTGGAATGTGGCTAGAATTAAAAGGGAGACACAAAGGACTATCTAGGACCACACCTCGGTGAGGCCTTCTTACAGTTTAAGAGGAGAACCAGCTTGCTGGGAAAGAGCCTCACGGAACACCACTTTATAAAAACGAGTAGAGTAGGTACGCAGCAGAGAGATCCAGTAGAAGCAGCCAGAGCAGTAAAAAGTGAGAAGAGGTTTGGGTCAGCAGCTGGGAACTGGTAAGGCAGTGTCCTGAGTAGCTGTGGTCTTGCTGGACTGTTCTCAGTGAATGGAGATTGTACCTAGCCCTTGCTAAGGGCAGATCAGGTGGATTCTGGAGGGCTCTGTTTCCATGAGATCTAGCCTGGGCAGCCTGGCCCTGTTTATATGAATAGAGGCCATTTTGTCTTCATAACAGATGAAATCTTTACAAACTGTGACTTTAAAGTCCAGGATGCATCAACGCATCTACATACCATTCCGAAACCCAGAGTAGCCAGCAACAGAAAGAGGATCCCATAGTAACAGTATACAGCTCCGTGGTCAGACTCCAAACGATTGTGCCATGAGTTTTTTTGACTTCTTTCTGGAAATTGAAGCAGTATCCCAGGAAATGCCTCTGCAGAAGTGCCATGTGACAATGTCCGGGTGAAGAGCAGAAACCAGAACAAGTGGGAGTGGGCGGCCAGCAATAGGGCCCCCACCAGCTGTAGGGAGAAAACCCCAGGACACTGACTCATCAACTCTCTTTAGGGAAGAGGGCTATATGGGGACTTCTAAATGATTTTAAGTCATTAAAGGCTTAGAGAAAGAGATTTTATATGTTGTTCAAGTCTTCCTTGTTTGGGCTCTCATTCCAAAGAGGCCAGCCTCCATCCAGGCTGCCCCTCCTAGCTCTCTTTCTGTGTTTCTACTGGTATCTTCACCTTGCAAGCGACCCAGGAGCTCTGAAAGGTGCCTGTGCTCCCTGCTCTGTTGTCAGAGGTCTTCCAGCCCGACGCCCTCATCCTTCCGTCACTAAAGCTTGGAAGGCTACCTGGTGACCAGGTCACAATTTATATGCATGAGCCATGTGGGCCTGTGATGGATGACCAGCTGTAATTAAGCTCTTTTGTCTGCCTTTGGCATCAGTGATCTGCCCCTTCAGTCTTTGGCCATGAGCACCTTGCCTGTACACTGGACTTCTCCTGTATGGGGCCACTACTACTGTGATGGTCTCTCGCCCATGTGTCTAGTACCCGGCAAGGGCTGTGTAATGATAATAACTTAAGAATCAGGAAGGACAACTTAGAGGCAAACTGGTTCTGGGTAAGTTTGTGGTTTCCTTGTTAGAGACAGAGACTTGGGTCTTAGTTGTGGCGTTAGTGGCCCAGACTGTTTGACACTTCTACTAAAACCAGCTCTGGGATTGATACATTCTCAGGTGAATGACACACTGTTATAGTGCTGGCTCTCTCAGGTACCACTGGCCTCCATTTGTTTTCACGGCCCTGCATTTAGAATTCCTTGTCTCTTGTCTGGCACTTGAATACCCTTGGCTCTGAAGTGCCAGGCACACATTTCCATGGGACTATGGAGGAAGAAAGCACAGTCTAGGCTGTGTGGTGGAATGTGCCAGCTGTCTCAGTGCTCTGAGGTGAAGGTGGGAACATTGGGAATTCAAGGCTATCCTTGGCTATATAGTGAATTGAAGAACAAGTTAGGCTACAAAAAAAACCTTGTGTTGAAAGGCAATAAAATGGGATGACAACTCTGCCTGGTGAGTAAAGCCACTTGCTGCCCCTAAAATGACAGTGCCACTGACAATGTCCTAAATGACAGTCTGGGCTCAGCTCTGGGGGGACTCTGACCAGGTCAACAGAAGGACTGCTGCCGGATAGTTCCTATAGCCAACTACCTGAGGCAATGGGGCAGCTAGTTCTCTATTAACACACTCCTGGAATGGATCAGAGTCCCCATGCTAGCTTCACACACCTCACCCGCCTTAGCTCTAACTTCCAGGCTGTTCCTGCTTACATACTCCCTCCCACCAATCACCCTTAAAACTGTCAAGATTCTCCTCCCCACCTCTTGCTATTCTCCCAGACCCCCCACCCCAAGCAATAGCCTTGGCGGTTTTGAATTTCTCCCAAACAAACCTTTCTTTCCACCCACAGAGTGGTCTAGCTCAGTGGTTTCACTGTGCCCTTGCTCACACTGTCAAGCCTGATGACCTCATTATGAGCCCCAGAACCCATACGATGGAAGAATAGAATGAGGTGTCCTCTGACCTCTTTGCACATGCCCTCCCCCATAAACAAACAAACAGATAAATGAAAATTAAATAAATGTAAGCATTTTAAATATAAAAAGCAAAGCAGATAAGCAAACAACAACAAAATACAATTTGTTAGTCTACATTTCAGCAAATCAAGATGAGGGGCCTGACTAGACCCTGAAGTTCCTACAACACATACATTCTAGATAGTGCAAGTGCTGCCACTTAAGTTAGGCATCATTCATTATATCTTGGGCTTTTCTTAACATAAAAGCACTTTGATATAATGCTAAATGGTATTAATAACAGTTTATTGTTAAATAAAGTCCATATAGAGGTATATAATTTCTAAGGCAAGCCACCATCTTAGACACACACAAGCCATCAGTTTCCTGGCAGGTGTATTAACTGGCCTCTGGTGGGGTCTGTGAGTTGGGTAGAAGCAGCCTGGGTTGACATGTAGCTTAGACGCTGAGGTCTACGCTCTCTTCTCTCATTTGCTGACCTGCTCCTGTAAGCACAGGCCCAGCAAGATCTGGGGTCTATATTCTGTGGAGAAGGAGACTTGTACTTGGGCCCTTGTAGGCCTGTGTGAGCCCAGGGCCCGAGAACATGAGCCTTCTCACAGTAGCCAACTGACCAAGTGGTTCTCTTAGATTTGATGCCCATGCTGTCTGTTGCAGAGGTGAGAACCTGTACTGCACTAGGCCTATGGGACTAGAGCCAACTCCTTTCCAACTGGGACATGTGTGAGTTGGAGAAGACTCTGTGTAAAGGACTTGGGTGATACATGGATGTAGAAGCAGCATGTAGCCATCAAAGCATCTGAAAATTATAGTCCCAAGGCAAGTCCCATCTCCTCTCACAACTCCTTGTTCCATCTTCTGAATAAAAACCACCATTCCTGACCGCAGCCCGTTGTGATCATGGAGCGTGTTCACATACAAGAGGCCCTCCACACCATCCCTGGCACTCACAGAGAGATTTGTAGGTGGTAATGACCACAGAAAATAATTATAATATGCTGTGGGAAAGCATAACACAAAGCCAGTGCTTAATAAACCATAGCTATTGCTGTCACAGATGCAATTTATTATACTGCTATCTCTTATCTAAAACCCACCATAATGAATTTGGTGGCTAGAATTCGCAATGGTGTGTGATCCCATGAGGAGTTTGTCATTCCCTAGCTGACCAGAGCAAGTCAATGTATTGGTTGACTAGGAAAATCACTGGAGAAGGGGAGAAGATTCTTACCACTAGCATCAAGACTCTGAAGAGAGGGGAACAGGTCACTGCTGAGAAGGGTGTCATGGTGTTTAGAGAGCTGAGGAGATGAACACATTTCAACATCCAGAGGAACAGGAGGATTCCCTGGAGGCATCGTGCCTTCTAAGGGAAGAACACAGCAGCTCAGTGAGTCCTAACAATGATCACAAGGAGGCATAGAGACACAGGCACACACCTGTGAGCTGTGCTGAAACACACGTTCATTTAAGGAGCTGTTTAGACCATAGGTTTCTCAGGGACACCAGTTCTTCTATGGACACCACATGATAGTGTTTGCAGAGGAGAACAAGTAAGAAACAGGTTTCAGGACGTATAAGATGTCTTTTGGAGGACAGGCTAGTAGAGACAGGCAGAGCAGGTCTGGCTGTTTCCCCTCTGAGGCCCAGTCCATTCTGCTGTAAGGACAGGGCAGTGACAGAGTGTACCTCCCTCTTTCTGTCACACAGTCACACATCACCAGTGCTTTCCTTGAAGATACAAAACAAAACAAAACAACCCAGACATGATTGATACCATAGCCAGTCCTGGAGAGGAGATACAATGTGAGACTGGGCAGAACTCCATCTTCTGGTAGCTGCAAGTTAACAGGTAAAAAAAGGCAAGGAGATTTATTTTGTATTTTATTTAGACCAACATATATAAAATAATATGTACATTCAGCACAAGTAGAGATGTTTGCCTACTGAATTTGTTAAATTCAACAATAGTGTATATTTATAGCATATCTCAATTTGGGCTGACCATACTTCTTTCTCTATACTCTCAGGAGGTCAGTGGCCATGACACTGGACAGCACAGCTATGACCTTCTTTCTTGTCTATATCTGATTGGTAGGATACCAGAAAGCCTTCCTGTTTTCATTATCTTATTTATTTGTAGGATGGAGATATATAGATATAGATATATAGATATATAGATATATATATGTATAATCATTTGCCTAGAGGGGTATGCATATATATTCTTCCTCTCTCTCACCTTAGAAAACCCCATAAGTCTTGTAACATGTATTTAAAACTTGAGAAAGCTTGGTCCACTTGTTCAGTTAAATAAGAGCTGAGGCTGAGGTCATAGGCGCAGCTACAGGTTCATCTGGTTTCAGACAGTGATAGGGCACTCTGAAGGCCTCTCAAACACTACAGCCTATGACTGAGGTACCTGGCTACAAGGTCAGAGGCCATTACTAGTGCTGCTTCTGAGTGGACTGTGAGGCTTACTTTCTTGGAGCATAGGTGGGGCCATTTGTGGTGTACATGGGATACCATGATCTCTTTTACCAGATAGTATGTTACCTTTGTGTTTTATTTAGACCAATATATGTAAAATAATATGTATATATGTATATTAAACATAAAATGGAAATTTGCATACTAAACTTATTAACTCCATTACAGTTTGTCAACCTAAGCCTCATGAAACTTTGAGGTACCTAGCTTCGACTAGTTTGAGCAGTACCCCAGGCACTGTTTGTGAAAATAAAAATTACTTTTCTAGTGGCCGGGCAAATGATGCAGGGCCAGGGAGCTGGTGCAAGTGTCGGGCAGGACAAAGCTTTACCAGGAAAGCTCTTACTGAAGAGCTAAGTGAAGGTCCAGAAATTGGTACCCAGATGTATTAAAATCCCTAGGGAAGAGGAAGTCAATCCAGGCAAGTTTCTGGCAGTAGCAAACATGATCAGAAAGATAGCACGCTGTGAAGAAAGAAGGCTATGAAAGGTGAACCCATTTCAGAGACCCAATGCTCACTGAGATATGCTGACAGATTCCCATGCCTACATGCCTAGAAGAGCTGCTCTGCCTACCTCAGTGAGAAGAGCATCCTACTGAGTGTTTCAGGAAAGCTAGCCTAGTGAGCTTCCAACACAGGCAAGGAAATGCTGGGCTATGATGGTGTTAGAATCCAGGTGATGGATATCTGTGGTCACAGGGTAGAGTAGACAGTGAATGAGATGAAACTCCCTGGCAGAAAAGAAATGTAGACAAATATAGACACACAGGAAAGGTAGACCAGAGTGCCTACCAGTGATGAGAAAATGAGGCCCCATGCTGGTGCTGGAGAACAGTAGAGAACAAGCTGATAAACTTCCTTCCTATCACTTCTGGCCTTCTGGTGTATGAGAAAGAAACAAGTAATATTATAGCACACACATCTCAGTAGATACAAAGTCCTTGCAAGAAGGTCCTAGGGTGGCTGAGAACAAAACATCCCAAGACAAAGAGAAACCATTTGGAACAGCCTGAGCTCTGTTCCTGTCTGTCTAAAAAAACAGGATGTCTTCAAATATCAAAGCCTATGGATCCCCTAGCCTATGGAAACCTAGGAAGCTGCTCTCAAGGTTCTCCTAGCTGTGAATAATGTCTTTCCACACAGACTAGACTCCAGTTGTTTGAGGGAGCTTTGCTGAGCCTTGGAAGATGGGCTCACTATGACTTCTAGTCTTCCATTGCCCCAGCTTCCTGACTGTATAGGTTAAAAAAAGATAAGAGTCTTGATTTTTGTGATTGGCACACTAGATTGCTACAAGTTGTGGAAATTATAATCCAAGATGAAGAAGTGTCTGGAATCCTCCTGCTCCTGGTGCTTACTTAACACAAGAATGGCTTTTGCTGCCCTCTGTGCAGTGAGTCCCTGCTTGGATCAACAATGTGCACAATGAATGTGTTTCACAGTACCAGGGGGGTGATAAGAAGGAAGGGGAGGGGGGCTGGAGAGATGGCTCAGCCATTAAAGGCTAGGCTCACAACCAAAAATATATGAGAAGGAAGGGGAGGAGGTAGGAGTCCTAGCTGCTCATGATATAAAGATGATGTGTATCTGGTTTGTGCCTATGGAGCTCAACACCCATGAGTAGCAAGTATAGCCTCAGGACTTCCCTTATGCAAGTGCTCCATTCCTGGGCTGAGGTAGGAGGGACAGGACTGACTCATGAAGTCACAGTTCTAGTGACAACTGCAATGGGAAGAAGATGTCTATTCTTGTCCTCCAGGAAGAAGCCCAGATTGTCCTCTGCTTATGATACTCAAAGCACATCTTCCTCCAAGGCTGACGACTCTTTGGTGCTTCCATAGCTGGGCCACTCTGGCTACAGGAAGGTCCTTCTACTCTCTGGGCCTTCAGTTTCCCCAGCTGTAGTGGTTATGTCAAGAACACTCTTGTGTTTCTGCTCCAAGATTTACCCAGAGTATGGATGGTGAGAAGGCAGAGGAGAAGATGGGTAGAAGTAGATATGACTTCTGAGGAGACAGGAACAACAGTGGTACCACTTACCTAGGAAAGGAAGGCTGGAACTGTGGTAGAGTAAGAGCACCAGCTGTGTGCCCTCTAAGGCTCCCCACACAACAGAAAGGAGAGCTGGCCCCAACATGCATCCATGAGGAGGCAGGGGGAAGTTAAAGAGAGGAGGTGGAGCTGGGAACATTGTAGTTAGAGAGGAACAAGTGCCCCCTCTTTTCAGGTTGTTCCATGAGCAGCTTGTCCAAGGTGTAAGGGTACTCTAGCTACAGGGTGGCTCTGAGGCATTGACAGATCTCAAGGTATGTAGAAAAGAGGCTTAGGGAATCTTGTGGGGTAGAGATACAGGGACTTAGAGGGGGTATTTCCTCCTTTCATGACTCCTGAGCCTTGGGGTCATCACTTATTGCAAACACCTTCATCTAAGACCACCAGTAGATGGAAAGATAGGACACATGATGTGTCTAAGCATGTTAGTGCTAGCCTCCTTACTGTAAATGATGTTGAATGACACTTGCTTCCTCATGCTGCTGCAAGTCCATGAGTTCTGCTCCACACAACAGGCGTGGATGCCCATCGAGTGGGTATGTGTGAAATTCTCCAAATCTCACTACTCTCAGTGCCATCATCTGTGAGCTCACAGCAATATCATTCAACAGAACAAATTCATCACCCTGAACCCTCTCATCCTTGTGTGACAGATGTCATAGAGCAACATCAGTCATAGCCTCTTTCTGGGTAGCCCTGAGTCTCCTTCCATACCTGATTCCATGACACCATCAGGCTGACGTCCACAAACGTCTGATAAAGTCCTTTGTGGAACTGGTCAGTGATGTTCTCAGCAAGAATAGTGAGGTGACCAGAGGCTGCATAGTAGGCCAGTGCTACTCCAACAGTAGAGAGCTGCAAGATGGGAAGAAAGGTCCCTCAGCCAACTGAGGGATGACTCAGCATCCCTGATACTCTGGTGACAAGTTGCCTGTTGAACATTAAGTTGGTGGTTGAGGAGGTGACTCATTTGGTAAAGGGTAATCACAGGGATGAATTCAATCTCCAGAACTGTGTAAAAATGTGGTCATGGTAGCACATGCCTGTAATCCCCATGTGGGGGAGATAGAGACAGGTCAATTCCTGAGCCCACCAGTCAGCTAGCCTATTCTAATTAGTCATTTCCAGGCCAGGGAGAGAAGCTGTCTTAAAAAAGGAAGATGTATACTGTCTGAGAAATAACAACCAGGGTTGTTTCCTGGCCTCCACAAATTTATGCACCAAAATACATATGAACATAAACACACACACACACACGCACACTCCAATGCCACTACCACCAACAGATGTCAAGGAAACCTGATTTGAAATACTCTACTGCCTCTGCACGACAGTGGGAACTGCAGTGACATTGGAAGGAGTTAGTATTTATAAGACTTCCTGAGAAAAGTACTTCTCCTTTCAGATAAAAATACTTTAGTGTCATTGTTCTCCATATAGAAGACTACTTCAGAGATGTTACCTCCAGCCAGTGTCTAGCTTTTCTCCAGTAGCTGAGGACACCCTTGGTTGCCATCCCCCAGAGCTGGAAACAGAGGTGGATCATGTTGAGTACCAGGAACAGTAGCTGAGAGAGGATGGAAATAAGTGAGGCAATAGAAGGTTCAGCTGGGTCATTTGTTCAAGGTCTAAACTTCTGGCTGGTGCCTCTGCCCAGCCAGTGGACATGGTACAAGCATCTTTGTGTCTTGGCAGCATTTGATGTCAAATTAGCCCTGCAGTAGGCATCTGAGCAGCTTGGTCTCACTTTATATTAAGCTCTCTGAGACCTAATCCATGCAAAGCCTCAAGGCCTGCTCTTGACCCTACAGGGCTGGGAATAAGGCATTTGGGAGTCCACTGCCACTACCAGCTCACCATGCCTGCATTGTGCATTCTCCACGTCTTTGGGAGCTGTGTGCATTAGGCCTTGTAGGTCCACTCTTAATAAACTACAAACATAATCAGAGCCACGTCGGCTTTGAGTACCAAGGGAGGGTGTGAAACAGTGGTACTGTGTTGCATCATACCAGAGACTGCCTCTGTGTTACAGCAGGGACCACAGTGAAGTAGCGAGTATTTATAGGACTTCCTGATAAAAGTCTTCTCCTTTCAGATAGAAACACTTTAGTGTTATTGTTCTCTATACAGGAGACTACGTCAAAGATGTTACCTCCAGCCAGTGTTTGTTTTCTCCGTAGTAGAAAGCCAAAGAAAAGGGCACGGGAACTGATCTGGTTTTCTAAACTCTTGACATTTTGTCCAACATGGCTTCATTTTTTTGTGATTCCTTATATTTTAAGATAGTGAACTAGAATGCTATTTAGCTTGTTTTCTGACTTTATTTATTATTTATTTATTTATTTATTTATTTATGACTTTCGGTGCCTAAGTCATGAACCTCTCTTATCCCAGACCCTTCCCAGTAATCCACACCTCTGCTTCATACTTATCCTCCGTTCCAGTCTTGGCCTTGGCTGTCTCTAACAGTCCCTAGACTTCTTTCCTTTCCCAAAGCCAAGCAGATTTGACTTGTCCAACCAGTGGGGCATGTTTCCTTCTAAAGGAAATGAAACGAGAAAATACAAACCCAGTGGCATACAGTGGAGTGTGGCTGCTGAGGCTTTTGATGGTTCAATGAAGCAATGTGAACCACTGACACCTAGTGCTATGGACTACGGGGGCTGATATTCTCAAATTAATATTTTGGTATCCCAAACCCCATGGTTTCTGTATTTGTAGGCAGGCCTTGATGGAAGTAGTTAAGGCTAAATGGAGACATGGGGACGATGCTGCTTCTAAAATATTGAAGTTTATATACATACTGAGGCCAAAAGCACACGTATACTTTCTCTTTGTTTACAGGCACAGAAAAAGGATCCAGGCTGTGTGACACAATGAGACAGTGACAGAGAGAAGGGAGCTTTCCACCATCCAGGGAGGGAGTTTTCACTACAGTCCAGCTCTCCTGGTACCTTGATCTTAGGCTTGTAGCTACTGGATCTTTGGAAATGCCTGTTACTTAAGCCACCCAGCCATTGAGCACTAGATGATCCCATTTGCCTGAGGGGTATGTGGCTGTCTGAACTTTCAAAAGTACCAAACCCTATTATTACTGTAATTTTCTTATAAATACATAGATAGCTGTGATAAAGCTTAATTTCTACATCTGGCATAGTAACCGATTAACAGCAATAATCAATAATAAAATAGAACAGTTAGAGCAACACAATGTAATTGCACCATAATACACTATAAGATTGTTTAAAATGTAGGCGTTATTTACTTCTGGAACATTCCGTTCCATATTTTCAGATCATGGTTGACTATAGAAAGTTAAATGTTGGACAATGAGGGGTGACAGTACTTTATTAGTACGTTGTGGTGGTTGAGTATTTGAGCTCATTTTCTATGTGCTGGTTGCTGTCCCCACTGGGGGTCTTTCTTGTCTCCAGCTCCAACACTGCTCTCTATGGTTCACACTGCATAAAAGGGACATAAGAATTGTGGGGGTGGGCCAATGAGAGGTCTCTAGTCTCATAGTGTGGAGGTATTTAGCCCAGGTGAAGCCGGGGTTCCCTGTGTCCATCCAGGAGGCCCAGGGCATGTGAACTCACCTCAGAAAGCATAAGAAGGCACTTTAGGGCTGAGTCACTATAGAAGATGCTGAAGGACTCTACCAGGGATGAGGGGACAAGGCGTCCTGTGGGGAGAAATTCTGCGCCCAGGGTCACACTTGAGAAGAGTTGTGTTGGAGGATTGTAGAGAGTGAAGTGCACAGACATGGCCCTGGTGCTGCGGTCAATCCACCTGCTGGCCCTGAGGGCAGTCAGAGCTGCATGGGCTTCATGCCTGGAAAGCAGCCCAGGTTCAGAGGGAGGGCAGGGAATAAGGGTTGGAAGTCCCAGGGAGAATCCCATCTGTGGCACCATATCCAAAACAACTGATGCAAGCCTTCATGGGGGACAGATGACCTCTAGCCTTCCGATTACTGCACAGGCAGTCCTCCTATGTGACAGGAATCCCCACCAGGAGCTCACTGCCCCTCATTCCCTCCTCTTTTTTTTTCCTGCAGCAGCAAGGATAAAATATCAGAAAACCAATGGCTTTTACCCCTCACCTATGCTCCGTGAGGAAGAGATACCCAGCATCCCTCCCCAAGGGCTCACAGTAGACTTTTCACAGTGGACTATAAGGATAGAAAGAAACCACATTTTACTAATTCATATTTAGAGTAAATCATGCTCTGTGTTTTAATTTCTCCAGGCACATTACTATAAGTCTCAGACTGATTCCTATGCAAAGCCCCATCCTATGAGGAAGGCTGCACCATGAATGGGCCTAAGCATGCTGTGGAACTGCTAGGGTTACCTGACTGCAGGCTGAGCTACAGGAAGCATGGTATATACATGCTATATCTATACACACTGGAAGATCCACTCCTCATTTGCTCACTGCAGCTTCTGTGTTCCTCTGGGATTCAGGGGAGGAACAGTCAAGGCCATGTGAGCATTCTGCTTGGCACACAGTAAGCAAAGGAGAAAGATTCACTTGACCCCATGACTGCAGGCTCTGGCAGCCACTTTTAAAGAATGGTCCATTCCGTTCTTCTCTATGCACATGGGTCTGAACACTGAATCTGAGTTCCTTCACACCATTGCTTTGAACCAGGAGCACTGCTCAGTCCTTAGCAATGCTGGCCTTTTCAACTTGCCTGGAAGCCACACTTACTGATGCTTACTTACTGACCTTGTTTTTCCTAGGCTCTGCATGTAGCTCTCTTTCTTCATACCACAGGTCTCAGGACCACCAGGGGTCACACTTCGGTTTTCAAGGTCAAGGTCATGACTGTGCATAGGGAGTACATCTTCCACAAGCTCTGTGAATGGCCTGGGAGGCTGGAGCACAAACTATCAATCAAGTAACCCAGTCAATCCCTGTCCCCAAGTCCATCTGTATTGTGGGGCTCCCAAGCTCTGTCCACACACAGGACAGTCCAATGATGTGATCAGGGACCCTGCTACTTTCAAGGACCTACTGGCCTACTTCATGATTTCTGGGTTCTATCTTAAACCAGAAGGATCCAGACTATGTATGCTGAGGGCTGCAGCTGAGGAATTAGATGAGCAGGGCTGGACAATCTGCAGAACATTGCACTGAGGAATAATGCTATCTCGGGTCACCCTTCCCCATCATAAAAATAATACAAGAATATCCTAGTTTCAGATTTCTAGAAGAAGGGGCCTTCCTTTGCTTAGAATATCAATTCTAGAAATGAACAGAACAGTCCTGGGGCAGAATGCAGAGGGTGCAGGAGGATGCTTGGACAGGGCAGAAGGAAGGTAGGCCTGGCACCTGGCAACCTCACACCACCTCCCAGCTGTCTGAGGAGCTTAACTGATCTGCTGGGCCCTGTCCCCGAGTCTCCCGAGTCACAGTGTGCTTACTGTGCATGCAGTGCCAGCAGAAACCTTCAGCTGCTTGATCACTGGGGGGCCTATTAGGTGGCACTGCCCTCCAAGAGCTGCAGGCTGAAAGAGGAAGAGAGTCAACAGGTAAGAGTGGTGGACTTCAACTGCCACCTGCAAAGCATCGCTGACAAGGCTTGGGATGCACGGGTCACTGCATCTGTGGAATCAGAGGTTCATTCCCCTGACAACCCAGAGGATGTAACCAGCACTCCCTCCCCAGCCTCCTCTTTGGAAAAGGAAAGGATTCAGTTGCCTTCCCCTTGAAGTCTACCTCATGTGAACGACCCAGGTGCCTCTACAACTCTTGGAATATAACAAAAGGAAACAAAGTGGCACACTTGTTTCAGGAGTAGACAACAAAGAATTTTGTTTGTTTGTTTGTTTGTTTTTCAAGACAGGGTTTCTCTGTGTAGCCCTGGCTGTCCTGGAACTCACTCTGTAGACCAGGCTAACAAAGATCTTATATTTTCTAAAAAAGGAGAGAAAGTGAAAAATGAATATGGGACTGGATAACAGAAACTTTGGACCAACCTTGCCTTTTTCTGGAAGCTTCCCTAACGATGGTGCCTTAGCCATTGGCTACCCTTCTGTTCTGGGGACTTCTGAGCCTCTGTCTGTCTTGCTAGCAGTGAGCTAGCTTCTTCCTCAGTCTCACTCTGAACCCTTCTTCAGTGTCTAGGCCCTGCTTGCACTGGCAAGCATTGACTAGTGGATGTGAGTAGCTTAACACGGACTCCAGTCAGGAAGAGGGACCGGTTTCTCTGCCTGCCATGGAGCCACGGGGCAGCGCCTACACCTCACTGTGGCTTCTTCTCACTACCGTATAGTATCTGACAGATAGGAAAGTAACGCACCTGAGCCCCCCAGGCTCTAGCAGATACTCTCTCTGGGTACAGCTCATCGAGAAGTGTGCTCAGTGTCCAGTCCCACCAGTCTTCTGTGCTGCTGAGGTCTTCCAAGGAGTGATTGGCATTTCTCAATTCAAGGACAAAACAAAAAAAGTATAGATGAATCCCTAAGAACAATTCCAAACTCGAGGGAAAGTTGCCAGTGTTTCCACCCCCATAGTCTAGGTTCTGTGGGCATTAAGCCAAAGCAATTTGCAAGATGAGGTACAACTCCAGAATTCATTCTGCTCCTCAGTGGCAGAGGGAAGAGAAACAGTGAGAAACAAGGCTTATTCATTCACTCAACAAACATTGTGGGCAAATACTAAGCAGCAGGCACTCTTGTAGATACTGGGAAACAAGATCAGATCCCTGTCCTTCTGTGGGGAAACAAAGAAATTGTATACAGATGTATATGCAGCACAGTTAAAACTGATGATCTTTTACCTGTACTGTGGTAAACATTTTACCCACCTACATACACTTTTAGCCCAATATCCAATTCCATGAGATATCCAACACTTGATTACAAAGTAGGCTTTGCCTTAGGTCACCAACTACGGGTGGGTAGAATGTCCTGAGCACTTTGGGTTAGCTGAGCTTCAGAGCGTAGGTCACTTGAGCCAGTGCACAGCAACCAGAAAGCCTGTGCCGGGCATCTCTTAACTTCATGTTCCTGAACATGACCTGTGTCCTGTGAATTCACACCTCAGAAGCAGAAGAATTCACCTCAGAAGCTGGCAAGAGGATGCTTCCTGCCAGATAGTCTTTGTCCAGGTGTGGGGCAGGGACTCCTTAGGGGCTGGAATACCTTACAACCATGTAAGAAAGCTAGACAATTGAATCAAAAAGGAACCAAGGGCAAGGAAAAGGCTTCAAAATATGTTAATAGAAAAACAAATACCTCCATCAGAATTTATATAGACTGAATGTACACACGTCCAAAATTTCCATAACGTGTGAGCAATAATAGCCCAGGAGCTATTGAGCTGACTTGTTTTAATTACCCCCTTCCTTCTCTCCCTCCTCCTCTCCCTCCTTCCTTCCTTCCTTTCTTTTCCTTCTTCCCACCTCCCTTCTTCCTTCTCCTCTTCTAGAATTCTCTCTCTCTCTCTCTCTCTCTCTCTCTCTCTCTCTCTCTCTCTCTCTCTCTAATAAGTATACAGGTAACTACAAAGACTAAAAGAGAGAATGGAACCTCCTGCAGCTGGAGTTGCAGGCAGTTGTAAGCTGCTGGCCATGGGTGTTGGGAATTGAATTTGGGTCCTCTGGAAGAGCACTATGTACTCTTCAAGAGCCTTCTCCAGCCCAGTTCTCTTTTCTTGAATAGAGTCTGACTGCTACTCATCGACAAATGTGTGTTGTTGTTGTTGTTGTTGCTTTGGACCCTAATCTATGCAGGCCTTTCACTGACTGTTAGTTCTCAATTCCACGCTTTTCTGAAAGTTTGGCCAAACTTCTTGTCAAATCCTGAGCAAATGGGAGAGCTGCAAGGGATCCCTAGAGGCTGTGATGGAGAAATAGAGCATTTCCTGAAAAGAAGGCAGAGTCAGCATGGGAAGCACAAAGAAAGCTGGTAAAACCCTGAAAATATTCACAGCCCCGAGGAGAAAGCTCTGTACAAAGAGACAGTGACGGGAGGGAGGCAGGAAGGAATATTGGGCAGACAAGCTGACTGCACATCTGCCACTAAGGAAGACCCATATCTGTTTGAAAAAACAAACTAGTGTACATTTAATATCTATACTGAGTTCTCAGAACACTTAAAATTGTTTTTTTTTTTAAATTATTCAGTTTTATGTGTATGGGTGTTTTCTGTGCATGTACTTCTGTGCATCACATGTGTGCCTGGTACCTTCAGAGGCCAGGAGAGGGCACTGGATCCCCTGGGACTACAGATAAAAATAGTTATGACCAGCTATATGGGTGTAAGAAACACAACTAGAGTTCTTTGGGAGAGCAGCCAGTATCATTAATCACTGAGCCATCTCTCCACATCCCCACAATAGTTTTTGAGGTGCTGGGGCATTAACCCCAAGGTGTCTTTGCCCACATTAAGCATGTGATCCCCCACTGAACTGCACCCCTAGCCAAAACTTGCTTAATTTAGAGCAAGCACTCACCATACTTAGTCCCTATTGGGACCACATTAATGAAACTGTCAAGAAACACCTGCTGTGATCCAGGGCTCACACATCCCATACACAAAGGAACAATGCTACTCCTTCCTGGCACACTGGAGAGCAAGAGGTGAACCAAAGGATCCAAGCATGGCTTGGTCCTGTGTGTACTAATTACAGCAATTATATCAAATGGGCCCACAGCACCAGTCCAGCGAGAAGAAAGAGCATTAGTGGTCATCTCTGAAGGGCAATGGGATGGAGCTGGGCTTCTGCCCCATCTCTAGGTACTAGTCCCTTACTTGTGGTTTAGTTTAGTTTTGTTGATTTGGAATTTGATGAAGACTTTGAGTTCAGAAGTACTTCAAATACAAATTAAACATGACACAATCTGATATTAGAGTAATTTGTTTTTTTTGAAGACAAAAATCTAGAATCGTATCCTCCTAACTTTATAGAGGTGGTGGCAGCCAGGAGCAGAGGCCTGCCAGTCACAGGGAGCCAAGAGAGCCCCTTGCATTCCATTGGATTCACTTTTCCTAGGCTTCCTGCCCTGGAGGCTACAAATAACAGCCCTTCTGGGGATTTGTTGGTTTTTAGGATTAGGTACTTGGGGGATGGGTGAGGCAGAGAGGGTCCACTTTAAACATTCCATTTTGAGCCATGATATAGAAATATGGCCCCGCCTTCTGTTCAGAGCTGCAAGAGGCAGTGAGGTTTCTATCCTTGTGGGAAACATGAGGGCTCTAAGCCCACCTGGGTCAACATTTGGGAGGGTTACCTGAGTGTACCAGGCCCAAGAACACAGGGATTTTACAGATGTTATCTCAGCTGGAATATTTGACAATCAAGGGGCATATGAGAAATGTCAAAGAAAAAGGAATTCATGAAATGTGAGATAAAAATAAACTAGCCAAATCAGTGGTTTTTGTGTTTTGATTTCCATGGGGGGAGAGAGAGGGAGAGAGAGAGAGAGAGGGAGAGAGGGAGAGAGAGGGAGAGAGGGAGAGAGAGAGAGAGAGAGAGACCAAGAGAGAGAGACCAAGAGAGAGAGACCGAGAGAGCGCCAGCCACATGGTCTCTTTGTTTTGCTCACAGTGCCCCCTCCTGGCATAATCTATGCATCTGATGCATCTGTTCATATGGAAGAACTAAGTTGTCAAAGTAGACAAAATGGGGCTCAGAAACTACCATGTAGTTTCTCTAGAGCTGCAGCAGTCCTGGCATTATTCAGCCATGGCAAGTTCAAGTACTGGGGCTTCCAGGCAGTACCTTGTTAAAGAGTAATAGGAATAAAAGGAATGACATCTGTGAGTCACCATCTAGCAGGGTGTCAGTGTTCCTCTGTCTTGCAGAATCTAAAAATATGTCCTTAAATCAAAAAGGTGAAATGGATTTTATTAATGTTCTCTCCTGCCAAAAATTTAATAAATACACTTCCATAAAACCAAATGAGAATCAAAGGAAACACATTCATAAAGATGCTACAAAAATGAGCATTAAAATATTTCTTACAGAAGAGAAAGGAAACCCCAGAATGTGCAGAGTTGTAATACTCTGTCACTAGAAAGTAAGCAATAATAATTCATATCGTTAGAGTCAAGCTGCCTTGAAGAAACTGCCCACTTGGTAATTTTCACTGATAAAAAAGAATGTTCTACTAAGTGTATCCACTCGTCTCTTTGGACATCCTAATCTCAGGGGTGTCAAGACCTCATAAAGGTCCCCACATGTCAGATGCATGGGAGTGTGCCTCTGCTATAAACTGTTCTCTTGGTCAGTGTTTCCTTATGATGCAAATCTGTTGGAATTAAAAGTAGGAAAAAAATCCCCAGTGAACACTTGAGACGTGGTGGAGAGCTTGGCAGAGAAGCACACTTTGAAATTGGGGTATCAGGAATCATGAATTGTGAATGTAGCCTTTGGTTGAAGAACACTGATTTTTTTTTTTTCAAAATAGATGGTATGACCTTCTCTGGGCAAGAACTTCTTTCACTATTGACCCCAAATGAGATGCCAAGCACCTGCCAAAGTCTGCAAATGGAGCCCTCCATTAACATGGGTAATTAGACAGCCTTTTACAGATTTCATACACAGGCTGTGATGAAGACTTTTCTCTAGGTGAAGTCTTGTAATGGTGAAATTGAGGGAAGGTGTGGGTAGTGCGTCTGTATGGCTCCCCCTTCTGGAACACAGTGAAGGAAACTGATTCAGGAGCCCATAGTTTGAAGTTGTCTTTGGGTGTGAGTGTAATGACCATGAACTAGTGCAACACTCTCCAGATCTGCAAGAGCCACCCAAACCTCCTACCTTGTAAATGCTTTCCTGATGGCTTGATTGAGAGAATATTCACCTGGGCAGAATCTCCCATAGGCTATAAACAAAAGCAGCAGTAGCATGATGCTGTGCATGGTCACGTCTCTGGGAAGAGAGGTTGAGGAGTTAGCATCCTTGGGGACCCTGTGTGTCCACATACCTATTTCCCTCACAGAAAGTATTTTAGAGAGCAGGGCATCTATGTCTCAGTTGGGATGTATTTGTATAAGGCATGAGATGGATTAAACACTGTTTATTCTCTGTACTTTAAAAAGACTCCTTCCTAGTTTTCATTAGTTTTTTGAAAACCTCACACAAAGTACTTTGATATTCACTTCCTCACCCAGATCCTAGATCCACCCACCTTCCCTACCCATTCAAGTTTGTGTCTTTATTTTTATTATTTTTTTAACCAATCAAGTATAATTTGTGCTGCCCTTATGCTCTGCAATACATGGCCTTCCACTGGAGCTTGGTTGATCTACCCTGGCTATGCCCTTACAGAAAACTGTCTCTCTTTCTCCCACCAGCTATCAACCACCAATAGCTCCTTAGCTTGGGATGGGAGTTCAACACCTCTGTGTTGTTTTATTCTTTTATGTTATCAACATCCAGCATTCCCAGCCCCATTTTGAAAAGCCTATTCATGTATACATCGAATTGTCTTAATGTTT
The DNA here is from genome assembly GCF_004785775.1 of Grammomys surdaster. Classification (NCBI taxonomy): domain Eukaryota; kingdom Metazoa; phylum Chordata; class Mammalia; order Rodentia; family Muridae; genus Grammomys; species Grammomys surdaster. The sequence goes on along the minus strand of NW_021604569.1, from coordinate 19,404,868 downwards.
TTGCCAATAAAATTGCTTGGGCCTATTCATTGGCTGTTTCTGGCTCTCTCTTCTATTCTAGGTGTCTATTTCATTGGTCTGTGATTTACTATTCATGACGAAGACTACAGGATTTTGGTATTTCTGTGCTAGAATCCACGTTGCCTTTCTCTCAGGCTACACACAATTCTCTTCAAGGACAGCAGCAATGACAAACTTGACAACCATACACTTGCTTATGTGCCCTATCCCACAGCGAGTCATTATTCTGAAGGATGACAGACACCTGATGTACACTGATGTAGGCACTGGTTCGTTCCTACTAGTTTCAGGTTATATTTCAATCTTTGAAGATTGTTCCTTAACTCTTCTGATTGTTTTATGCATTTCCCATTGAGATTACACTGTAGAAGCCATGTTTTTTTTGCTGTGCTGAAGAGTGTTGCATTTTACTTGACTTACAAAGGATAATGGCTCTTGATGGTTAATTTTTCTATTAGCTACTTTATTAAATTCTCTCACTGACTATTTGTTTGTTTGTTTATTTATTTTATTTTGTGGGACTTTCCCAGACTTTTACTAATGACATCTACAAAACGAGTTAGCTTTGTCCCCTTCTGAACCTGTTGTCTCTAGCTGTTGTGTTCTCAGGTGTCCACCATGGTGCAGGCACTGCAGGTGGCTCTCTCAGCATGAGGCCTTGGCCTGGGCAGCTAGATTTCTCAGCTTTGCTATGCTCAACTCTGCAAGCTCCATGGGCATCAGCTACTCAGTGTTCCAGACATTACATGCACCTATGAACTGGGTTTCTGTGGCAGTACAGTTCCTGAAGTGACCCCTCAGGAGCTCCTGATCTCTCTGTTCTCAGACACCCAGATACCTACAGTTCTCTTTATGTCCTGGTGTTGAACAGTGCAGTGGGTACTGCAGGCACTGGCTACAAAGTGCTTAGTGTACCTGTGTGACTTCAAGGTGTAAGTGTGTGTGCGTGTGTGTGTGTGTGTGTGTGTGTATGAGAGAGAGAGAGAGAGAGAGAGAGAGAGAGAGAGAGAGAGAGAGAGAGAGAGAGAGATTGATTTAGATCTACCGTTCATGTTTTTGGTGGGTTTGGTTCATGGTGCCATCCCTGTTTTTATGGGCAGACTGAACAAATTTAAAAGTCTTTGTCAATGTCCCTTCTTCTCAGAATTCCTTTTTCACTTACTTTAAATTTGCCATTGTAATAATGCCATGGTTCCCTTCTTTGGAAAACAACCTGTCTCAGGACCTGTTCTTTACTTAAGGGAGCTGCGTGCACGCAGGTGATGAGAAAGGATCTTTAAACGTGATGATAAACTGGAGGCATCACAACGTACTTTAACAACATCATTGTGGGAAAAATATCCAGAGCTTCTAGTCTCTTGACAGATTCAAGAAGTCTGGAATCTAGAATCAGAACTGGGAGACATGTATTGACTAGTCCTTGCAGAAGGTTCCTCTAGGAACTGCTATTAACTGCTATTAGTATCTAGCACAGATGGGCAGAGGAATGGGTACCACTGACAGAAAGAAGCATGACTGAAGTTGAATCTGGAGAGGCTTGTCTCAGGATCATAGTTACTAAGTGTGATGCATTTCTAAAAATTTGAAGTGGACTTTGTGTTGATCTTCAGAACATGTCTGTGTAAACTGTACTGTTGACTTATTTTTAAATACTGCTCCCTGGACTTCGTCAATGCCTACTGAGAGGTATAACATTTGCAGTTGGATTTTCATAGCTCTGTGTATCCAGCTAGAGGAATGGAATACCATGTCTGGTGCTGGGCATGGTGTGATCCATGTGAGTCTCCATGGCTGATGGAGCTGAGGTCAGAACTCTGGGCCACAGATTACAGACAGGTGACGGAATGGTTTCCTTCCTCCAGTGCAGTGTCTCTGTCCCTCGGCCTTTGGCATGGGCTGAGATATAGGAAAGGATTTTCCCAAGTGCAAGATCTCTTCTAAAGAGAAGGCAGGACAGAGGAAGCCCATTATATTCTGGGCTACACCTACCTCAGGGCTGCCTGCAAGAGGCTCTCTCTCCTCAGTCTCTTCCTAATCACTCTGAACTTGGCCCTGGATGGTGTCTGAGACCAGCGCAGGTGGCGTTCTTGTCGTCGGGCAGCCAAGACCTGTGATAGAAGGAGAGCACCATGATACTGGGGTCAGCATTGGAGAGAGAGGCTTTTGGTGTCCCTGCCAACCCAAGAGCTGTCACCATTGCTCTCTGCATTGCATTTAGGGGACAAAGAGGAACTCTGTGCAGTTAACACACACTGTGTTGTTGAAGAGGCAATGTGAGATGAAGTAGACCCATTTGAAAACTCTGCTCATGTCCCAGGCCAGCTCTTTTGGCAAGGATTGTATCTGGGCCTTTAGAAAGCATAGCTTCACAAGAGAGGCATGTTCATTGCTGCCCAATCACAGAGCTAATTGCCTTTAGTATTTGCATAGTCGTTCCTGTTAGAGACCTTCAAAGACTGGAAAACGGATTTTAAAGCAGTTTGTTTTAACGTGAATGATCTTTGTTTTGGTTTGCCTTGTGTAATAAAAGCACTATTGCTTCCATGTTGTAGATACGTGTGTTCATGGGCAGGACTAACAGTAGCTAAGAGGCAAATCCATGGGAAATAGTCGTTCATTCATTTCTCACTCATCTGCTTAGCCATTCTAGGCACGTTCAGGGAGCAGCCCCTTGGCCCCTCAGTCCTTCCTTCCAGAGCTGCTAGGCTTCTAAGAAATATAGAGCAAATGCTGTCAAGTGAAGCTTGAGGGCTGGGCTTGTGGTCCAGCTATGCCTTATGTACTGAGAACTGTGCACTGTGGCTGGGTGCCTGGGAGACTCGGCAGGTAGAGCATCAGGACTTTAGGGTGATGGCAGACACAGGGTTGGAGAGTCAAGCCTCACGAGGACTGAGTTCCTCAAAGGCCTCGGTTCTGAGATTAGAACCATGCTGTGGCCTCAGGGTTGGACCCAGTTGGCTGTGCTGACAGAGGAAGAGAGCCTTGGAGGAAGGAAGCCTGTAGGTGTGTAGAGAATGGGTGTTGAAGGATGGAGTAGAGAAGCAGGAAATGGTGGGCCTTAGTTGGGATGTGGAGACTGCTAATGTCTGCGTGGAAGTGAGGAGAGGGGGAGGCTGTACATTTCCTATGAGTGCATTGAAAAGCAAATGATCTAGAAGTCCTCTAACACTGTGGCCAGAAATTATATTTTTCACTAGCCCCTAGAGATTTTTTTTCTTTTTACAACTTTAAATTTTAAAATGAGTCCTATTTATTTATTTAATGTGCACTGGTGTTTTGCCTGTGTGTATATCTGTGTGAGGGTTTCAGATTCTCCTGGAACAAGAGCTACAGAGAGTTGTGAGCTGCCATGTGGGTGTTGGGAATTAAACCATGGTCCCCTGGAAGAGCAGCCAGTTCTCAATTGCTGAGCCATCTCTCCAGGCACTAATCTCTACATTTTCAAGTGCACTCATTTCCTTGTGGTTCTGATTTCACTGGGATTGGGGTAAATGTAAGGAAAGAAGCATAAGAACTTCACACGTGGACACCACACGCTATATACCATATATAACACACACACACACACACACACACACACACACACACACACACAGTGGGACTCCAAAAGCATGGGGAAATTTGAATCGAGGTCTGAGTTCCCATCTTCACGGTGGGAACAGAACAGTTCTGAATGCTGCCCTTTCTGCTCACCCTTTCAGCCTCCTCAGCACTGTCAGGACTATAGGAGATAGGAGAAAGAGGAATGTGGGTTCTGGAACGTTCTTCCAATTCCAAATCCAGATCCTTGGTTGCATCTTGTAAAGACTTGGTAAAAAATCCGCTGTCATGTTTCCATTGCCAAGCAAAGGCCAGTGCTGCCAAACAGATCTGGAAGAGAGCGCCACAGTGCCAGTGTCTGTTTGTGTCCCTCCCACATAGGAGAGGCACCACAGCACCAGTGTCTGTCTGTGTCCCTCCCACATAGCCAACTTCCTGGTCTTGCACTGCCAGCTGACTTTATCTCACTTCAAAATAGGTACCAGAAGCCACTACCCTGAAATTCCCAGTAGTTAGTCACCAAGTGTGGCCTTCACCAAGAGACTTGGGACCTCTAGGGAAGAGACTCATAAACTGAAAATAGAAGCAAAGTGGTTCATCTCTTTTGGGATTTTTAAAAATAAGGATTCTGAATACCAGGTTGAGGTGGAGTTTCTTAGCCCAGGGCCTGGCTCCCAGAGTTTCTTATTACATCTAAGTCAAACTCTAAAGAGAAATCTCACACCACCCAAAACCAAGCCCCCTGATCCCTCTCCTCCCTGGTCCCATGTTGACGAAGGCACCTCCACCACAGTGGGGCTCCTTACCATGAGTGGCTGGGTGATGAATGCACAGCAGACCAGAGAGAGAAGCAGCAGGTGTAGCCACCACATACACTGCACTGGCACAAACCTGCCCAGGAGAGGGATCTATCAGCACCTTCGAGGGAGGAAGCTACCCATGAAGACAATTACAGTCAGAGTCAATGATGCCCTCACTGTTGGGAGACATGGGGGTTGCTTGAGGAGGGGCTGTGGGATGGGCGACAGGTCTGTCTGCGCATCAAATTAGAGTCCTTCCCTGTTGAGGGAACACAAACCTCTTCAAAACTTCCCAGGACCAAGAGTAAAAGAGCCTGAAGTAAAGACAGGGCAGATCATAGATGAGCTGGAAAATGTAGGTGATGGTGGTGTGAACACTTTGATTTCATCCCCATGACTTTGGACTGTGAATGCCCAGTGTCCATCTTTTACAGATAAGTAAACTGAGGTGTGAAGAAACTTCTAGTGCCTATCCTGTCCTTACACAGTGGTCAGCAATGCAGTTGGGAGAAAAAATATTGTCAGGAAGAAAGGGCCTCTGGTGGCTACCCTTCTCATGAGTTAGGAGCATGGTATCAGCTTCTCCAGAGCCACAATGGGGGTGGCCCTCCCGTCTTTAGTGGTGGCTCAAACTACACAGGAGGCAGATGAAGAGGGGTGAATAGGAAGGACTGGTTAGGATCTATGACGTATGCATTATAGCCAAGCTCAATGTTATACATGCTTTCTCCCCCAAATACCACCAGACAACAAATGGTTGACTTTGGCCAGCATCAGTGTTTTTCCTCTGATAAACTTAGAGGCAGAATGCCCCTCTTTTCAGTGCCCCTCCCACATTTTTTGTTTCATACCCAGGACTCTGTCTAGATAGAGCTTCTGTTGAAGGCCAAGTGACCCTTTTGGGTTTGCATATGATTAATTCACCTTCAGAAGGGATGGACTAAGGGGAAAAATAGTGACATTGGTAACTGAATGAGTTCCCTGAAATGTATGAGTCTCTTCACAGACCCTAGAAATCTATCAAGCACCTGAGATACCTAAAAACCTCAATACTTACCTGTAGCCTAGGAATCCTGTCCCCAAACCACAGGCCAGGGAAGCTGACAGAGAGATGACCCAGGCCACAGAGCTTGACCAGAGCAGACAGACCCTTGACTGCTGGGGTCCAAGTTCTTCAAAACGACTGCTGGAAGCTAAGGAGGAGCAAGATGGAGAACAGCAGGTTAGCAGACCTTGCTATTCCCAACCACAATGTGATGGGGGCTTGTCACCTTGGTTGGGCCACAGGGTACCAGATGTATGGTCACACATTAACTGAGGCGTGTCTGTAATGAAGATCCAGAGAAGACAATAACCTTTGAATCAGTGGGCCGAACAAAGCAGATAGCCCTCCCCACGTGGGTGGGCCTCATTCAGTCAGTTAAAGTTTAAGCAGAACAAGTGGGCACAGAGGAGCTGCTCTTGAAAATGATCTTTGGACTGCAGAGATCTTTGGTCTTTGCCTGCAGAGCAGAGGTAGCAGTGGGAAATGAGGACTATGGAGTTGGCTGATATAGCTGGGTCATCTGAACTCATGTACTTTCTTTATAAATTCTTCATGAACTTCCCATTTCTGTGTTCTGGCTTCAAAGCCCATCTCTCTGCCCAGCATATAGAGCCAGGAATCTTTGGACAGCCTGTTAGTACTGGTGCTGACACTATAATCATGTCTAGCTGAGTGTTCATTTACACACAGACATGACCTTTCCTTCTCCCCTAGTGTGTACTGTAGACCAGGCACAGTTGACTACTTGGTGACCACTGTCTATATAGCAGTGCCCACCTTCTGCCCAAAGCCTCTGTTGACTATTTGTCTTCATAGCATGTGACCCCAGAGACCTGAAGTAATACTCTGACGTTTCTACTAAGCCAGGTTCACCAGGCCCTTCAGTCTCAAAGATCAGACCAGATGACATCATTTCCTAGGACCCAGGTTCCAGTGGGACCCACCCCTAACTCTATGGAATGGCCTTCCCTATTATCTCCCCTCCTCTTCCAGCTTGGTCATCATCTGCCATAACTTCAAACTGGACCTGACACTCTATTTTGCATAGAAAGAACTGGAGCTTTAGCTTCCAGAATACGGAAGGGTCTCATCATGCCTTTAAAAAGGATTGTATTCAGCTTGTAAACCAGACTCACCAGGATTGGACTGAAATCAAATGTTATGATTTTTAGATAGGCCTGGGTCCATACCCATGCGTGGATTTTAGAGGAGACAGGAAGGTTAATGTCATTTGGACCAAGTACATTCTGCTTGTGCTGCCTCTCCAGATGGGCACACACCACTGATTTGTAAGCAGGAACAAGGGCTACTGAGTACGGCCATAGGGTGATGTCACCTTGTGAACTGGGAGGAGAGTAGTGGCTCTTCTCCCTCAGAGCAAGATGTTTATCCCTGCAGGACTCCTGTGGAAACTGTGGACAGACCACACCACTGCTGCTGGCTGCCATCCTCCAAGCTTGGTCAGTCCCAGAGTGAAGGTCTGATGTGGGATGCTGAAATTATGACAGGGTTAGGCCAGGTCAATGCCAGTTTTTCTGCTGTGTCTGAACACTAGTGCCTGCTGTAGCCAACTCTGAGGACAGGCATGGTCAGACAGGGTCAAGCTCAGGCCTCAGATGGCTTTTTGAAGGATGTCATTTTCTGCTTCTGGCCTAGCTCCCTCGTTCCTAACCTCCAATTCCACCTTCCCAGCATGGGGCCAATGCTGGTGGCCTCCAGGCAGCTCCAGGCAGTCAGACTGTTATATTGCATATCCCACTGGAGGAAGAAAGGTTGGAAGGGGAGGATAAGAGTGGGGCCTGAGAGTGCCTTCCCTAGCAGCAGGTGCTTGTGAGCTGTGGAGCAGAGTAAACCATTGCCTGAAGCATGAGAATCAGGATCCAGCTAGTCACTGGATCCAACCATGGCCAGGCCACAGCCAAAGGAAGACATCAGTGAAATCCAAGTTTTTGCATCTGTAGTTGTTTGAATGAAAATGGCCCCATAGGCCCATAGTAAATGTCACTATCAGGAGATGTGGCCTTGTTGAAGTATGTGTGTTGTTGTTGGAGGAAGTGTGTCACTATGGGTGGGCTTTGGTGTCTCAGATGCTTAAGCCAGGCCTAGTGTGTCTTACTTTCTTCCTGCTGCCTGTGGATCCACATGTAGAACTCTGAGCTACCTCTCCAGCATCATGTCTGCCTGAATGCTGCTATGCTTAATGCCATGACAATAATGGACTAAACTTCTGAGTTGTAAGCCAGCCCCAATTAATTCTTTTCCTTTATAAGAGTTGCTATCGTCATGGTGTCCCTTCACAGCAATAGAAACCCTGACTAAAACAGCATCTTATGCTATAGAATTAGCAACTGTATATCATGCCACTTACTAGGGAAGGTTGCCTCGAATCTGGTCTCCCACTGGGATCAGGGCCTGATGGGGGGAAAAGCAATGTAAGACTCTGAACTAGGCATTGTTGTGATACTACAGGAAATGTTTCTCTCTTATCCTCATCAGGGTGACCCTGAGAGACCAGGCAGGGCTGAGATGAGGACTCCTGATGTCTCCATCCTGATGTGGCCCTGGACTAGCCCGCAACCACCCAGAGCTACTCACCAGAAGCCACAGAGCCAGAGAAAATTGTGTAGCTGAAAAATTAAGAGCCATAAGAGGAAAAAGTGATGCATGTGGCCATACAAGGTTTACAAAAGGTGTTTAGAGAAGAATAGGATCTGGGAGAAGGGCTTTGCTCCCCACACAGCCATGCTTTCTTGCCACAGGATGACTGGCTACCACTCATATTATTTTGGAAATGGTGGTTATAAGATTATTGTCTACAAGGGAAGATGGTCCAAGAGAAAAAAAAGTGATTTTAAGTATATCTGGTGATATTTATTTTCAATGAATAAGACAAACAGAAAGCACTAGCCCTGGAGCCAGCATAGATTCTATTTTTAGTTTGCCATACCTTGAGGTGTCTCTGTCTTCACTCCTCTTAGAGACCACTGTGGCGAAGCCCGTAGATTCCCTCTGGCTTCCTGTGAAACAAAGATGTTGGCTGGTAGGGTAGGGACATCTCACACGGGGGTGGGGGGTGTTTCCTCAGGAGCCCAGGAACCACACAGCTTCCGTACCTTGCTGCACCTGAAGAGCAGTGACAGGAGCTGTGCAGCTGGACAGGCCAGGAGGGTGCATAGCAGAGCCAGACTGAGGGATTCCAGAGTGATAGCTGTGGGACCCACATCCAGGAGGTGCTGCAATGGTTCAAATACATGGAAGTTATGTCCCTTGAGTCCAACACACAGAATTTCAAATGTGTTCAATGAGTATGACTCCTGTTTGACTAAAGCCCTTTCTCCTAGAAGCCTTGCCTCTGCTTTAGGGGTTGAGCAAGACAAAATGTGCTTTTTCTCCTAGACAAATCTTGTGAGTCAAATGCTTGCCACACACCCAGAAGATTCGTGCTCAGCTGACTAAATCCTGACAACAATCCCAAAGGGAGGTGCCAAGAGGTTCAGTGTACCCCCAGCAGAAGAGGAAATGACATCCTGGATAAGACCACTGGAGGCCCCCAGGGAAGCCGAACTCCCCAGAGAGCATAGCAGGTCCCCACTTGTCACTTGATGACATTTCTTCACGATTGTTTGTTTATTGTTACAAGTTCTACCAACATATTATAGTTTTAAATTCTGTGTATTAAAGTGTGATCTATCTGCTGCCACATAAAGAATTCACCACACCCTGTTGTTTTAGGACAGATGACAGAACTCAGTCTTGATATGGCTACTGTCATTGTATCATCCAGCTCTCTGGAGGACCATGTGAACCTGGGGGCTGGCCCCATGAATGATCAAATTTATCAAAGGAAACAACCTTGGGGTGGAGAGATGGCTCAATGATTAAGAACACGTATTACTCTTGCAGAAAATCCTAGTTCATTTCCTAATACCCACATCAGGCAGCTCACGAATAACCTATCACTTCAGCTACAAGTGGTCTGATACCTCCCCTGGACTGGGTACCTGCATTCATAAGTTCACACTCTTACCCTCCTTCTAACACATGTATACATAATAGATATTAAAAAAAAAATTAGCTTGTTTCCCCGTACTGAATGTCATGTTGGTTGTGAATTCTAACAGGGAAGCAGTCTGTTGAGGACTTGCAGACCCTCCCATCTCTGATTCCAGCCATGTTACCTGCTGGAATGTGTGAATCAGGATCAAGCTATTCATTAGATCTAACCATGGCCAGGCCTCAGATACAGGAAGACATCAGTGAAATCCAGGTTTTAGCATCTGTAGTAGTATGAACGAAAATGGCCCCCTAGGCCCATAGTAAGTGTCACTATCAGGAGGTGTGGCCTTGTTGGAGTAGGTATGTTGTTGTTGGAGGAAGTGTGTCACTAGGGGTGGGCTTTGGTGTGTCAGATGCTTAAGCCAAGCCTAGTGTGTCTCACTCTTCCTGCTGCCTGTGGATCCACATGTAGTACTCTCGGCTACCCCTCCACTCAGCACACTGCTAGATTGTTCCCCCTAGCTTAAGCCCTTCTCCAGGAGCTCTTGTTAAAAGAATAAACCACATGCCCGAGATTAGGAAGCTACTGCTGGAAAACTGCTGCCTCCCACCTGTTCATGTCCTCCTACAGTGACCAGGGCAGTGAGGCATGAGTAGACACACAGCAGGCAGAAGGACACGGCAAGCCGCTGTGTGTGGAGGTAGCTGCTGGATGGGGGCTGACTGTACAGTGAGAACCAGATGTGGAACTCCTCCAGGTACTCCGTGAACTTTGAGTAGAACAGCTGAAACAGAAACCATAGGTGTTTCCCTGACACAAACGTGTGAGCTGAGTGAAGTCCTGACTTTTAGAATGAATCTCTATCGTTTCTGGGCTTTTGTTTTTCAGCTGGAAGGAGGACACTTCCTGGCTACCGGGTTGATGAAATAGATGCCTCTCATGGTAACTTGTTCTGTATCCTTCCTCCCCACCCACCCATACACCTCTTCAGCAGTATCTCACACATCTACCTCCTGCTGATCCTTCTTAAGCTTTAGTACCAACTAGCTCTCCACTTCACTCGTGCTAGCTCGGGGAGACCTGTCTTGGCCTCCTACCATTTCTTTCCTTTTCTGCTCTCAAAGGACTTTCTAGATATCCCTGTTCTCAGTACTGTCCACAGAAACATGGTCCCATTTCAGCTGGACACCAGCTCTGGGTGCCCTGAGACCTGGGATTGACCTGCCTTCTACTCAGTAGTCTTGCAAGGTCTACTGCCCAGCAGGTCCTAATATCTTGTGGAATTTCACTAGGTTTAAAAAATTCCCACACAACTTAAATAAGATTTGGTGCTAAGCATTCTAGAAAAAGAAGTATTTATAGACAGAACTGATATTAATAATATAATCAGAATAATCAACATACACCAACAAAACAGGCTTAATTGACCAAGGATATATCTTTTGCATATAAATTCCCAGGTGACCATTGATTCCAGGGACACAGCCATATATGCTCATGGATAATGTAATCAGCCAAGTTAGGTTTCTCACTTAAAGTTCTCAAGCTCAATAGCTGGAGAAACAACCATGGAGATTGTTATCCAAGGGATGTTTCAGTTAAACTGGGCTTCTAGTTTATAGTGCTATTTTTTTCTAGATTCCATGGATATTTGGAAATTATTGTTTCAAATTCATGTCAATTCACATTTAGTCATGTTCTATGCTAAATTGGCAATACCAGGTACTCCTCACTCAAGTGACAATGGAAAGAACAAGACCCAGTGCTCAAGAAATGTCAGGTAGATAAGATGGCTCAGAAGGTAAAAGTGATTGCTGCCAAGCTTGATGACTTGAGTCCAATCCCCAGGACCCACATGATGGGAGGAGAGAAGCAATTCATGTAAGTTGTTCTCTAACCTTTAATTGTGGACTGTGACACACATACACACACACACCAAATGAATAAAAATGTTATGAAAAAATTTTAAAAAGAAATCTTTCTTCAGAAACACAAGTCTTAAGTGTCCCTTGTGACATTTTGCTGCAACGGAAATAAATGAAGGAAAATTGTGTCTGTGTAACAGGTAGCCTCAGCAAATAGCAGTGCACAGTGGATCTTTAAGTTATTGGAAACAAAATTCAGGGAGAGATTTATTTTAGAACATTGAACATAAAATGTGAATGTTTGCAAATGGGCCAATGCCCATCAACAGTGAGTAAATGGGAATATTCAGGAAACAAAAGTTCATACTTGGTCTGTGAGATCATAGACAATTTTGTCACCTATTGGGACTTACGTACTATCTGACATTGCAGTCATGACATATCTGTATTCTATGACAGTGGAATTGTTTATGGCACATGGGTTAACAAGTCTTTAATTTGGGACCTCTCAGATGCTGCAGATCACCAGCAGCTAGAAGTTCTAGACATTTATTATTGATGCAGATCAAAGAACTGCATTATGGTAAAGACAATGCAGCTATCTCCTTCAAACTGAAATGTTCCCTCCTGTAGGAGAAGGACAGTGCTAAAACACAGGGAGCTCTCGAAACAAGAACTTCATAAATACCCTCTACAAGGTTAGAAAAACAGTAAACAATTGCTATGAAGAGGTTGGGGGCTGCCTGCAAGTAGGGCAGTGCTCCAGGATGCTGCATTAGTGGGTCGCCATCCATGCTGGGGCGGGCTTTTTCATGATGTAGCTTCTATTGAGTCAACCACACCCTTGTAAGTAATCCACAAACCAACTGGCTAACCAAGATAGGCTTGGATGGAATCATTTCTTTGCTGTGTTGTCAGTCCTAAATGGGTGAACAGACTTTTGTTCACATTCTCTTCAGAAGTTACATGACATGGGTATCTTGACAGTTAACTACTTCACGTTGGGAAAGTTCATATCACAACTTTGGAAAGAGAAGCAGAAGTGGGCACCGAATACTACTGGCCATTCTGGTATGTCACAAGTCATCTGCATGGAGCCTACCTTCCAGAAACTGAGACCATGGCTCAGGCAGAAGAGCTCTCGAGATACATGGCCACCCCATTTGCTCACAGTCAGCCAGCACTGAGCAGAGAAGAACCAGGCTTGTTCTGAGCACAGCTCCTTCACCATCACGTGGCTGATGAACCAGCATGGGGAAGGTCCACTACTGTCATGCCAGAGGCGGATCTTCTGGAGTGGACCCAGTTGGTTAGGCGTGCTAATGACACACAGAAATGTCTATTTAATCAGCCATGTGTATTTAGCACCTATAAAAACTTCAGCAATTCTGATATAGCCCTTAAGGACAGTGGGTTCCAATTAGCATTGTGACTGGTAGGGGCACACAGGCCTACAGGATCAACTCTAATGCCCCCTTTATCATCAGTTTATTTACTGTGGTTTCAGTTATCAAGCACAAATGAAACATACCAATGGAAAATTCTAGAAATAAACAGTTCTTAAATTTTGAAGTTTCATTGCACTGTGTTGTTCGAGTGATTCTACATTATTGTTACTGCAGGTAATCTTGTGCTGCACTTTATTAATAACTCATATTCTATCTCAGGCTTGGATGTCAAAGGACAATCAAGTAGGTCCAGAGTTCAGTGCTCTCCTTTCATTCTGGGATCTACCATGTGGCCTGGATCACATCTCTTGGATAAAGGGAATGGCTGTAATGTCAAGTTACTCAGATCTCCATCTGCTTGTGTTTGATAGAAGTTAGACTGAAGTTAACTGTTACTGTCTTTGTAAAAACATGCTCCAAAACCAATACACATTATAAATGAATTATAATAAATATAAATTTTTCATGAGGAAAAATGACTTCAGTATTTTCATGTTATCTAAGAATCTCGGGTATTTACACTTCTACCTTGATAAATCATCTCTCTTCCCATGACTCCCATCCATCTTTGTGATACTATGCACTATTGCTCTTCCAAAATTTGAGTGGTGGCACTAATCAATTTAATCAGGTTTTATGACATTAAAAAATCACTTATTCTCATAAACAAGCTTAATAAGCTTCCACTTTTTTTCTTGCTGAAGAACCATGCTAATCTATACCAAAGAGTAGACATATTTCATACATTAGGCATCCTTGTAATTCCAGCCCCCAGATGGCAGAGGCAGAAGGATACTTGCAAGTTCAAGGCCAGCCTGGTTTATATAGTGAATTTCAGACTTGTCATGGCTACATAGTGAGGCCCTGCCTTAAAGACAAAAGCAAAACCAGAACCTTCTTGAAACTGTAAGTATGTGAGCCAGTGATTATCACCCTGTCTATGCTTCATCAGCAAGCTTGATCTCAGAAAGGCAATATTCTCAGCTCAGTGTCTTTGTGATACCCTATTCTGACAAGACCCTTTCCCCAGACATGTGACTGCAGTAGTCATCGATACCTCAGGATGAAGGTGTGCCTGGAATTTCTTCCAAACAAGGCCTTCTCTGGGCAGCAGAGTTCTTTGGTTTCTGAGCATCCATTTTCACCACATAGAACAATGAAAACCTTAAGACAGAAGCAGATATGAGAGCCGAGGACATGTCACAGAGGCCATGGGGTATTACCTGGCCTCTCACTTCAGCTCAGTACTGTTGGGTCTCAGCACTGAGACCAGCTGTGGGGCCTGCATGGCTTGCAGAGCCTTCACAGACCAGGGCTGATATCCTTCATTTTAGAGTCTCCTTGACTAGCCAGTTCTTCACAAGCTTTTTCTGGAAGAGTGGGATCCCCTGTGGGATTCCTCAGAAGGGCAGTAGAATTCCATAGAGGGCAGTATCTCATACCCTTGGCATGTTGGCAGGACACCTGAGTAGGGGCAGGGCTGGTGGGTGGGGTACTGATGTCCGCAAGGAGCACTCTAAGATAGCACACTGGGCTGTACTTATTACTCTGTCTGGTATCTTTTACACAGGAATCTTCAGCTTTGGTGTGGTATACGTTTAACCTTTCATTTAAAAAGTATTAATCTCTTGTCATTGAAATCTTCTCCTTGTCCAAAGTAATCTTCTCTGAGTAGTTACTGAATTTTTTATAAAATTTTATAAATTTTTTTACCTGTTTTTAGACTTCTAAAATTATTTTTTTGTGCCTGTATCTAATGTCAATTAAAGATTTAATATTGCTTTCTTTTGCAAGGTCTGTGATTGCTCTGAGATATTTTGCTGAATATCCTCTCTGGTCTATAAGACCTAGACACACACTTGGGTCATTCGTAAGCTATCTAGCTGTCCCATAAGTCTACTGGTCAACCCCATAAGACAAGGAGACCCCATAAGACACTGTGATGGCTCTTGCCTGGATGTCTGGGAGAGTCAACACCATTCTCTTTCAGATTGTTAGATTTAATATTCTCCTGGGCACTGGTATTCATTTCCACATGAACTTTACAATCAGTAATTCCTGTTCCACAAGACATTTTTTTTTTCTCAAATTATAGTTGATTTCATTGGCTTTAATCTCTTTATGTCTTAGGTTTGTTATTGTTGTTATTGTGTGTGTATGTGTGTATTTACAGTAAAACAGATAGTGTGGTGGCTGGGTGTGGTGACATGCCTTTAACCCCAGCACTTACAAAGAAGAGGAGAAGTAGCTCTGAGTTTGAGGCCAGCCTAGTCTACAGAGCAAGGTCCAGGTGATCTGGGGTTATATAGTAAAATCCTGTATCAATAAACAGACAAATAGTTCAGCAAAACAAAACCAAAAAACACTTTTCCCCCTGAATACACCCAAAATGACTCAGGTGTCTTTCAAGGTCTTACAGACCAGAGATGATATTCAGAAAAAAAAAATGTCTGGGATCAATCAGTTCTTGCAAACAACAAAAGCAAAATAAACCAATAAGACAAGTAATATGAATATAGGAATAAACCAATTCACATTATCATCCAGTCCTAAAGATTTATTACAAGGGGAAATTAGTTGAGTTAGCCATTGCATAAAGATATCTATTTATTTAGGTCTATTATGAATATCGAGCAAATTCTTTCCCCATTGCTCTTATATGCGTTAGGTGAATTCACCATCCAGTTCTAGTGACTAGTAGGAGGATCTTGCTTCTAACTATGTGCAATGAAAGTCACTGACTCCCGTGTGGATGAGTGGTGTGTTCATCTCCTCCCCCATCATGAATCTAACAAGCTTGTCTAACTCATTGGGCCTAATTTTTTTACATTATTTTTGCTGAAGCATATCAGGAGCACATAGATCTATCTTCTGGCTTCTAGGTGAGGCCATACTCCCCCTGCCTCTGGTCCTATGGTTTTCATTATGCAGACATGGTTTTGGAGAAAAATGGAGTATGTATCAAGCACACATGCTGACTTCCTGGTGCATTTGTAGGGGCACATCACTAGCACATGCCCCTGAACCACTTTGTTTCTGCCCCTGCAGACCTCTCTTCCATGTTCCACCTTGGCCTGGGTGCTTCCCTGGGCTGCTAGACTGGCCTTTGTCCTCCACCCTTCTTCCACTTCCTCTTCCTCCCCTCCTGCGACCTCATCGTTCATCTGCTTCTCTAGGGAACTAACTCTGCCTTTAGCCTTAAACTCCCAACCTAGCCCCATTCCCACTTAGCCCCAAAGCTAGCCTAGGAACTTCTTTCTTGCTAGATCCTTCTCTGGGTGGTCCATACATTCAGTGTTAACTCAGAGGAATACAGAACAGTTCTCAAAATCTCAGAGACCCATTCAGAAGAAAACTATCTCTGAAGATGTTTTTCATAGGAAGGCAGAAAGGGGAATGAGAGTCCTGGGACAGGAGGAGAGGGACCTGCCTTTTGCCCTTACAAATATACAGGAAGACAAGGAATCATCTCATTGTCCAGTCATACTATCAGGCCTTCCACACCCTTAGACCTCACTACAGGCTTTGCTAGAGCTCACATTACCTTTGAGGTAAATCTGGCTGGTGACCGGAAGCCAGTGTCAATGATGACTGCATACAGCTGGTGGCCAGGTGGTGTATCTTCTTCCAGAAAAATATAACCAGGATTCTTTTTCTCATGGCAATCTACACATTTGCTTTTACTCACCCAAAATCCATAAAGAACCAAGAAAAACACACTGAACATACTGGGAAGCAAGTTGTGTGGATGACTGTAAACAAAGAGAGAGAAATTAAGGGAATTCCTCACAGGAACTGGCACTCAGGAAGATGTTTTAGTGCTTCAAAAACTCACAAGCTCTCCTTGGTCATCATGGACATATTTTCCAAACACTTCATACTGGTTGAGTGGAAGGAGACTGAAAGCACAGAG
The DNA here is from genome assembly GCF_004785775.1 of Grammomys surdaster. Lineage (NCBI taxonomy): Eukaryota > Metazoa > Chordata > Mammalia > Rodentia > Muridae > Grammomys > Grammomys surdaster. The sequence continues at coordinate 19,388,239 of NW_021604569.1, read as the reverse complement.
TTGCCTGTGGCAAATGCCAGGCACCCTACAACTTACACTGAAGCCACAAGGGATCTGGGATGATCCAGCTGTGGTGGTAGAAAGCTGTACCCTGCCAGGTCCAATGAACTTAGACTGGGAAATTGAAAAAGAATGCCAGGGCCACGGGGAGTATGGCTCAGTGGTAGAGTACTTGCCTAGCATATGTGATGCTCTGGGTTTAATCCTTAGTATGAATGAGAAGAAAATGGAAGAGTAGAAGGAAAGAAAGAAGAATGTCCCTATGTGAGGCATGCTTTGTAATACCAATATGCCTTTTGGTTCTCCTGCTGCCTCTGAGCAGAGCAAGACAGAAGTTCAAGATGTTCCAGTGTGCCTCTTCTACATACCCATGTTCCTGTGAGGGAGGCTGCTTGCTCTCGCCCTGCAACTTACACTCACCTGGTCCCTGCTACTGATTCATCAAGTCTGCCTGGAGGTGTGTGCCATACACCCAGCCCCCTCCTCTCTATAGACTCACAGAGAGTCACCCATGTAAAGTCCCTCCATCTGGAACCTGACATACCTGGGACTTGGGCTTTACCTGTATTTGACAAAATTTCGGAAGGACTCTACTGTGTAGGAATGCTGCCTTGCTAGTGTCCTGGCTCATTTACTCTGACTCCACCAAAGAACTGGGATAAGCTCTTGATATGTTCTTTCTTTTTCTAGACTAGAACCAGAACCAGTTCACACTTGCTCTCAAGCATATGACATGAACACATGTCACAGCCTCCTGGTTCCGGTCCACTCTTTCTATCCCTCCATTACATCCTAGAACCTCCCAGATGTCACCAGTGCATTGGGTGACACTGGGTGCTACTTTGTGTCTGTAGTAGCCTCATGTCACATTCCTCCTTGTTTGCTCACAAATAGCATTGGTATTGCAGAAACCAGGACCAGCACTACTGTACTCTACACCCTGAGAATTGGTTGGCTGAAAATCTTCCCTGGTGTAGCATCCTTTCATAGTAACTAATGGTTTACTTGCCACCTGTGGTGGTTTGAAGGAAAATGGTTCCCTTAGGTTCATAAGAAGTGGCACTATTAGGAGGTGTGGCCTTGTTGGACTAAGTGTGTCAGTGGGGGTGGGCTTTGCGGCTTTAAATGCTCCAGCCAGGCCCAGTGTTGCTCTCTCTGCTACCTGTAGATCCAGATGGAGAACTCTCAGCTACTTTTCTAGCATCATGTCCACCATGCTTCTAGCCATGACAATAATGGACCAAACCTCTGAACTGTAAGCCAGCCCAATTAAATACTTTATAAGAGTTGCATGGTCATGGTTTCTCTTTATAGAAACAGAAACCCTACCTAAGATGCTACATATCAGGCCCATCAACTAATCTACTAAGTACCATGCATAAGTGAAGTACAGTTTCATATTCTACCAATATAAGTACAAAAAATATTCAAAGTGGCTTTCCCTCAATGCACTCATTTTCCATACTCTAAATATAGTTTTTATGAAACAGTAGTCATTAATACATGGGATCTTTTAAACTTATCATTTAAAGGGTAGAGGTTATTATTTAAAATGAGGCTAAGATGGTAGGAGTAAATTAATGCAAGCAAACTGAGGATCATTCTTTATTGCTGTAGATATTAATTAAGTTGGAAATAATTAACCCAGTCTATACTCAAATATAGCCAAGCTTAAAAGTAAGAAAGATATTGGCTTCCTGCTGTTCATAAGGCTCCTGCCAGTGGCTGTAAAATATAAACAGTAATATAACATGTAAGACTAGCACTTCTAATATCTGTGTTCCAGAAAACAGACATGTTGCATAGGTGTTAGCTATAAACTCAGCAGGGTACGGGCATCTCTTAAGTGGCCACAAGAACACATGGAATGAAGTTTTCCTTTAGAGAATGGAACTCACCTCTGAAACTCAGAAATGCTGCTCACTTCAAAGGTAGCATTCAGCTTTCTTCTTAGGATGGAGACAGGCGCAAGGTGACGGTAGCTAGAAGCGGAAGGCACATGAGAGTAGTAATGTAGGGAGGGTACAGATGTTTGGGATGGGACAGTGAAAAGCTGGAAGGAAAGAGGAACCAGCCATTCTGACTTATGATGTAGGCCAGTTTGCCATCTCTCCATTTGTAACTGTCTGATGTACCACAGAGCCTCTAGCCTGGTACTGGAAGTCAGCTCCCAAGGAGACTGTCCTGAAATGTCGGGCATCAGGATACACTGCTCCTACAGGCAGACTTGCTACAGAAATCCTTACACGAGAGTCAGGTTAGAGCCTCATGTGGACTGACTTTTGTTTAAGCACTTGTCCTGACCTTATAGATATCTTATCTTTGCTAAGCCTGTTACAACAACTACTGTAAATACTATTTTTTTTGTAAAACAAAGTTGCCTCTCCTTTATCACCATGAAGATAGTTTCTTCATGTTCTTCCCTTGTGACCCTGGCAGTTGGGAGCAGGGGGTGGGGAGAATACTATGTAGTAAAGAACAAAGGATTGTTTTCAGGCGTAATTTAACAGCAAAGAATGCTGAAACACTGCAACATTATCAGTAACTTCCCATGACACCACATCATTGTAAAGGGCTACTAACCTCTCTCTCTGTCTCTGTCTCTGTCTCTGTCTCTGTCTCTCTCTCTCTCTCCCTCTCTCTCTCTCTCTCTCCCTCTCCCTCTCCCTCTCCCTCTCCCCTCCCACTCTCTCTCTCATACACACATATACACACACACAATTAAATTTGCAGGAAATGGCTGGAACTAGAAAATATTACATACATGAGTTAAATGAGTCCCAGAAAACAAATGTCTTCTTCTCTTTTACATACAGATTCTAGCTTTAAATTTTTAGACTTCCATGTTTAGTTGGTTTAAGTGCCAGTAGAAGCCAAGAGGCAAGAGAGGAACCACGGGAGGCAGCAGCAGGAAAGGTCTTGGGAGGGAAAGTAAACACATGGAAGTTGGGAGGATGGTAGGAGAGAAAATGTTCAAATGGGGAGGGGAAGATGTAGGGAAAGGTAAGGGGTAGGTCAACTAAAACTAAGGACTTACAAAAAGAAATGGAAGTTTGCTACTTTATAAGCTGAAGATATTATAATAATAAACAGTTTGAAGAGAGGAACCCTGCATAAGTATGCATGAATGTGCAATGCTGTTTCTAGAAGTGCCAAGTGTGGCACACCTCCTTATGACTTATTGGCCAGGGAGTCCCCAGAAGTTCCCCAAACAATACAGACTCCTACCATTGCTCTTGGTTATGCACCAGAATTAGATGGTAAAAACCTATTGCTGAAGACACTATACGGTTAGAATATTAGACACAGAAAAAATGAGCTGGAAGCTTCTTCCTCCCTGCTGGCTAGCACTCATAGTGCTGGAAGGTGTTATTCAGACTGCAGGGAAAGGAACGTCATCAGTGATGTTATCCAGCTATGGACCCTGCATCATCTACTACTGACTTGCCAGGTAATGCATGCATGCCCACTGATGTGATAGAGGCAGGACTGCTTTGGAGGTAAGCAATAGCTTTCTGATTGGATTTGAGGCTTCCTTCATTGTGAGGAACATATGCCTGGTATTGTAAAGCTGATAAAACACCTTTGTCTGTGTATATTACAGGCCCTAGAGGGGAATGCACTACTGGTCTTTTGCTAAATAGAGTAGTCAAACTGTCTTCTAAATATGCATTTTTATAGACATAGATTAGCCTTGCATTTTTAAAAATGTTATTTATTTATTTATTTATTTATTTATTTATTCATTTATTTTTAGAATCAAAAGACAATACAATCTCTGGGCGCAATAACTAACATCCTAATAGTAAGCCATTCTAAGTTAAATCCTCCGGTAGCAGATCCCAACAGATCCACTACCTAAATGGGGGTTTCCTCTATCTACATTTTGGCTTCATTGTCCTTCTGTCCAAAAGCCCCTAGTTTTGCTTTCAACCTTGGTCAGAGAAGCATGCATTTTTAGTGAGTTAATGCAGAAGCTCAGAACTCATCAAAATGCTGAGAAAGTGACTGTTGAGTGCTCAACTCTAAATAGGATATCTATACAACCTGAGTGTGTGTGTGTGTTTTGTGCTTTTTGCTGTTTATTTATTAATTAACTTTATTCTTGTTTGTTTGCTTTTTTTATTTCCATGTTTGTCTTCTAAAGAGAAAAAGTTTGGAGGTTCTGGGAGGAGATGAGGGAGGGGAAATCCTGATCAGAATATATTGTATAAATTTTTGATTAAACACACACACGCGCGCGCGCGCGCACACACACACAGACACACACCATTTGAAGACAGGAGGGGAACCAGGAGTAAGAGGTGAACAAGAGAGGGCAATGTGGGATTAATATGATCAAATGCTTTTTAAATGAACAAAAACTATTCAACACAAGAAAAGTAACAAATGGATGTAAATGTCACCAGCTTAGAACAACGTGAACAGGTTTGACCCCTAATAGGCAAACACAACACATAACTCCTTGTGGCCTCTCTGTTCTTAACAGGGATAAGACCTTCTATACTAGTAATTATTGAATTTCTACATCATTGGGAGGGTAAGGGTAACATAAATGAACGGACTAAAGCACGTGATCATAAGATTGTTAAGTCGAAGCCTGGGTGATACATAGTGCTTACTATAGTGATATGATCCAGATATCCCAAAATGACCAGGAAGGCTGCCTGCTTAAGTCCATGCAGACACTTCTCTTTTCAGGTGAAGCTAACTTTCAAACGATGCCCTTGGGTAGAGAAAGAACCCTTTGCCCATGAGGGAATGGGATGACAGAGGTTATAACAGTAGAGGGTCCACCTGCCTGACTACAAAATGCACAGTCACAGGATGCCAGGACACCTACGCAATGACATCTGGTGAGCTCATGTGCCACTCATTTGCCAACTCATTTCTCAGTGGACACTGACTACCTGCAACATGCCAGGCATTACAGGTTCTTGGGCTGGAGGTCCAATAGACACCAGCATCTTTCCTTGGGAGCCACAGGACTGACTTGCAGACAAGTGTAGCAGATACATTCTGTTAGGCTAGCATCTCTCAAGATTGCTCAGCTTTCATGAGAGAACATCACTCGTGGAAGACCCTAGTGACTGGCACAAATGCATAAGAAAAGGGAGTGAGTTGTTAAAATTCCCAGGCTTTCCCCCAGCAGTAGTGTACCCATACCTGCAGTTGACTCTTTCAGGAGAAGTCCCTGGCTGCGGATAGGGACCTTCGGATTGCCACTCTGTCTTGTCCCAAAACACACATTGGATCCACTGAAAATGCACTGTATAGTTTACAGCACCAGCAAGATATTTGTTTGGAGGTTTCCTGTCATAATCAGCATCTAATAGGGATAAATATCCCACATTGTCTCCTAGGGGAAAAAAAACTATCAATAAACATGTGAACTTTGCAAAGGGCATACTTCATCCCCAATGTAACTGGAAGGGCAGCTGGGGACAAAGAAAAAAAGAGGGTAGGACTGAAAGGTGTGGCATATTCTGGCCATTTCCTGCTTTGGGGAATTTCCAATGAATTAAACACACTCAGACTTTCATTTGTGAGTGACAGAGTGCCTGGGAGAAAAATAGTGTTTCCAGTGTCACCATGTTCTAAGTCCTTCCTGATATCCCAAACACAGGGATCATCCCTCCCTGGAGTGGATGGAGTCAGTTCAGCTTCTCTGAAGTTACCATTCAAGCCTCTTCTGCTTCTTCTCAGACCATTAGCAACTCTGTCAAGCACTATGTTTTTGGAGACAATACATAGATTGGGTTTAGCCAATCATCTCTTGATAAAGTTTGGTGTTTAAAAGTAAAAGCATTACCACTTATATGAAGTTTTCTCCTGAGATTTTTAAATAAATAGTTTGGGAACAGTTAGATATTAGTTGTTTATAAAACAGCGGGATTGACAGGGAGATGGCAAGTGGGTAGGAATGCTTGCTGTACAAGCATCAGGACCTGAGTTCAACTCCCCAGAACCTGCATAAAATGTTTGATGGGGTCACACATTTGCTTGTAACCTAGTGCTGTGTTGAGTGGAGACAAGATGATCACTGGCATTTGGTGGCCACCCGTCTAGTCTCAGGTTCAGAGAGAAATCTTGTCTCAAGGGAATAGGGTGGAGAGGGATAGAGCAGGACACCAGACATCTTTCTCTTTCTCTGCACATATGCAAATTTGCACACCTGCCCACATATGTGTGTATAAACCACATATAACATAAACTTACACCACACAGTCTCACAATAAATAAATGAATAAATAAATATATAAAAGAATAACATTTGGATCATTCTTCATACAATATACAATAATAGCCAGCGATCTAAACTGTTAAAGTACGGACATTGTACCAGCGCTAAATGGTAAGTAAATGATTTCTCTACAAACTCAGATGTAAGGAATCGATTTCTAACGATGGCTTCAAATCTAAGAGGCCACTGTTCCCCATCAAAGAAACTTCTCTTCGAAACAGATGGAGACAACCACAGGAACCCACAACTGGGCAAAGTGCAGGGAAGAAGCAAGTGATGGTAGAGTGTTCAGTCTCAATTGGTGCAGTAACAACCCAGCTCCTGCACATCAGGTTCAGGGAACATTGCAGAAGAATGGCTGGGAAGACTGTAAGAGCCAGACAGCTAGAAAATCTATGGTGTGATTGTGTTTTTTATAAATGGCAGGGAAGCATCACCCACACTACTTTAGTAACACAGCTGCCTCACTAGAGCTGAAGAAGTACACCAGCAATAGAGTTGATACATTGAAATGGGACAGTCTCACAGGACCCCACGCTTAGAACTACAGGCAGTTAAAAAATAATGAGAGTAAGAGAATTGGACTTCCCCAGGGATGAGCCATCTAATTGGTTATCCTGTACCAAGCAGTGGTCAGCCTTGAAACACACACACACACACACACACACACACACACACACACACTTAAATGGACTGAGTAAGTTGTATTTATATATTTAGGCAATTGAAGGAGGAGCCAGGGGAAGCATAGGATGGATTGAATAGAGGAAAAATAAGGGGGGAGTTAAATAATTTTAGTTAAAATAGGGCTAATAAATTTTACCATTAAAATGTTTTAATTCTATTGGTTTTACCATGTAAAATGTTTGAAGCTTGTATGGTGGTGCAGACTTGGATGCTGATGCAAGAAAGGAAGAAGAACACTGCCATGCACATACAGGGCACAGCATGTCCTCAGCACATAACGAAAATGAAGAGTTCAAAGGCTTAGCATCCACTGACCTTTCCATGGAACAGCAGGTACATACATTTGTACAGTCTGCTCATCCCAGAGGTAGACCTGTTTCACAAGAAAATCAGAAGGTGTGGCTTTCTCAGAGAACCTAGGGGCAAACATGGTGTAGTGAGGTATAGTTTTTCCTTCTCTGTATATAATTATGTTCTTTGTAACAAATACTTTTTGCCCTAGAAAGGAGTAGCTGGTGATAATCAGGGCTAAAAAGAACCAATGTAGATTATCCCCTGATACACAGCCTCTTACTATCTTCCCCCAACACACACACACAATACTTTATCCCTTATATATGTAAGGAACAAACAAACAAACAAAAAACCCAACCAAACAAAACCTACTTCAGGAAAAATCAAGAATAATAACCAGCTCTCTGTAGAATGAGAGCAAACATCTGACTGTATGCCGAGGAACAGGACATGTGTATACTTATCTGCCCCAATGCTTCACCATACTGTCAGGAAGTGTGGAATTGGCAGGTAGAGAAGAGAGGCTCAAAATGGTAGGTAAAGAAATTCTCTTTTGTGTGGGACTTTTAAAAATAAGGTAAAAATAAATCCAGATTCTTAAGAAGCCTTTAGACATCCAATGGTTCAGCTCCCTTGGCAGATAGAGTCAAGCCAGTGAATGGAGACTCAGTGATGTGTGGATCTGTGCAACAGAGGCATAACACACACACTTGCTCCTTAGTCCCCTCCAGCCAGTCGAAGGACTCACCTGGTCAAGCAGGTGCACTGGAACAGCTAGCATCTGTCCAGACACATGGAGATTCTGAAGACAGGAAAACCCAGGGCTGCACTCCCAGAAGATACTGCCCCTCCCCGCCTGTCAGTCAGTCAGTCAGTCAGTCAGTCAGTCAGTCAGTCACTAAGGTAACTTCTAGCAGTGTTTTCAGCCTGAGAGTCCAAAGAATCTTCAATAGCCTTCCCACATAGTTTAGCCACTAAATGAGACTGATCTAATTTTGCATATTCAATGTCACTGAGAGAGAAGATTAATTTATTAACTCTCTTTGGGAATATAAATTTGAACACATTTACTTCGGGGTGAGGGGAAAAAGGAGAAAAGAAACAAGTGATGGAGGGAACAGTAGAATAGTTCTGGCCCAGGTCTGTGTTATCAGACTTCAAAATGAGGTCATCCATAGTATAACTGAAACTTGGGTGTTTTACATTCTAGTCAACAGGCAGGAATCCAGCTTTTAAAAGAGTATGATAGCTCTAAGTACACACACACACACACACACACACACACACACACACCCCTATGCATATATATAATTTCTTTAGACAATGACCCTCATTATTTCTTTAAAGCTAATACACTCTTGTTCACAAATCCTCTCAGGACTCTCCATCATGTAGTAACCTCACTTCCACCGTAGCTGCCACCTTCACACACCTTACTAACAGTATGATGGGAAAGGCTCTTGTAACAGGCTTAGAGAATTCGATGTGTATCTGTAAAGATTCCTGGGAGTTTTCTGAAAGCCCAGTGAACCGGTGGACGTTCACCTCATCTCGAAGCAATACAAACATGGCTGAATTTCTCTTGTGCTGTCATTGGAAAGAAAACAAGTCAGGCCAAGTTTGTTTTGGGAGAAGTAAGTGCATTACAAAACAGCCAGCCCAGCCTGAATGAAGCAGAGGCAGTGAGTGGGATAGTCATCTTTACCAGGTGGTCTTCTTTCCCAAACTCCATAGTCATGGGTGTCTCCAGTAGTCCTCTGAGGATAGGTCGTCTGCTCTTGCAGCTATAGAGCCTAGGGCTCATGACACTACCCACCTTGGGAAACAAAAAGAAAGTAAAGCCAACAGTTGACCCAAAAAGAGAGAGGCCAGCATAGTGGCGCATACCTTTAATCCTGGCACTCCCTTGAGGCAGAGGCAGAGGGATCTCTGTGAGCTGGAGACCATCCTGATCTATATAGTGAGTTCTAGGATAGCTGGGCTATGTAGAGACCCTGTCTTAAAAATCAAAGCAAACCAAACCAAACTAAACTAACCCTCCCCCCACAAAAAAGAGGGAGAGAAAATCAGGAAGTAATTGGAGCTATAGTGTTTTTCCAGTTCTGATCAAACAAAATGAGTTTAACAAGGTATGTTGGCAGAATTTGTGGGTGTGGGGTAAAGGGTGGGATTTAATGCTTCTTGTATGTTTTCCTTGCTAAAATGATAATGTTTTAAGTAAAAAATAAATGTTAAGAGCTCTTATAAAAAGGAGGGTGTGCTGGTGCAAGCCCGTAGACCCAGGAGGCAGATAGGTGAGTCTGTGTGACTCCAATGGGTACATAATAAGACCTTGTCTTATTTTTAATAAAAGAAGAAAGAGAAGGAGGAGAAGAAGGAAGAGGAGAAGAAGGAAAAGGAGGGGGAAGAGAAGATGGAGGAGAAGGAGTAGGAGGAGAAGGAAGAAGATGAGGAAGAAGAGGAGGAGGAGGAGGAGAAAAAGGAAGAGGAGGGAGGGAGGGGAGACCCACTGAGCTGAGCTGGAAGGCAAAGGACTTAAAGAGTGTGGTGCATGCTATCTCTCTGTCTTTCCTGATCAATGTATCTACAGACCCAAGAGCACTTGTGGATTATGAAAGTAGATGCTCACATCAAAGCTCAAAGAGCTGGGAAGTTCTTTCTGACTTCTGCAAAACTAACCAGAGTTGGCCCACAAACACTTCTATAGTGTGGAGGGAGAGAAAGCTCCAGTGGCTCTTCAGAACCCCCTTTTCATGTTTTGTTCTGATTGAACTCTAGGTTAATTTTAAGAGCAATGATATAATAATATAAAATATCTTGGCATAAACTCTAACCAAGCAAGTGAAGACCTGTATAACAAGAACTTCAGTCCCTGAATAAGATATCAGAAGATGGAAAGATCTTCCATGCTCATGAATTGGTAGGATTAACACAGTAAAAATGGCCGCCTTACCAAAAGCAATCTACAGATTCAATGCAATTCCCATCAAAACCCCAACACAATTCTTTATAGACCTTGAAAGAAAAATTCTTAACTTCATCTGGAAAAACAAAGAACCCAGAATATCTAAAATAATCCTGTACAATAAGAGAACTTCTGGAAGTATCACCATCCCTGATTTCAAGCTATACTGTAGAGCAATAATAATAAAGACTGCATGGTGTTGGTATAACAACAGAAATTCTGATCAATGGAATAGAATAGAAGACTCAGAAATAAACTCACCCACACATGGAATCTTGATTTTGACAAAGAAGGCAAAAACCATAAAATGTGGGGGGTGGGGGGTTAGAAAGCATCTTCAACAAATGTTGCTGGTCTAATTGGATGTCTATCTGTAGAATAATGCAAATAGATGCATGTATATCACCCAGCACAAAATTCACATCCAAGTGGATCAAAGACCTCAACATAAATCCAGATACACTAAATCTAATAGAAGGGAAATAGTCTTGAACACATTGGTACAGGAGACAACTTCCTAAACAGAACACCAATAGCTCAGGCACTAAGATCAACAATTAATAAATGGGATTTCATGAAACTGAAAAGTTTCTGTTAGGCAAAGAATACTATCAATAAGACAAAACAGAAGCCTAAAGAATAGGAAAAGTTCTTTAACAACCCTACATTTGACAAGGGGTTAAAATCCAAAATATATAAAGAATTCAAGAAGTCAGACACCAACAAACCAAATAACCCAATTTAAAAATGGAGTACAGAGCTAAATAGAATCTTCAACAGAGGAATGTCTAATGGCCAACAAACACTTAAAGAAATGTTCAATGCCAATGTCCTTAATCATCAGGGAAATTCAAATCAAAATGACCCTGAGATTCCACCTTATAGCCATCAAAATGTCTAAGATCAAAATCTGAAGTGACACCTCATGTTGGTGAGGATGTGGAGCAAGGAGAACACTCCTCCAATGCTGGTGGGATTGTAAACTTTACAACCACTCTGGGAATCAATTTGGTGGTTTCTCAGAAAATTGGGAATAGTTCTATCTCAAGACCCAGCTATACCACTCCTGGGCATATACCCAAAAGATGCTCCACATTACCACAAATATCCTTGCTCAACTATGTTCATAACAGCTTTGTTCACAGTAGCCAGAAACTAGAAACAACCTAGATGGCCCTCAAGTAAGGAATGGATAAAGAAAATGTGGTTCATTTGCATAATGGAATATTACTCAGCTTTTAAAACAAGAATATCATGAAGTTTTCAGGCAAATGGATGGAACCAGAAAATAACATCTTGAATGAGGTAACCCAGACCCAGGAAATACATGTATAGTATATGTACTCATAAGTAGATATTAGCCAGAAAGTACAGGATACACATGCTAAACTCTACAGACCCAAAGAAGCTAAATAATGAGGAGGGCCCAAGAGAGTATGCTTGAATCTCACTGAGAAGGGGAAATAAAATTGTCATTAGAGGTGGATGGAGGAAGGGAACTGGGTGGGAGAGGGGATGGGGTGTGGGTCGGTGTGCGGTGTGGGATCAGGTTGTAGGGAGAGCCCAGGTGAGAGGACCTGGTGAGTAAAAGGAAATCAGGGGTGTGTGGGGTCCTCTGGGAAGTGGTGGAGACCTGGGATCAGTCTATGAGGGTGACTCTAGCTGAGACTCCTAGCAATGGGGGTTATGGAGCCTGAAGTGGCCACCTCCTAGAGTCAGGCAGGACTCCTAGTAGAGGGATAAGGACACCAACCGCCCTCAAAATCTTTGACCTAAAATTTATCCTGTGTATAAGAAGTTCAGAGACAAGGATGGAGCAAATACAGAGGGAATGGTCAACTAATGATTGATTGCCCCACTTGAGACCCATTCCAAAGGCAAGAACCAATCCCTGCTACTATACTCTGTTATGCTTGTAGACAGGAGCTTAGCATAACTGTCCATCCAGGCTCCATCTAGCAGCTGACTGAAACAGATGCAGAGACCCACAGCCAAACATTAGAAGGAGTTCAGGAGGCCTTGTGGAAGAGTTGGAGGAAGGACTGAGAGACCCAGAAGGAGTTGAGACTTCAGAAGAAGAACAACAGATTCAACTAACTTAGACCCTTGGGGACTCCCAGAGACTGAACTACCAACCAAAAAGCATACATGAACTAGACTAAGCCCCCTACACATATGTAGCAGAAGTGGAGTTTGGTTTTCATGCAGGTCCCCCAAATACTGGAGTAGGGGATGTCCCTGATTCTGTTGCCTACCTTTTAGCCAAGCTGGGCTGCCTTGTCTGGCTTCAGTGGGAGATGTACATAGTCCTGCAGTATCTTGATATGCTAGAGTGTGTTGGTACCCTAGAGGAGTCTCCCTCTTTACAGAGGAGAAGAAGAAGGGTATGGGAAGGGGCTATATGACAGAGTACTTTGGGGGAAGATGTCAGGAGAAAGGGGGCTGTGATTAGGATGTAAAGTAAATAAATTAATGGGAAATGGAGGTGTGTCATTGTCCTGTACCTGCCCAGAAGCGTGTCCCCCTGGATATGGACTCTTCATGAAGAACATGAGCTGGCTGATATAGCATGGGCTTTGTGTTTCCTCTTGAGTAGGACTGTGCAAGGCCAGGTCACTGGGCAAATGTACCCGAACAAAGCCTAGGTTCTGGATAGAGCTCTGAGGGCTATGATGGAGAAGGGTCTGGAACTCCATCTTCCCGGTGCTTATGTGAATCTGATGCTTGTGGCTCAAGGAGAGACAGGCCTGAAAACAGAGGCCATGGTGAGCAGGATGCTTACAAAGTGAACGAGCAAATGAATACAGAACACAAAAAGCAATAATACTAAATGCTCTATAGGCTTTTCCGGTTTTGGTGCATTTTTACTGATGTTTTATTTGTTTTTAAAAGATTGCTATGCTCCTTGGTGCATTCTATTTCCTAAGAAGAGCTTTGGTAGTATGCCTACTGTTACAGACCTTTATGTCAGTAGGTGTGTACACAAGCTTAAGGCTTTAGTACAGGTCAGATACAAAACATATTCACATGTGCACATGAACAATAATGACGACTTGCAGATTCAAACACAGTATTATTTGCTCTATATTTTCCAAAGTATTTTGATAGCTATTAGTTAAATAAATCATCAAACATGGGTGGGTGGGATAGAAGACAGGGGGAAAGGAGAAAAAATCATTTACTACTAATTCATGGCTTCCTCAGAACATTGGGCATTTCATAAGATTAAAATAAAGTAGGTGAGACAACTTTGCAAATCATTGTAGCAGAAATACATGAATTAGACATCTAGGGATATATATATATATATATATATATATATATATTAAAGTTAATGTATGCAAGCAACCATTTGTGTGATTTCATGACATTCAGCAAAAGACAAAGTATGTCCCAAAAATCCCAAATGAAAATCTATCAGAACAGAACACTACTGCCACAAAACACTTAACGTTCCAAATGAACATTTCCAAATTCTGAGTTATCACCGAGAACCACAGCTCAGTTCTTTAGGAACTTGCTCTAATTTTCACTGGGAAAAGGGACACAAATACAGGCTAACAAGTAAGTGATAAGGGAAACAGCTGTTTTGGTGTACACCTGCATGCATGTGTCCATGCATGGTGTGTGTGTGTGTGTGTATCTGATGGGGATGGAACCAAGGGTCTTGTGCATTCCAAACACATGTTCTACCACTGAGCTACACCCAGGCATTTCTATGGTGGATAGAATATCTTACTAGTAACATGTCAGAGATGATCTTCATGCCTTCTTCTTGCAGATAGTCCCCATCCCTCGAATCCTCTTTGGCAGCTTCCCAGACTCCAGAGATGAGAAGGACAAATTCAACTCTTAGTTGTTTGTTGACCAGCAACCTCCTGGAGAACTGACCTTGAGCAAGGAACATCTGGGCGTATTTGAAGATGCGCATGGCACTTGTCAAGCTCAACTGCATGGGAAGAGGGGATGGGGTCAGATGTTCCCTGGCATGGGGTGTGTAGAGTTTTGCTTCTGTCACTATTACTAGGGATTGAAATGATTCAGCATGGGGTCGAGGTGACAGAGTCCAGCTCATGTTTGCTATTAGGTGATGAGTGGACAACATTCCAGGTACCCATTTGTTCTGGGATATTCAGCTTCCTCATTTATACCATGACCAAAGAAAAACAAAAGGTCCCTCATAGCTCTTCAGGTTTTAAGATGGTATGCACTTAAAAAGGAAATCAGGTCATAAATCATTTGACATATTGGCCCCAACATCATTCCATATTCTTCATTCTCTCCATCACTATTGTGTGATCTGTGCTCAAGCCATACTGAACTCTTATCATCTCTTATAACCAAGGCTTTCTCCTATTATCACACATGTTCTTCTGCTTGTCATATCTTTGTTCTCTGTTTGCCTAGAAAAACCCTCCTTCCCTGCCTCTCTCTTTATACATCTTCACTATATAAAATTTCCCGATGTTTGTAAAGGTAGAGAGGGTAAGGCTCACGTCACTACATATCTGCTACTCTCCTTCAACAGTTATCCTTCACTAGCAGCAATTTAAAAATTAATTCACATCTATTGATGCTCTGAGAATTTTATATATGGATATTATGTATTCTGATCATACCCCCACCCACCCCTTTACTTAATTAAGCTGACATCTACCTACCACCACCCTAGCTTCACTCAGCCCAATTTGTGCTACTCAAGTATTAAAGGGTGTGGAGTCATCCACTGGAGTGTGGTCAACCTATCAGGGGGCTCACCCTTAAAGAAAACTGACTCTCCCTTTCTAGAAGACATCAAATGTCTACAGGTCTCAGCTAGGATGGTGCTCATGGGACCTTCCCTCCCCTAGGCAGCATCTTTTCTTGTTCTTCAGATTCCTTTTCTTTTAATGCAAAATCTTAGCTATTGTTCTTATCAATGAATACTTCAGTCTGTAAACTGACAGAGAAGGACTCATTGGGCAAACATTCTATACTACACCACAGTTAAAAGAGCCATGGTTCTATCTTACTCCTTTTGTAAACCAATAACTCCTAACATCTATTGGAGTTAACTGAACTCTCCCCTATGCTTCTGTTGAATCATGTCCCTCTTCTAATGACAGTGCTTAGCACCATATTCAAAGGATGGTTGTTTCCACATTTAATTTCTTTCATCAATGTCTACAAGACAAGGATTAAGTATTTCCTCCTTTGGTCTTTAGTAGCTTCTAGAAGCTGCTAAGCAAATGTATGTGGTGAAATAGAGTAGATTCTGTTTTCTTATGCTCACAATTATTTATCTAATAAAGAGAAGTGGCTTAGAGATAGCTTTAAAAATAAATTTTCTCTAAAACTATAAAGATAAGCTAGTTTGGAAGTGAACTTTTTTGAAGTTTATTTGTGTGTGTGTGTGTGTTCACACATACATATAGAGGCAGGTAGTCAATGACACATGTCTTTCTCAGTCACCCCTTCTGAGAAGCCATGTCTGTGTAGAAACTCCACACCCCAGGACCTTGAGTTCAGGGGAGGCCATATGTGCAGAATTCATGAGGATAATGAGGAGTGTGGAATGAGGCTTGCTACTTCCAAGGTGACATTACTGATAAATGGCATATTTATGATCTTCTTCTCTTAATTGGGGAGCCATAGAATGAAGATTTCAGAGGCATGAGACTAAAGGAGGGGAGGTTGAGTCTCCATGATAGGAACAGTCACAAAATACCTTCTCTGTGTTCAGTTGCTACGTAAAGCAGCTGCATTAGTTAACCACAGCTCGTATCCTGGGAGATCTAGAGTTAGAAGACTGATATGTTCCCAATTCCTGTTCAAGTGCTATGTGTATGGGGAGTCAAATGAACTCTGCTATCAGATCCCTAGACATCTCAGGGAGATTATGGCATTTGAAACCAGCTTTGATGGGAAAGTAATATTCTCAAAGGACAAGAAGTAACTTGTTCCAGGTTAAAAAAAAAAACTTAACTATTTCAAGAACATGAGAAATATCTAGGATGACAGAACCTAGAATAGATGGTGTGCAAGGGGAGGTACAGAGCTGGGCCAGGTAAAGTCTTTGGATACTGTGCAGAGAGTCTTAATGTTCTCTCTAATGTAGGGAGCCATCAGGCATCTGAGAAGAGCAGGTGACATGACCAGATGTGTTTTCTGAAGGGAAGTCTGTAAGAGAAGAGGAGTAGATGGTCACAGGAAGCCCAGTCTTCCTCCCCAGCTTGGATATGATTGTTACTCAGTGTTCAAGAGGAAGACTTAAAAGGAAGAACTGCAGAAATGTGACAGGGCCACCCATTGTCTCTCATGCATTCCACTCCTGTTTCTCCACTGTCATGGCACTTACACTCCAGTGGTGGAAAAAAAGAGCAATAAACAGACAAACAAACAAACAAACAAGACAGTCACTAGGTACTAAAGTACCAAAGGAGATAACCCAGGCAGTAAGGAGTGAGGGTACAGGGTGACTTCTGTGAGGAAGAAACACTTGAGCTAAGTGTTCAAAGACCACTTTCAGCTCTCTGTAGAGCCAAAGGCACAGCATAAGACAAAGACAATTATTCTAGTTAAGGGCCACTATAACCCAAGAGTGTGGTTGGATGAAGGAGACAAAGACCAGGTGAAGAAAGTACGGGTCAGAAGGAACCAAAGCATGAAGGTCATGGTGAGATGCCTGTGGGTTACTGAATGTGCAACACAAAGCTACAATTGTATTAAGAGAGAGAAAGTGACTGATTGAGGCTTTTCCATAATAATGTTCTGATTAGCACTGTGGCAAGTGTTATTCAAGTTGACAGAGATACCCACCCTGCATGAAAGATGGTCAGTTTGTGGGTCAGTGGGGAATAGGAGAGGTGGAAGAGACAGGGAGGTTCTGGTCACTTTTAATTTTTTTTAAAGGAAGAACTCTCTAGTTCCATTATACTTGTTGGGTGCAGAAAACAAAGGATGCTCGGGCGACCGTGGGTGTTTTGACTTGATTCTGGGTATCAGTACTATCCTGCCTTGAGCCAAAGGAAGAAGGGAGGAAATGAGTGGCTTTGAAATTGGAAATGAGGGGGAGATTTGCAGCTCTTGAGAGAGGATTGGGCTGAGGGTATGAAATACAGGGTCTGATATTATCACACTGACTTAAGACTAATAAACAAGAGGAGGTCACCAGGAGAGAAAGCTGGAAATGTCTCCAACTTCAATGTCAAAATATAATTCTGAATAGTACATTTATCAGTCCTAATCATGGTCCTTATAATCACATGAAATACAGGAAAATACACTGAGGAAGAAATAGCACTTACCTTATTAGGGAAGCTTATGAGGTCTCTCAATATATGAATAGAATCCATCATTGCTTCCTAAATAGCAGAAACAAGCCATCAACCATCAAGCCATCATGAGAGGTGGGGAGGGAGGGAGAGCAAGAGAGACAGCAAGAGAGAGAGTGAGTGAGAGCAAGAGAGAGAGAGAGCAAGAGAGAGAGAGAGAGTAAGAGAGAGCAAGAGAGAGAGAGAGAGAGAGCAAGAGAGAGCAAGAGAGAGAGAGAGAGAGAGAGAGAGAGAGAGAGAGAGAGAGAGAGAGACTCATTCTTTCAAATGCAGCTTGCTTATAAAGAAATGGAGCACATATTGTGTTTTCTATGAAGAGGCTTCATAGAACCTAGACCTCTATGAGCAAGACCATGACCTTGGTCTCAAAGTTTCCTTCCAGTCCAACAGAACTCTGGTGTGCCTCTGGCAGCCTCACCAGACCCTGTAGGAAACTGACATAATAGAAGCAGAAATAAAGGGACAACGCTAAGTAGAACTTGGAAGAAGTTGCAGAGAAAGTGTCAGAGGAAGGAAAAGGATTAGGTTAGAAGAGTATCCTGTAATTCTAGTGAAACAAAATATGCTTTTTGTAGACGTAAATGTCCTCTGGTGACCAGTATAAAGCAAAGCTGCAGAAATTCTGTAAAGGCAGTAACCTTTGAGTCTATGGTCATTTACCAAGAAGTTGTACTTGTGGCAGGAGATGAGGTTCACTTATTAAGTGTACTGTTCTTCTAGATGACCAGTGTTCAATTCCCAGCACTTACATGGTAGCTCACAGCCATCTGTAATTCTAGTTCCAGGGGATCTCATACTTTCTTCTGGCTTCTATGGGCACCAGGTATGAGTGTGGCACATGGATATACACACAGGCAAAGTACCCACATTTGTGAAATAAATAAATCTTTTAAAACTTAAAAAATGATTTTTATGAAAAAGAAATTGCTTGTAATTTTTATTTTATCCATTTGCTTATGGTTTACAGAATAAAAAATCAGATTTATAACTATTTTATTCATAGAAACATTAGGAGAATTATATATAATGATAACTGCCTTGTATCACTTTTTCTATTATATAGTAGAAGTACTCACAAGAACCTAGCTGCCTGGTTTCCTTTCTTGCCTGGATTTTATAAACAGGAGCCCTGCTGCTGTCTAGGTTTATAGACACTGACCTCTCCCTGTTCAAGGCCATTACCTGATCTGTATAAGGTAGGTTGCATGCTGAAGAAATTAATACATCCTGTATTTGTGACCATTGACCACACGAAGAAGTGTTTCTGTTCTCCATATACAAGTGGCTCAGGATCCCAGTGATCATGGTAATGTAGTTCCTGATTTCCATGTAACTTCCCACCAGCTGGAGAGTAGACAAGTTTTCCAGGGTGGAGTTATATCTGAAGAAAACATAGAACTATGGTGATGATTTGATGACATAATAAAACTTTACTCTGCCAAAAGGGGAATGGAGTTTGTTTTTGAGTAGATCTGAACCAAAGGAGAATGATATGAGGGTGAGGTGGTCTGTCTAGGGAAACTGGAAACACATAGTGAAACACGACAAAAATCTTAATAACACATCACCTTTGACTAGAATTGAAAAAAACACAAGATGTCAATTGGGTACCAACCAATGTAGGAACATCACAACAAATGAAAATGTGAGGCCCAGAGCCAAAGACACATTAGCTAGAGCTGGCTGAGGTAGAGCAGGAAGCCTAACCATTAAGAGCTCATAGTTTATAGACCCAAATTAGCATGGAAATGGACAACATATTTGTAGCTGAGTGTAAAATCATAAGTTTATGTCTTCAGATTTTAATAACTGGGCATTTTGGTTATTTATGAATGCAACATGAATGTCTTGGACTGAGCTCTGTGCATAAGGTCAATGCCTCTACCAGCCCTTGCTCTACACTGTTCTTGTCCTATGACAGCAAGACATAATTTGCCCAAATAACTCAGCCTGAATTTCCAAAGGTAAAACAGACTCCAACTAAATAAAAATGCTTGGTGAGCAATGAATCCTATACTAAACACAGGTGACATGCAAATGACTAAAGACTGTAGGAAGCAAAACAGAGAACCACACATGAGTCCGAGCAGAACAGCACAAATTGTACAGTTATGGAAAATGTGATTCATAGTCAATAAACATACAAAAAAAAAACAGCAGTAAATACAAGCAGCCAGAGTAAAGCCTTGGAAGAGGGCCCCATACACAAAGAGCCTCAGTATATTATATAAAAGACCCAGTTTCCAATGAAATCTTATGAGACTACAAAAGAAACTTAGAGTTCAACCTGACACAGGAAAAATAACACAAAAGAGAAACTTTCTGTGGAACCCAAATAATGGACCAGTCAGAGACCTCAAAGCAGGAATCACATGTTCAAAGAACTAAAGAAAACTAATTCTGAAGATTCAATAAAGGTATTATGGTGACTAATCAAATATAGAATAGCAAGAAAGAAAAGCCATACACTTGCTATAAAATCAAACGAGATTTCTGGAGCTACAGGCACAATAATGAAATTCACGATAGAGTCTGAAAAGTAAATTTGAGAAAACAATTGGGGACAGAACAATAGAGACGATGAACAATGAGCAGGAAGAGAGGAGGAAATGAGCAGAGATGTATAGAATGCTGGATGGCAAATTCACAAATTTTAATTTTTCTTTCTTAAGTTCATTGATAATGCATATAAAATGTATGACTGAGTCTATAACAGGCAGTGGTGTGGTATAATAGTCACAGCCTGAAAAGAAATCTGGGAATGAAGCATTGGAATGACGACATGATCCTGTACAGCAAGTGGAATCTATTGAAGACAACCAAGAAAAAAATTAATATACCTTAAACTGCCTCTGATGTACACTACACCCTCCCTTTGTCTATTTTTAAGAAATAGTAGACTATATAAAATAATAATTATAACATTGTATATTAGTTTCTTTCCCTGTTGCTCTGATAAAAGCAACTTAAAAAGAAAAGATTCTGTCTCACAGTTCAAGGGGTATAGTCCACCATGGAGGGAAAATCAAGGTAGCAAAAGCTTGAAGCAACTATTCACAACAGATTTACAATCAGGAAGTAGGTGCAATGAACACCAATGCTGTTTCACTCCCAGTTAGGGAATGATCCCTCCACAGTGGATGGGGCACTCCCATTTGATTAATGTAATTAAGCAAATCTTCCACAGACCCAACGAGAGGCCCATCTTCCAGGTGACTGTGTATTGTATCAAGTTGACAGCACTAAAAATCATAAACTATATTGCATGAATGATAAAAACTTCCATAAAAAGTAAGTGGAGGGACTTCCGGTCTGGGCCCAAGCATAGAGCAGGTCACAGGCGGCAGCTCTGCACCCAACCCCAGAAAACCGAGCTAAAGAGGGACTCCCAGGAGCTTGAACTCAGGCAGCATCCCAGGTAAAAATGAATCACCCGTGATGTCTGCTGTTAGAAGTTCTAATCCAGATGCTGGCCTCCGAACTTACACTACTCAGACCTTTGAAGGGCCACTGACAAGAACATCAAACAGCTAGAGATTGACATCACTAATCTGAAGAAATCCCTCATTTTGCTGTCTGAAGAGACCTCCTAAAATCACAAAGATCCTTATTGGACTTGATTTACTCTTTTACAATAGAAAAGGCTGTGTACAGCTCTTGACTGTGTACAGCCCTTAAAGAACAAGGTTGCCTTTACATAGACAAGACAAGGAGGGTTAAAGAGAGCATGAAATAGCTAGTGAAGGCCCTAAGAAAGAGAGAGAGAGAGAGAGAGAGAGAGAGATGAATGCTGGTACAAGAATTGGTTTTCAGCCTCTCCAAGGTTGTCAACCCTATTTCCTCCCATCTTGGCACCATTATTTGGGTTCTTTTTGCTTTTTTCTGCTGGTCCCTGGCTCTCAAATAGGTGGACTAACTCTGTGATACAACAGATAAATAATTTGGTAGCAAAACCTACTCAGATACATTATCATAAGTTAGCTATGGAGGACCATGAGACTCAAGATGAGGTTGTTACTTTATACAGGGTGTTCCCAAAACCCATCTCCACCCAACCTAAAAGGGGGGACTTCTGCCCCTAGACCAAGCAGAGAGGGGCCACCCAGAACCCCCTCTGTCAGGCGATCTGAATTCTTGCTTAGGCTGCAAGGCTAAGCATTGCAAGGGAATATAAATAAAAGGTAAAAATATCTATCTGGGTTCCCTGAGGGACAAGCCTGACTGCATAGGGGTTGATGTCAAAAGTATCCCCTCTCCAGGAAAAAGACATCAGGACGGGTATGGCCCTCATGCCTCACTGGACAACGACAGGGGGACTGGAGCCATTACAAGGTCCCCTTCAAATACTGGAGGTCAGGCCTCTATCCCCACCTTTGCAAGTTTAGAATTGCCACAGTCCTTCTATACTTAGAGAAGGGAGGAGATGTCAGGGGCAGCCCTGCTTACACACTGAAGGCCTAAAATCAGCCATAGGCCTAAAATTAGCAATAGGCCTGTCATACATGTATACTAACACCAAGTCTTGGGTCTCTGTGGAAAAACATTGAAACTATAAGCTAATGTAAACAGGCAGCTTTTGTGGAAATTTACCAGCCTGAGTAGTCATAGACCTTGTAAATAGGTAGCCTTGGCAGACAATACCAGCTTAGATAAGGACAAGCAAGTCATAGGCAGAGTCATAGTGACCTGTCCCCTGAACCTCCACCCAGCCGATACCCGGTTCTGAAAATATCTGTATTCCCCCTGAACACCCACACTCCATTGTCATTCCCTTCCCCACATCCTGCCTTTCTGTGTTTATAACCCCTGTGTGAATGAATTACAATTTGAGAAAAAATAAATTAAAAAAAAAAAGTAAGTGGAAATAGAACCAAATAGAAGTGACATTTTTATACTTTATGGAAATTAAGTGAACAATTTGCAGTAGTTTTTTGTAAGTTAAGATGGAAATTGTAAGACCTTGGGCAAACAATAAAAGTTTAGAAAAAATTTTAAAATGATGAAAGATGTTAATGTAGCACCTTATAATAATATACTCATTCAAGAGAAAAAGAGGTGATAATGGAGAAAAAGAAGGACAGAATCATCTTAAGATGTAGAAGAGCAAATAATGAACAACTCAACTATGTGATGATAATGTTGATCCATACCTGTCAAAACTTAGAGATAAGACTGTTCCAAAATTATACCTAACTATCTTTATGTAGTGGACACATAAATTATATTCAAGAATAAAAATAGATTGAAAGTTTAGGAAAGAAAAAGGCACCACTGCAGACAAATCCCATAAGGCACCAAGAACGGTTATACTTATATTGAGCTATAAACAAAGAAAGAGAGAAGCAAGTTTTAATGATCCAGGGAAAGACTTTGTAATGATAAAATGGGCCAAGTCACTAGAAATATGAAAGTTACAAATTCATAATCGGTCAATGTGCTAAGAGGATGAGTGCTCAGCCCTGAACAGGACATCTGTGGTAACCACAGCACCAACAAGGCTTAGGAAACACAGTGAAAGAGGAGTTGCAAAGAAAGTAAGGGCTGGAGGATAGGGAGGAGCGCTGTGAAGTGCTGTCTTTAGACATGACATGACTGTCACAATCATGAACTCAGAAGCTGTGCAAGACCTACACAAGATCAAGCCAAGCAAAACTCCAACATAGATGGGATAGTCAGACAAACAGAGAGGTAAAGAGGAAATAAATAAATTATTCAAAGAATCAAATGTACACTATTTGGACTGGGGCTTCTAATTGGGGACACTACAGGGCCTAGAATAAGCTGAGCAAATAAAGGGATGTCACTTTTACAAAGTACTACTGGACAAGTGGATATAAAACTATTGCAATGGAGAATTTATCCCTTAAAAAATCCTGTACACAAAAATACTAGAGAATATACTAAAATGAAAAAAATTCTTAAAGAAAGAAACAACTCATATTGACTCAAGAAGAAACAACAATAAAATAATGAGGTTAAATTAATGAAAACCAATAAAGAACCCTCCAGACTCAAATGATTTCACTGGCAGTTTCTATCAAATGATTAGAGAATTAGTAACTGCCATTTGCAAAATCTTCCAGATATTACAACTCAGAATATTTACAGGCTGATCAAGGCTAGCCTTCCCCTAATACCATAGCCAGACCAAGACATCCCAAGAAGGAAAACTGCAGGTCAGTATCTCTGAAGCGTAGAGACACAAAACTTCTCAAGAGAAAACAAGTCTCCCAAGTCCAGCAATACAGAGAAGGATTAGATGGACACACAGGATTTATTCCTGAAATACAAAAAGTTGACTCCATTAAAAAAAAAAAACTGATGACTTGTAACTTATGTCTGTTTGTGCGGTTAGAACAAAATATTTGTAACTTGTTAACTTAAGAGACCATTCATTTCTTATAGTTTTGAGGCTGTGAGTGTGAAGATGAAGGACCTACAGGTTTTATATCTGCTGAGGGCTGTTCTCTCCCTCTAAGGTGGCAGCTTTATGCTACATTATTCTTTAGGGAAGAGTCTGGTCTCACATTGCAGCAGATGAGAGCTGAGAGGAGGCTAGCTTGATCATTCTAGTCCCTTTTGCAAGGTTAGTAATCCTATTTATGAGGGGAAAGTCCTCTTGTCTTGGACTTGTTCTACATTGATACCTTGAAATAAATTTGATACCTGGAAAGAAAACCTTAATATGGCTTTTACGAAGAATAAAAATACCCAAATGACAGTAACATCTTCACAGAATAAATGAAAAAATCCCACATAATCACATTAGGTTTAGCAATGGCATTTAAAAAACCCAGCATGCTCCCATGATTCAAAGCACTGAACCAACTAGGAACAGAATAGAATCTCCTCAACCCAGTAATGAATAACTGTGAAAATCACACAGCCTGTGCCATATTCTATGTCAAAAGGCTCAGTACTGTTTCTAAAACAGAAAAGCAGACCAGGATGCCTACTCTTGTCTCTCAGCTCATCATCAAGTTTGATGTGCTAGCCAAGGAAGAAGATGAAATTAAAAGCATGACTGGGAGAAAAAAAGTGAAGCTATTTGCATTTACAGGTGATAGAGCTTATGTATAGAAAAATCCCAGAGGGCGCACTAAAAACTAAACTATTGTTACTTAGTCTACGACATAAATATCTAGTGAAATTAAAGTCAAGCTACTGCTCGCATTCAGCAGTCATACATAAAACACAATATACAGAAGCAATTGTATTGCTATGCACTAACAATAAAAAATCAAAAATTAAAATTATGAAAACATTCCCATTTGTAATAATATCAAAATAATGAAATGCAGCTAGGCATAGTGGAATATGCCTGTCATCTCAAAAGGGAGGCTGAGTATTGACAGTTTGAGTATAGTCTGGGCTATAAAGTGAGTTTAGTATCAGCCTGGACTATATAATAAAGCCCATTCTAAAAGGAGGAAGAAAATGCTTATAAATATATTTAACATTTAATAAAAGAAGTATAAAATAATAACCAGTAAAAATTATAGAACACTGTTGAAAAAAATTAAAATCTAGTTAGGGTATCCTATATTTATGGAGGAGTTAATCTTGTTTAGAGCTATGTTACTGAAACTGTCCTACAGATTCAACAAAATATATATGAAAATCCCAGCTGGCTTTCACTGTATTTTGATTTTTATATCCTGTTCAGTAGGTGTCTAGAGCCCTGGCCCAGAGTCCTTGGAGGAGCAGACTAAGACAAAGCAAAGCTGGCCACACCATGCCAGCTCTGCTTTGTTTCTACAGAAATCAACAAGTTGACATCAGAAATTAAATGGAATGACAAGGACTCAGAAAGAGTCAGTGTTAGAAGAAAAAAGTTAATGAGTTTAGCTTTAACATTTACTACTATACAGGAATGTATGTGGCTCAGTGGTGCAGTGCTTGGCCACCATCAACAAGGCCCTGGGTTCAATATCTAATATGGGAAAAAATCGTAATATTATAGCAGTTAAGGCAGCATAAGACTGCCATGGAGGAGTATCCAGATCTGTGGAATAAAAAGAAATGAGACTCAAAAAATCCACCTTAACATTTAAGATTCGTCCCAGTTTGGTTTCTGTTGCTGTGGCTGTGATAAAACATTAACCAAAAACCACTTGAGGAGGAAATAGTTTATTTTATCTTACAACTTCGATGTCACAGTCCATTATGGAGGAAATTCAGGATAGAAACTCAAGGCAGGAATATGGAAGCAGGAACAGAAGCAGAGGCTGTGGAAGGACATTGTTCACTGGTTTGTTCACAATGGCTTGATCAGCCTGCTTTCTTATATAAAGCAAGAATAACCTGCCCAGAGTGGTGGATAGAGCATCACCCACAGTAGGCTGGATCTTCCAACATCAATCATTAATCATGGGAATGTTCTCCAGGCTTGCCTATAGGCCAATTGCCTATAGGTCAATTTTCTCAACTGAGATTTCCTCTTCCCAGATTACTTCAGTTTCCCAGCACAGTTAGCACAGAGGAAAACGTCTCACCTCCGCCAGTACTGGTGGAAATACCAATGCCATGCTGTAGAAGTGCTAAACAAGAGATATCATATGACCCACTGATTCTACCTTCAGGAAATAAAAATGCTTAGCCACATCAGTACTTGCATGATAATCTTCATGATAACCTGACTGTGGTGGTTTGAATATGCTTGGCCCATGGAGGGGCACTATTAGGAGGTGTGGCCTTGTTGGAGTACATGTGGCCAAGTATGTCACTGTGGGGATGGACTTTGAGACCAAACACTCCACCTAGCTGCCTGGAAAGTAGTCCTCTCCTGGCTGCCCCCAGATTGAGATGTAGAACTCTCAGCTCTTTCTCCAGTACCACGTCTACCTGGATGCTGTCATGTTTTCTGCAATGATGATAATGGAACTCAGAAACTGTAAATATTGTCCTATATAAGAATTGCCTTGATCATGGTGTCTCTTCACAGCAATAAAACCCCAACTAAGACACTGACTTACTACAGACAAAAAAGTATGTAAACAAAGTGAGGCAATTCAACAAATATTATTCAGCAATAAAACACGGTTTAAAACATGGTGTAAAAAGACAAGAAAGAGGATCGTGGACTCTGACGCACATGCACAGTGCCATGTAAGTGGTGCTTAACAGGCCCATGTGGGAAAACCTTGCTTTTGCTCAGCATGAGAAGGCCAATTTACTGTTGTTCTTTTAGTAGCTGTTTACCATCTCTCCAGGGATGACAAACTCTATTGTAGGATGTCTGTGTTGTATCCTATTACTTACAGGTCCTTGTCATGGCAGTCATTTCCATGGTACTGGGGTAGCACAGTTATCGCCACAGTGCATGGCTGCACCTTGGAGCCTTGGCCATCTGTGATCTCAGTTGAAACAATGACTGTGAAGGAAGATGACAGAGTAGGGTCATCCCAGACATATAGCTGTGGAGAAGAGTCTTCACATACCAACAGCAGCTGAATAGTATAGGTGATAGAGACAGGGGACAGAGTGCTGGCAAAACTCCAGCAAGCTGTTCTCCCTCCCACATTATACACAAACCAGTAAATAGAATCTCTGTTAAGAAAAATCATGAGCTATGGTGGTAATGACTTTTTTTTTCTTTTCCTTTTTTCTTTTCTCTTTTAAAGACTTATTTTGATTGAAAATAGATTTTTTTTCACACAGTACATTCTGATTACAGCTGACACTCCACCAACTCCTCTCAGATCTTCCCAACCAATTCACATCCTAGTTCTCACTTTTTGGAAACAGGTATCTTTAAAAAGAAAGAAAGAAAGAAAGAAAGAAAGAAAGAAAGAAAGAAAGAAAGGAAGGAAGGAAGGAAGGAAGGAAGGAAGGAAGGAAGGAAGGAAGGAAGGAAGGAAGGAAAAAATAAAAACAAAAAATCTGAATAGGGCAAAACAATGAACAGATATAAAAAGCCAAAGAAAAAGCACAAGAAACACATATAGATGTAGAGACAGAGAAATATACATTTTCATACAGAGATATCCTATAAAACCACAAAATCAGAAACCATAATATGTAAGCAAAAGATGTATAAAGGAAAAGAAAGAAAAGAAAGAAAGAAAGAAAGAAAGAAAGAAAGAAAGAAAGAAAGAACAAAAGAAAGAAAATGCCCAAAGCTATACCCAGTGGTCAGAGTCTTGCTCAGTCATACAAAGAAGCTTCTTCCTACACTCGATGGAACACAGCTGAGCAATGTGCAGAGTGAGAGACCTCGGAACACTTAGTCCTATATGGGATGTCTCCATCAAATCCCTCCCCACAGGGCTCAGGGAGCTCTGCAGAAGAGGAGGTAGGAAGAGTGTAAGAATCAGAGGGGATGGAAGATACCAAGGAAATAAGGCCTTCTAGACACAACAGGATCGTCACACATATGAATTCACAATGACTGTGGCAGTGTGCACTACACTGATACATCTCAGCCCTGAGAGGGGAAGTAGACACAAGCCTCCATTTTTTTGCTTAGAAGCTACAATTGGTAACTTGCAAAGGAGAAATTCAATAGAATCTCCTTGGATATACAAACTACACCTAAGTACAGGCCCCATGCCTAGGAGTAGATGACCAACTGAATAGTATTTTTGGAGAGTTTATTTTTGTTTTATAAAGATTTATTTTTAATTATGTGTATATGTATGTATGTATGTGTCAGAGTTATTTCTATGTGAGTGTAAGTACTCTTAGAGGCTAGAAGAAGGTACTGGATCCCCTGGAGCTAGGACTATAGGCAGTTATAAGCCACCTGATCTGGGTGCTGAGAACTGAACTCAGGTGTCAAAGAGGTAGAGACAGACCAGTGAATGTTCATTAGACAAGGAGATGAGGGGAGTCACAAAGGACAGACAGACGAGTGAATGCTCATTATCACAGAGGACAGACAGGCAGATGTCATCACCATGTGCTGCAGGAGGCAGGGGGTAAATCATCATCCATTTACAAGATCATGTCAGGCAGGACCATTTCTGCCCACCCAGAATGTCGCTGCTGTCCACTGAAAACATAAGGAGTGCTGAAATAGGGCACCAGGGACATGGACTACACTCAGTCCAGACTCTCATATTTTGATTAGTTCCTAAATGATAGAGGCAGACTTAACAGGAAAAGGTAAAGAAGAATTCTGAGAACAAGTTTACACAAAAACATCCATATGTATCAAGCAAGAAATGGCTACTTGATAGATCTAGGAATCCTCTCATGTAACAAAGGCCCAAAGGCAGTCGGTGTTAACCTGTAGGACGTGACCTCTTTGGGGGTTGCATATCAGATATCCTGTATATCAGATATTTACATTACAATTCATCACAGTAGGAAAATTATAATTAGGAAGTAGCAACAAAATAGTTTTATGGTTGGGGGTCACCACACCATGACAGATTGTATTAAAGGATCACAGGATTAGGAAGGTTGAGAACCACTGCTCAAAAGTATGAGGAGCATAGCTGGTGACATTGTGTTTAGGTGATAACCACAAGTACAGTTGTGTGTACCACACAGGAAGTTCAGCATACATGTGAACCTTGGGTATTTACATAGGAGACTTAAATCCAATACGAAAGGTTGGAGACAACTTGGATGTCGGTCCTTCTTAGGACATGAGCACTGGCCATGTGCATTGGGAAGCTCAAATGTTGGGCTCTGCCATTTCTCCAAGATTCTGAGCCAGTAGCGATTGTGTGGGCCACTGGAGGTTCTAGTTTTAATAAGTGCCCCCAATGCAGAAAATGTGCTATTAATCAAGAGAGAGGCTAACATCATCTTACTATCTCAAGCAAAGAAACTTCTACATTATTGACTTACATTCATGCCTATGAGAATCATACAGAAGTTTAAAAACAAAAGTAAAACCCAGATAATTCCCAGATTTTCTGATTTCATCAGACTGTGTTGTGTATAACCAGACCCTGTGTCCAATGGTCACTTCTCTCATGAGCTCAGACGGTGCCCAGCATCATGTGCCGGACTGGAACTGGTCAGAAACCACAGGACAAGGTTTAGGTTAGAAAGCTGTTGGTACCACAGGCTTCATTTGGATTGAAATTGCTATAGTTCAGATCTGGAACTTTTCCCAGAGGCCCATATATTAAAGGGTCAGCCCTTATCTTCATACTGTTGCGAGTTTGGAGAACCTTTGAGAGACAGGACTTTAGTGTGAGGTCTTCTGGTCGTGGAGGCACTCTATCAAAGGGGACACAGAGACCTTGGCTGTTGTTCTTCTCTCTCATTCTTTTGTTTCCAGCTGTGAGGTACACAGGTCTCCTCTCAGCATCCCATCATGATGTGCTGTACTTGCTGCAGACCCAGCACAACAGCTGCAATCAGCTGTCGACTGAACCCTCCCCAACAGGAAGCAAAGAGAGCCTTTCCTTTTTACATGGAGGAAATGTAAAAGCTCACTGCTGTCAGGTGTTCCTAATGGGAAGCTGGAAGAGAGCCTTTCCTTTTTACATGGAGGAAATGTAAAAGCTCACTGCTGTCAGGTGTTCCTAATGGGAAGCTGACTACAGGGATTACCACTTTGTCACTAAACAGTCTTCCCGTTTTGTTTTTTGCAGGGAATCCTTAATTTGTTTTCATCTATAAGAAATTTAAAATTCAGCAGGTATGAACTATTTAAATGGGAATATCCTATTCTTGCACACTTAAATCACTTATAAGAGCTTTCTTTGGTATTTATTATCTGTATTTTGATTGAAATTTAAGATATAACCCAGATGATGGTGGTACACACCTTTAATCTCAGCACTCAGGAGGTAGAGGCAGGCAGATCTTTGTGAGTTCAAGGCCAGTCTGGACTACAGAGTGAATTCCAGGATAGCTAGCACTACACAGAGAAACCCTGTCTGGAAAACAAAACAAAACAAAACAAAATAGAACAAAACAACAAACAAGCAAACAAAAAAAGTAATTTAGGATATAAAAACCCCAGTTTGCTGATAATGTTTTTAATATTCTTTCTATATTAAAAGACAGGTAACAGGCTTACATTTACTGAGGTAATAGATTATCTTAACTTCTAGGCCATTTAAATTATGCGTAGTTTTTAGAAACAGGAGAGAAAGTTGGAGAGAGATGTAGGTGGATCTAGTAACATGCTAGACTTTATGACTTACCTTTGTAATTGTCTGAAGAATCACCAGCTGGCAATAAAAAATAATACTGGGTATCTTGTCCGCGGTACAGGGTATGTGAGGAAGTGTTTCCTATCCGGTAATGAAATTCATAATGAAAGTCCTATGATCCAATTACAGGAGCAAAGACATGGAAAATTGAATACACTGTGGGTGGAATCACCAATCAATCCCGTGTATTGCTACCCTCATGGCCACAGTTGGTCATGTTTTGCACCCCAGACCAAGGTGCCTGAATCCTCCTCATGTGCACACAAAAGAGAGGCTTCCTGAAAGAGGCTTCCTGGCACCGTGGGACTCTTCTGCTCTTAAGCCAAAGAGCTTCTGACATGAAGCAGGGTTCCACACTTGGGTCAGCTAGCTCATTTTGTTTTTAGACCCCTAACACAACAGTTTTCAACCTCTGGGTTGTGACCCCTGTGAGGTTTAATGACCCTTTCACAGGGATTGCCTGAGACCATTAGAAAACACAGATATTTAATTATGATTCATAACAGTAGCAAATTACAATTATGAAATAGCAATGAAAATAAGTTTATGGCTGAGATCACCACAACAGGAGGAACTGTATTAAAGGGTCAGAGAATTAGGAAAGGTGAGAACCACTTCCCTAACAGTTACAAATCAGACTTTTATAGTACCATCACAGTGACAGCAGCCCTATGCCTCAGCTCTCTACAGATAGGCATGATGGAGGCATGAGGGTCTGGTGGGGACATGGAGATGCCCTGTGCTGAAAGCTGAGGTCCCAGGCCTGACTTCTCTGTGCATGAGGAAAGGATTCTGAAAAGGAACCGGAGCAGAACAGGGCAGGGCCAGGTAGTACCTATCCATAGCCAGAGGACAGTGACTGAAAACTCACAGTCTCCTACTGTGCTGCCACCTGATCTCAAAGGCAGCCTTAATACCTTCACACCCAATTCTCCTCAAAGCCTTACAAGACCCTACGCAAAAAACCACGATGATTCCTTCATTGCCCAAATTAGGTCAATGTAGGTCAGAGTCAAGTCATGGAGTTGGGGTTGGGACTCAGGCTGAGGTTCCTACTCCCTACTTGTATGCTTATGGGCAATAGAGCCTCCTGATTTCCTGGCAAAGCCCTGCAAGGATCCCCTGTTTCTGATGAGGAGACTGCTCTCTCTAGTCAGGGAAGCCCACCCATTCATGCAGGAGCAAATTCCCCACATTGCAGGACAGGCCCAGCCCACAGCCCGCCATGTAAAGAGCTCCTGTGACTTCCAAGAGTGCTGTCTGCACTCCTCAGGACAGACAAGGGGTCTCACATACCGGTTTTCCCGACATGCAGAAGACACTGAAGATGGTATGTGCCTCCATACCACGGTGAGGTCGCACCTGACAAGACATGCCCTGTGGAGCCTTGTTGACTGTTAAGTAGAGCTGAGCCTTGCCCAGTAAGACATGCTTTGAAGCTAAGAGAAGGACAAGTTGGGTATTTCAGGCAGGATAAAGAATGATAGTGAAGAATATACATAAACATATATACATACAGACACATATATATATGTATACACATACATACACATACACCCAATTTCCCATGTCTTCAGCTTGTGTCTAGAATATGCTGTAAAGATCTCCCTAAAAATTTTCTGAACAGATGTATAGCAGGCATAGTTATTATTCCCCACTAATTAAACACCATGTTGTCTACTTTCTGCTTTATTAATCAGTCTACAATGATTATTATCATTTGTAATTTTTTTTAAAAGTAGCATACTCTTAGGATAAATTCTGGGCTGGAGCTTTCTATATCACATTGTATGAATCTTCATCAAGTCCTGTGGGGACTGTTTATGCAGCCTCTGGTAGGGTGAACACTGCCTGTATTCCTTTGTTAATAGTGATGTCACTATGTCAACTACAGAAAATAGGCCCTTCAACCCAAATGAAACCCAATAGGATGGAGTGACTAGTTCTGCCTTGATGACCAGCCATATCCCTGAAGAAGAAGATGGGGTTCGGGCTAACAACTGTGGGTATAAATTACATACCAAGTTAAGAAAGGGACACAGGGACAAGAGTGTTCCCCCAAAAAAACACAGGAAAAGACAGCTACATGTGTAATGGAAGATTACAGGAGAGCGAAGCTGTTAGAGAAGTGTGTGTGGGCTGAGTGATAGACAGCTGAGCAAGACACCTAGAGGCTGAGCTCACCTCTCCAGGGTGGCAGAGGACACTGAACAGGACCCGGGGACCATGGGAAGAATCTCAGGGATTTCCTGATTCAAGAGAGGATATGGCCTAAGAGAAAACTAGGGCTGTGTGGGGGTTAGGGGTGGAGGGAGTATACCACATGAGCAATTGAAAAACAAAGGCATCCATTATAATAGAAGCCAGCATTGTCTCTGTGTGGCAGAAGCAGGGACCCAGGCCTTAGCATTTGGACAGGGCTAGCAGAGGGTCATAGCAGCAGTGAGAATCCAAAAGAGCCTGTCCATGAATTATCAGAAAACAACATGCCTTGTGCTTCTTCCTTGAATGATGTATATACAAACACAAGAGGCAAAACTGGAAGTGCACAGTAAGTTCTGTTTATCTATTTTTGCTTTGAGGTAGAGTCTGGCCTTGAACTTGCAATCTTTATCTCTCTGCTTCCCAACTACTGTTACTACAGCTGGGCTACTATACCTGGCTCATGTTGGGCTCTAAGCAGAACAAAAATGTGAATAAAGAGTCAATCCTGGATATTGATTGAGTCTTCCATGCTTGTTAAATAGGACTGTAAGTCTCCAGAAATAGGGGAATGTTTAGGAGTTACCCCAAAAAAATGGTCTCAGATTTAATCATAAAAAATGCAGGAAGAGTTGGGGGACACTGGGCAAGGAAACCCTGTGGGTAAGTTCTAGTCTACACTGAGCACTCAGAAAAATGTCGATGATACCTCGTTGTGATTAAATATATGCAAAGAGCTGACTTACTCAGGTATCTAGCTAAAAATCAAATATACAAGATGGACAGCAACTGATCACCATTTACCTGGTTCTAATGCACCTGATTTCACTAGGAGGAGAACATCATAACAACCAATCTTAGTAGCAAAATAATAGGGTGGTGGAAACAGGGGAGAAGAGAGAAGTGGGGCCCAGAGCAAAGGGTTACAGGAGAGAGTCACTATTACTTCTAGGGAAAAGTTTAATAATGACACAAGCCTTCATGGCTCCCCACACCAGATCCAATTTTTACCTTGACATACCTACAGAAGCTTGTAAGACATACATCTCACCACTCCTCAGTGAGAATGGTTTTATTGTCACAGCTGTTCCCATGATACCTACAAAAGGGAAGTGTCCACATGATATGGTAGTCAGCAGGCTCCCAGAAGAGGGCCCCACCTTTGTTCCAGGGGTGAAGGATTAAATAATACCCTGGTTTGTCAGAAGCCGTATATGAAAGGCTAAAGACAAGAAAATGAATTTTCTGGAGATAGCCTATAGTTTTTTTGCATGGCCTGTGATGAGTGAACTCTATGAATCAAAGTCCCAAGAGACTTCATCCCAGAACTGCTTCTTCTTGCTACTGATATGCCTTTTCCTGTCACTATTATAGAGTCTGATGATTCCTGGTCATTAGCCCACCATATTGGGAAGATTTTCTGTAGATCTACATGAAGATGTACTCTCAGGTCATAATGATGCGTAGACAAATTGATGATTTCATAATTCCTAATAATGATTTTATAGAATTTCTAAATTTATACAAGTAATTTCAAGTCTTCTATAATAGTATAAAAGCTAATAATATAGTATAATAGGATAATTGCATTAGAAAAAGAAAGCAGGGTTGGAACAAATTTACAATCAAGGAAAACACTCGTTCTAGGTTAGGTATGAGACCATTACCTGGTAATTAAAGGTCAAAAACTGAGACTGGAGAATTTATTGTAGATGCAAGGACAAAAAATTAAATATTCATTAGTTTATCTATACAGAATTTCAGAACTAATAAGACACAAGGCAGATGATTTGTCTCTTGACAAAACTGTGCTAACTTGTGACATAAAAATTATTGCTTTAAACATATAATGACCTAATGGGGTAATAAATAATGACTGTTTAGTGAGATACTAGTCTTAATGAAAAAGCATGTAAACAATTCTGCTGTTATTGTTTAAGTCTTACCAATTTATGAGATGAGTTGTTGCCTTAAACGTACTATGAACTTACTGGAATGTAAAAGTATTTAGAAAAATCATGTAATCAATTATCCTGCTGTAACAGTTCTGCCTGAGAGTTGTACGAGGTAAGTTTTAAGAGACAGTATATATACTGAGAACAGAAAATAAAGGTTGTTGGAGCTTCTTTTTCTGCTCCACCCAGAGTGAGTGAATGTTTGTGTCTGTGTGTGTGTGTGTGTGTGTGTGTGTGTGTGTGTGTGCATGAATTATTTCTCTTTTCCTTCTTTCATTTTCTCTTTTCTCTCTGGTTCACTAAGAGTTAATGAACTCCAAGTCTCTTGGCTGGCCAGTAAGGGGTACTTGAGCCAAAGAGAAAAAAGCCCTAGCAACTAAAATTTCTTTACCTAATCCCCTGCTGCTAACAACAGGAGTTAATTGCCAGAGAGAGTTAAATTCCGGAAGTTACTACCTTCTGGCCCCCAGAACAGTAAGACAGAGTTAGAAGACCAGAGCTCATCATTCTTTGATCTTTTTCTGATGCAGTGTCCCACAGAAATATCTGTGAAGGTCGGGCAGGTTTCTAGCACCAGTTACATGCTGTGCTCATACTTGGGATGACATTAGTTTGTTGGTTACCAGCCTTCCCATCTCCAGGTCATCCCTGCCCCACAGAAGCAGTATCAAGGTGGACTCCCTCCCCCCAGCTCAGAAATGAGGTAGATTTCCTAGTGACTAGAGAATGCTAGTCAGATCTCATTTTGTGCCTTTACAGTAAGCTCAGTGTTTGAGTTTTTATTTTTATAAATTTGACTTATCTGTTAAAGTATGACTAACAAATTGAGTTTTTGTAGAATATTTGTTATGAAAATTTCTTTACTCTTTTTTTTTTTTCAAGGCAGAGTTTCTCAGTGTAGTCCTGGTTGTCCTGGAACTCACTCTGTAGACCAGGCTGGACTCAAACTCAGTAATCTGCCTGCCTCTGCCTCCCAAGTACTGGGATTAAAGGTTTGTGCCACTACTGCCTGGCAATTTCTTTACTCTTGACTTGCTGACCCATCCTGCTTAGTCTTCCTTAACATTTGGAGAGATCCAAGACACAAAACAGATGATTGGAAAGAACGAGGAGAAAATTCCTTAAAAATAGTACGAAATCCATAGCTTCCCTACGAGGCTTATGTGGGGTGACCTATTCACATGTACTCATCAGACAGTGACCCACCAGAGCAGACAAACCAACATGCCTATGCTCAGGGAGACAGGTTAGCAATTCATCTTCCCCACAGGAAATGTAAATGGCTCATCTATTCTATGTCAGGTCATAGAGACAGATGGATGCCATGTGTCGGGGTGCCAGTCAGATTCGAAGCTCCCTGATGATCTGTACCTGAGGATTCCTATGGAACATCCTTAGAGACAGAGCCATAGGCTGTTGTCCACAGAAGGAGAAACATGAATTGAAAAGGCTGGATGGTTCCACTCATCCATTAAGACAGAGGAATTTCTCTCTTGGGAGAACTTAAGGGCAGATTCCCGAACTCTTTTGAAATGGCTGTGAGTTTCAAGGTGCAAAGAGTATGTTCATACCTGATGTGGTGTAGCCATGGAAGACAGCTTGGCTGACCAGGGCCTTGGGCCAGTCGATCATGAGAGTTGGCTTTGCTCTGCCTGTCTGGAGGAAAGGGCCCAGCAGGTTGTCCCCATAATTGGCACTCTCCTCAGCACTCAGGCTTGGTCCTGCTTCCTGGAAGTCTGTACTAGCCCCTAGGAGGATAAATCATATCACAGGAGAGAAAAGGAAAGGTCACAGTCTTGTGAAACATGAACACTTCAAAGTTGATGTTAATATCAATTTCCATGGTTGCTGAATATTGCACTTCTAAAACAATATCTTTTGCAAGTATGAATTTTCAATCAATATGCTTTATTGTCGTATTATCAGCCACCCAATAGCATCTTTCTTTACTCTTCCTTCTTTCTTCCCTCCCTCCCTCCCTCTCTCTATCCCGTCTTCTTCCATTTCTTCCTTCCTTCCACCTTGTAATCTGGAATTGTATAATGCAAGGTCAGCTAATGATAAATGACAGAGGAAAAAGAGCAGATTCACAGGGAAAGCAAATGTGGAGTCTCCCCCTGTTTGGCCCTCTGCTTCCTGACCACCATGAAGAAAAAATTCCTTTTAGATACATTCACTCTGACATGACTTTCTGCCTAGGAACATGGGGCCAAGTGACTATACCCCAAACTCTATGAAACCCTGAGTGGAAAAAAAAAAGAAGCAGTGACAAGATAGCTAATCAATGCAACTGTGTCTCAATATTCTACAAATAAATCAAAAAGCAGGAAAAAAAGCTATCTTTCTGGCTAGAAAGCGTTTTCTCCTCTTGATCTATCCAATCACTAGTGACATGGAGGCCTAGCCATGAACAGGTCTACCTGATCCACAGCCAGCTCCTCTCTATCCTGCTATATACTCTAGGCAACAGTCTTCTTCCTCATCTCAGGGTCAGGAGACTGGTTACTAATCCCTTACCAGCCATCACCACTCTGCCCACAGCCCACAGGAACGACGGGACTGCTGGATCCTAAAGCACCTGTTGCCTGTATCATTCCTCTTTCAGGAACCCTAATGAAGCTGGGGCTCACATCCTCCTAAGGCTTCCTCACAAGGCCTCAAGTGCTAGGCCACATCTCTCTTTCTAGGACCTATGGCCATAACATGCTTTGTTTTCTCAGGACTCTCTTCTGTTCCATCTTATGACCACCTGTGAAGGCTATTTCATACAAAGAAGTATGACACAGAGGACAGAACAAGAGGAGCTGAAGAAATCATAACTCAGAGGCAACTGGAGAGGAGCATCTAAGAAAACGCTGCAGTGAACTTACACATTAGCTTACCTATTTACTCATTCACTCAAAAGATAAATCAGACTGCATGTTCACTCAACAAGTTAATCACCTGCCTGTTCATTTGGTAGACACAGCTCTTCAATTATCCATTCATTCTCTAGACAGATAGTATAAGATATCATTATCAGGTCAGGATCATTACAAAGGAGATTTATTTGCCCCAGAGGGACAGAGGGCATTGAATAAGAGACAAGGACAGACGAGAGAGGATGAGGGAAAAGGGGAATGGAATAAGGCAGAGGGGAGAAAGTGGCAAGGGAGAGGGGAATGGGTGTTTGTCCTGGGGACAAAGGACTCTCTGGATAAAGAGGAGACAGATGTGGTCCATAAGAAAATGGTATTTTATAAATGTATAGGGGGAAAACCCATGTTAGGATAAGGTGTTTAATTTAAACTGGGCATGTTAATTAGGTGAGCCCAAAAGGGCTTTTGATTGCTGGACTTCAATACTTTGATAGCTGACTTTAGTAGTCAACCTCAGGAGGAGCAAGTAGCCAAATAAGGGAACAGACAGTGGCTAGCTTTAGGAATGTAATATAAGAGTTTTTAGCAAGGCAGAGGGATTGGGAAGGAAGGGCAAGGCCTGCCACAGCCATGTGTGCCACTTTCAAGCTGGCCAGAGTCTTTCAGATAGAGCCAGTTGTTCTCTCCTTTTCTGTCAACTCTTCAGAAACATAGATCACTACTGATCATCTATTTACGTGACAAGTTGATCACCCTGTTTGTGCTGACACACTGGGAATCAAGATGGTTCTGGGGACACAAGAATAAACTAGCCATGAAGTTTCTGTGAAGATGTCAGGTATATACAAGACAAAACAGTAACACATCTCATACTCAGAAGTCATGCTTATAATAGGTAGAAGATGGAGACAGTGAGCTGATAGGGTTATCATACGGCTGAGGGAGACTACAAAGGAGGGAAGGAGAGAGATCCTGCAAGAAGGATGATCAGCAAGGGGGCAAGTTGGAAAGGGCACTAAGGGAGGTCTTACTATGCAAGGCATCTTGGATCTGAATTGCCTACTGTTAGCCCACTAGGAGTTTGGGATCTTCGAGGTCAAGATATACAGCAGTAAGGAATCACGGAGTGAGGTCTATACCAGGCTGTGCCATGCAGAGGGGCTTACATTCTCCCTTTGAGAATTCCCTGAGGGGTTAATAGGTGGCCTTGATGTAAGGAAAAAACACGGTGAATCCAGGAGGGCTGGATATACAGTGAGCCTGGATGCAGGCCTTTTCTCATGGGAACAATCCTAAAAGTAGTCACCTGGCTGTCTTCCTAGGGATGGCACTGCTTCTTGGATGTCACTGTAATAGGCTTCAAAATCTATACAAAAGGGAAAAATTATATTTCATTTGAAGACATAATTAGTGAGTGCTAAATGCTGTAGACTCAGACTCACCCCCTCCCCACCCCCACCCCCACCCCCCAAGAAAGATCTGTAAGGTTGTAGGATTAGAACTTCATGATTGTGGAGAGTTAGAATTTTGCAGATCAGAGCCAAATTATTTTTAGTTCCCTTAAAATGCCATTCATTGTCCACTCCCATGTCTGAGTGACCATCTTTTTGACTATTAGTAAAACCTTCAAAATTTATTCTTAGCAGAGGACCATTTGATACAATTCACAGCTAAAAGTGTTGTTGGTCCAAAACCTATATACCTTTTCCCCACTTGACTGTAAGCTTTGACCACCGATTGGTGGTCACTGCCAATGTATCTGATACAATATTCTTTGTGGTATAACTAATAATGTATCATGTAACCACTTCCATTGTAGAACACATTACTAAGGACAATCTGTCCCTGGAACATTGTCACTTACATCTGGGTTAAGAATGAACTATCTCTAAGCTGGGACATGGTGGCACATACCAATAATGCCAGCATTTAAACAATGAAAACAGGAAGATCAAGAATTCAAGACCAGGTTAGCTACATAGTGAGTTGGAGGCCTGGGCTTCCTTAGAACCTGTTTCAGGATAAGAAAAAACAAAATGCTATTTTATTATCCTGAGGTAGAAGCTGAGCTCTGCATTGACCTCAAACACAGTACGCTTAGACTCAGGGCAAAGGTGGGAGTAACATCAAACCAGACCCATTAGAATTATTTCTTCCCTGGTGAGCCTGGTGCCAAGATACAAGGATCAACGT
The DNA here is from genome assembly GCF_004785775.1 of Grammomys surdaster. Classification (NCBI taxonomy): domain Eukaryota; kingdom Metazoa; phylum Chordata; class Mammalia; order Rodentia; family Muridae; genus Grammomys; species Grammomys surdaster. The sequence goes on along the minus strand of NW_021604569.1, from coordinate 19,348,407 downwards.
GTAGAGATGGTGGCACTTACCATCAAAGTCAGTGGAAGAACTGGGGGCGGGCCAGCTTCCCTCAGAGCTGCTCACCATCAAGGCGTCCTCAGCCAGGGGACTTTGTGCTGGACTCAGTGAGCCATAGTCCTCCATAGGCTCTCCTGAGCCTGCCACAGGTCCTGCAGCAGGGACGTGGTGGCTACCAGCTGTGGACTCAGCAGAAACACTTCCCAGGTTGGAAAGAGCTGTCCAGCCCAGGGGCGAGGGTGAAGGCTCTGGGGAGTGTGGTGTCAGCAATGCTCTCAGATTTGATGGCAGGTAGGACTCAGATGACTTCAGACTGGCCCCAAGTGCTGAGATACCCAGCAGCCCCACAGTGCTACAGAAGGGGACTTAAACATGGGTGTGACAGGGTTAAAATTCTGAACTGAATATCCAAAGTGTGTGTGTGTGTGTGTGTGTTTGTGTGTGTGTGTGTGTGTGTTTGTGTGTGTGTGTGTGTGTGTGTGTGTGTGTGTGTATGCTATGGGACAGTGCAAGATGGTTCAGCTGGTAAAGGTACTTGCTGCAGAAACTTGGTGACTTTAGTCTGATATGCAGAGGTTTTGTAATCTCCATATATGCACTGTGACACATCTAACAAAGGATATATGGCACATCACACAGAAATAAAAAATAAATGATAAGAACATATACAGGCTACACAAGCATGTCTACTTGTGGGGTAAAGGTATTTTCTGTGAGCTTGGTGTCACTGTCGCCATCATGGGCCTGAGGAGCTTGCTGCAGTAACCTATATAGTCACAGAAACACAAGAAGTAAAACAACACAGATACAGTCGGGACTTGGCTGTTAATGCTTCCTAGCAGAAGCAGAGAGAGGGCCTCAGGATTCTTACCCGAGACTGCAGACATTTCTCCTGCAGGTGGTCTTGGGGAAGGATGCCAGCATGTATAGGATGGGCTCCAGAAAGGCAGCTTTCAAGACTCATTACCCATGCTGTGGTGGGCCTTTGGGTAACATATCTGTGTTTACATCACCCATACTCCTGTCCCTAACTTCTCAGAAATGTTCCTGACTGGAGTAGACTCATCTTCGGCAGTGCCCCATCTGGGGTGAATGAACATTTTTTCATGTCTTCCCAGGCAAAGCAACACCATGCTACTTTACACAAACGTGGCATGAGTTGGAAGCTTGATGCTTAGATGCCAAGGCTCTGGCACATGGTTCTGGCCTGGTGGTATGGAGGCCAACACATGACCTAAACATGTGTACGTGGGGAAAGGCCCTCACAACTCTTCTCTTGGAATTTGCTCTCCCAAGTATACATTCAGACTACAGGGTCACCCTATAAAGCCCCTGTTTGGATGACTCTGTATTCTGGAAAGAATTTCTCCTAATTATCATTTCTCTCTGACAATGAGGATCCAGTAGATAATTTTAAAAGGCATTCCTAGGAATTATGATAAAAGAATAAAGGAGTAATGACAAATTAAAAAATTCACAGACATAGAAATGACTCTATTAAAAGCAGCTTTTGCTTTTGACCAGGGCAGACCCCTGTCCTCTGTAGTGTCCTTTACAGTGAATTAGTAGATTTGTTTCCCTGAGTTCTGTGAGGTCCTGTAGAGGGGATGATGGAAACCTTACTCAGAGTTCTCTCAGACACACTAGCCTTGTTGAAGCTTAACTACTCACTGTCAGGGTCACTACCACAGGTCTTCACTGATGCTTTGGTCTTTGATTCAGGAAGTCTAGTTGGTCTTAAATTCAAAATTCAGAACCTATCTCTCGTGATGGGCACAGCCCCACTGAATGTCTCTGTCAGGGGTCAGCTGCACTCCAAGATCTGCTTTAAAAGGTTTGTAGAAGCCTAGAATGGACTAAAGAAAACATGGCAGCCAGCCACTTGGGGCTGAACAGAGCTGGTTGTCCAGCACAGAAACCCAGCTCTTCTGGGCCATTATTTGTGGGACTCAGCCTCACTCCTCAGCATCCTGCTACTCTGTGGAGTAGTATGAGAAGGGATGAACATAAGATAATAATGAGCTCACAATATTTCTCAGCCCAGGCAAACATGAAGCCTGAAACTGAAGTCCCCATAGTCATTCTGATTAACCTGGTAGATTTCTCCAACACAGGGGAGATAACACATAACCCAGTGAAGATCCTTCCTTCCTTCTTTCCTTTTTCCTTCCTTCTTTCCTTCCTTCTTTCCTTCCTCCCTTCCTTCCTTTCTCCCTCCCTTCCTTCCTTCCTTCCTTCCTTCCTTCCTTCCTTCCTTCCTACCATCCTTCCTCCCTTCCTTCCTTCCTTCTTTCCTTCTTACCTTTCTTCCTTCCTTCCTTCTTTCCTTCCTTCCTTCCTTTCTCCCTCCCTCCCCCTTCCTTCCTTCCTTCCTTCCTTCCTTCCTTCCTTCCTTCCCTCTTTCCTTCCCTCTTTCCTTCCCTCTTTCCTTCCTTCCTTCCTTCCTTCCTTCCTTCCTTCCTTCCTTCCTTCCTTCCTTCCTTCCTTCCATCTTCCTACATTCTGTGCTTTTCCTATTGACCAGTGCAGTTCTAGCAACCGGTCTGATATGTAAGCCTTGCCCTAGGCTGTAAACACTAGCGACCCCTCTGGTGTCATTTCAAGAATGCCTATGCTGAGCAACTGCAGTTCCTGTTTCCCTGCTGTAGCTTTCATTTAGACTTGAGTAAACTCTTTTTCTGTGCCTAGTGTGCATCAGTTTCCCATGTAGAGTAACAAATTGGATCCTTATCATTCACCCGAGCAGGTGGATTCTTTGAGAGGAGCTTTCCATCCTTATTTGGAAATACGGACTAAAAGTTAGAACCAGGTCCCGTTGGGCGTCTGTCCCAGAGAGGCCGGTCAGAAGGGAGTATGCAGACATGATGGGCTCAGACTCAACTGATCTAGTCTCACCACACAGCTGGCTTCTTTCATGCTCCAAAGTATGGGAATTCCACCACACTAGCAGCAAGCCATTCTGCACCATTGTCACCTGGTGTCCTCTAATTCAGTCCTCATGCTGTCTACCTGGGTACTGCATCAGATAACAGTCTGAGGGCTTGGTGTGTCATCTGTCCTACCTTCAAATGCCCATGTGGTTTTATGATTCTTTGACTCTAAACAGAGGTTCCAATCATCCTGTCTTAGGGGAGCTCACATAATTCAGGGACACAAATTCACTGGTCAAATATAAATGACAGAGTATAGAGGTCAAGAGGTTCACAGGGTGAGGGCCTGTGCTGCCATCCCTTTCTAGAACTCTAACCTCTGTCAGTGATCCTTGTTATTCTGGGGCTCTACTGGAAGCTTTGTTACATAGACATCCTAGTGTTTGGGAAAGCCACACCTCATCTTGAAGATACTCAGTGGCTGCTAGCCATCTGTCAGCTCATTAGCATATAAACCCACGATCACACAGAAGATCACAAGGATTTCAGTAGCTGTGTGCCAGAGAAGTAGATCATAGACGCAATACATATTGTCAAAGTTCCAAGGACCACAGCTGTCTGGACAGTAAGCTTCATGACAGATCCTTTGCTATAGTTTCCTGTGATTGGCCTGAGCCTTCTTGCAGCATGTATGTGAGAAATCACTTTCTGTCTATCACCTAGTGTCTGGAGGGTTGAAGTAAAGAAATCCCAGCCATGGGCAGGTCAGATATGAAGGTTTAGTAACCACAGAACAACCATGAATTTTTCTTATTCATCAGCAAAACAGAGTAGCCGTCTTACCTTCCATTGCACTCTTCTCTGTTGCATTGACTAGGAAGAGGTCCCAGGAGTAAGTGAGGTCTGGGACATCTCTACAGTCTTCACATACAGCTTGGAGAGACACTTCTTCATTCCAGTTCACAGAGATGTCTCTAAAGTTGACCCATGAGATGTGGACGAATCTGGAACAGGCAATCACTGTGATGTTGTAGGAAAATACCACAAGCATCCTTGGGCTGCACTCATTTGGGCTGGCCATGTTTGAACCACCTGTGTTGGCATCATCAGAGCCCGAGTTGGGGAGTGAGGATCATGTGACCAGCTTCTAGTCCTCACACCACATGATCTGACCTAACAAACAGCACATTCACTGCTCACCAAGTTCAGCGAAGCTGTGAGACTTTCTCAATGTCAAATATTCCTGGGCGTTAGTCTCTCTGTCATTCAGCCTTGGCTCTGGCCATGCTGTCCAGCCTATCAGTCAGTGCCTGAACTGTCTCCTCACCTCTTTCCCACATGCTTGCCTCCATAGCTATATACCAAGGTCACCTGGGCCTTCCCAAGCCATCTGCCTTTCCACAGCTATCTGGCTCAGATTTGCCTTTTCCCTGGGCAGGGTTATTGGGCCATGAGCTGTTCCTTGTCCTACAGGGCCCTCAGGGACCCAACCTTGCACAACCCCACATTTTATACACACATTTTTGAATTACCATAGCTACCTCCTGGAAATTTCTCCAGGCTCTTTCCTGGCCCAGGGCTGCTTCCCAGATAGCATTTTATGAACTCTGGACTCTTTAGGACAACATCAGGTGGTGTGAGAGACTAGGTTGAGTTTTGTCACACGAATTCCTTTGCTATAGGACATGAGGACCCTAAAAGGCTAAGTACAAAGAAGACTTCCTAGAATGGTGTGCAGGGTTCCCTGTGTCTTCCACTATCAGCTACATGTCAAGCTATGGCTTCACCATGTAACACCATGTACAGGAGGCAAGAACAACCATGGCAGGGCAGGTCTGCAGCTTTCTCTAAAGGAACCACATAGCCTTTTACCTGTGTGTGTGTAGCTGGGCACATGTGCCTGTGGACATGGGTGTAGTAGCTGCTGTCTAAAGTTTCAGTTATTTGCAGTCAACCAAGGTCTGAAATGTTAAATGGAAAATCCCAAAGATGAACTGATCATAAATATTCAGTTATGTCTTTCTCAGGAGTGTATAAAATATTGTACCATCCACAAACTTGCTTCCCCTAGAATTTGCTCCCTGCTCAGTCATGTATAACCTAGCCCTTTGAAAGGGGGAATCCAGACCCTTCTGTGTCCTTGTCCATCCTGGTAGCTCAGTTCAGGTCCTACATTTGGTCCATGGGGCTATAATATGAGTAGCCTGGTAGGCTTGGTGATGACGAGCTGATGGGTTTGACTCTTAGCACTTCTTTGCCTCTGTAATCCTCCATGGTTCCACATTTGCATATCTCTTCAGTCCTATAATCCCTAGAAAGCTCCCAAGTCTAGAAATCAGATGGCCTTGCTGCCTTCTGACATCAGCCTCAATCACTGGTCTTCCATCTTGGGGATGGGTGTGATAGGTAGGACCCAATGGTATAATGGCAACATTTTTCAGAATTGCTACTGTATCATTGTTAGCCCAGAAAATACAGAGCTATTCAAATCACTAGCCCCTCCCTGGCAACCACTTCTTCCTTACTGGTATGGTTCCCACATGGCTTAGCTTCATACTGCTCCATGAACACAGATTCCTTTCAAGCTGCCACCATCAGCCAGAATGCTCAGCTGCTCTGACTAGGACAAGGGTACCTGAAGGCCGGGTCAGGACGGGTGGACAGGAACACCAAGGCCTGTGATGAGTTCCGTCCCCTGTTGGAGACTGTCAGTGTCACAAGGAACTGGTCACAGCACTCACTGAGCCATTTTGCTGGGAAGGAAATGGCAGGAGCTTGAGTGTCCACTTGGTATGGAGTAGAGTCATCAAAGCAGGGCCACCTTGATGAGCTGGCCGCTGTGCAAGTCCAGTGATACCTATTGAAGAATCCATTGGAGGGGCAAGGTTACCATCACTGAGTGTCAAAGGCACATGTGGTTTGGAGAAGACCATACCCCTCGCTCTTTGTTATCAGTGGTGCAGGAGCTGGGCCTGTCTTCCCACTCCGGCCCAGAGACCACGATACTCCAGGTAGGATCCTGCTTCCCTCTGACCAGTATCAGGTACCCTGGCCTTGGAGCTGCTTTTGCCACTCCTTCCCCTTCCTGAGCATGGTAGTCGTATCTGCTCATAAGTAACATGGCCCCAAAACTCCTAGTAGTCTCCCTCACAATCACTCTGCCAACTCGGCATCTTGTCTGAGACAACTCCACATGGTAAGACAGGAATGTCGCACTATCCCAAATTTAGGAAGAAAAGACATTGGGAGAGGCCTTGGGGGAGCTGCCCTGTTTCACTCTGAGCTGGTAAAATGTGGAGCCATCAGGAGACTCGAGATTATTCTTCAATCTCACTCTCTTTCTGTAAGATGATATTGCATGAGCCACAAGATAAGGTAGTTGTACCATCGGGGTGGACTAGGAGGACAGCATCATCCCAGCTGTGAGCAGATCTTAATCCGGAGCAGGAGACATGCTTAAATAGGCATGTGACAGGCAGGAAACAGTATGGAAATGCAGTAGCAAGCTGGGCTAGCCTCCCTCATCATGGCAACCTGCTTCCATAAGGATCCCTTAAACCTGAACCTTAAAAGCCCAATTCCCTGTCTAGCCTACAGGCACTACATTGTAGAAACTTCTGTTCACAAAGCTGCATGAGGCAGCACTGCAGCTGCCTGGTAACCTCCACTGAGGAGCAGCATCCCCAGGGCACAAGAGAACTCAGTGTACAGTGTGGTTTGCAAGCTGTTCAGAGAAGCTGTCCCATGGTTCACCCAGAAGATTCCTTACTGCTCAGACACAGAGCTCTCCTTCTCAGGTGCTGTGATGGGTCCTGGTAGTTGACAGTGTGAAGACAACACAGATACAGCCTTTGTCTGTCAGGTGTGTGTGTGTGTGTGTGTGTGTGTGTGTGTGTAGGACTGATAGCTGAGAGTTGTGTCTACAGTATACACACAGGTAGAATCAGGGAAAGGGAACCTCTCATCTCTACTGTACTAATGAAACACCATTTCCCACATTTGGGTGTGGCAGACATGAAGGGTCACAGTGACAAAGGTGCCTCTTTAATGATTTATGAATAGGTACCATGTGGCAGGGACAGGGATATATCCAGTGAGAGTCCTGCTGTCCTGAACTTAGACTCAATGCTGGAGGACAGTGAACGTCAGCCATATAAGTGAGGACTGAGTGTGCTGAACTACACATGGCTAAGGACAGTGGCTTCCCCTCTGTGCTGAATGGTGTACAGGTCAGAGCAGGAAAGTAAGGGCTTCTGGCTTTGTCTGGAAAGACTCCATCCTGTGTTGGCCGACTGGCTGTGGTTGAAGGTGGACATAAGCCGAGGCCCTGGTGACTCCATCCAGGCAGTGCAGGGGACGTATGAGAGATTTGTGTCTTGGGGAGATCTCATGAGGTTTCCTGACAGGCATGAAATATGAGAGAAAGAGATGTCAAAGACACTGAGGGAAGTTTTGGTCTGAGCAACTGGAAGAATTGTTTCCTCAGGGTCCCAGAACTAAGAGGGGGAAGAGGACATGAGCCACCAGCCCTAACCAGGAGCTATCTCCAATGGAGAAATCCTCAACTGAGAAATGCCCAAAAAGGAAAATTGAATTTTGTTCAATGGAGTCTCACTGTGTATACAAACCATACTTATTGGCAGCTGTAGGTGGGCAACACAAAATAAACTGCATGGTATTTTGGCTTTTTTTATTTTTTTGGTTTTGTTTTGGGTCTTATATTGCTTTGTTCGGACATTTTTTAAAAAACCTAACTGGGCTTTTACTTGTACACTATGATTACTGATTTTGTGTTTTTATGGATTTTATTTGTGTGTGTTTGTGTGTGTGTGTGTGTGTATCTGTCTGTTTGTCTGTTGTCAGTCTGTCTCGGTGTGTATGTATGTTTCTTGTGCTTTTCTTTCTTTCTTTCTTCATTATTCTGATTTAATTGCCTGTATGTTTTCTAGAGAGATTGAGACTGAGAAGGTATGGAGTTGGCTGAGTGGGGAGGTGAAGAGGATTTGGGATGGTATGAGGGAGGGGAAACCATGATCAGAATATATTGTATAAAAATTCATTATTAACTAAAAAAAAATGCATGGACAGAGTTGGGGAAGGCCAGTGGGAAAAGGTGAAATTCATGGCTGGGTGATTTGAGGCACAGGAAAGGGGCACAAAGGTGGTGGTGACAGACAGCATAGAGCAGGTTGGTGTATGACAGGGGTCGGGGACTATGGGAAGGGCTGCATGAGTGGCGGATGCATACTGGGAGGTAGAAGATCATAGCAGAAGGCTCGGAAAGGCCTGTCAGGCTGGGCTGTCTGGGCCAGAGCCCGTGACCGCAGAGCTGAGCCTCACTAACAGCCTCTGCCTCCCCCACACACTGGCATCTGACTAAGGAGTCCTAATGAAAGGGTAGCATTTATAACGTACATTCCAAAATCACAGTTTAAGCAGCACCTTAAAAAAAAAAAAACTACTAACACTTTACTCTCCTTTCCTATATTGGCTTACACTTGGATAATGAGTAAAGCAGTTCAGCTAAAGAAAGCGGGTACACATAAATGTCTCAAACTATTTTGGCAGAATTCCCAGACTAACTCTGCTAATATTCCTGAGCCAGGGTCTGAAGAAGTAGGAGCCAGAGAGCCTCATAGTTCTGTACTCTCACCTGAGAGTAGCCCCTGGGTTGTCAGGGTCATAGGACTGGGACCCTCTGAGGACAATGGAAGTTGAGGTGTCCTTGGAGATGAAGATGTGTGTGCCTTCAGAGATCACGCTGACAGGTGCCCTAGCTTGAACTTCTACCCCGACAGAGTAGTTGCTATACACCATGCTTCCCTTGATCTGAACCTGAGAGACAAAAGACAAGGGGGTATCACATGAGAACAAGCAAATGCTTCCTGGAGCTACACATCTGACACCAGCCCTTAGCTCTACAATGGTCACTCACACCATTCATCTGAGGATGTGGCTGGAGGGAAGAGCATGGATGTATTAATATGTAAGTCTACCTAAATGCACAGTTATCTAGGTGTGCATTGGTCAATATTTTGTCAAGTTGACACAAGCTAGAATCATTGGAGAAGAGGGAATCTCAACTGAGAAAATGCCCCTATCAGACTTTCCTGTAGGCATACCTGTGGAACATTTTCTTGGTTGGTGATTGGTTCTGGAAGGGACTAGCCCACTGTGGGCAGTACCACTCCTAGGCAGGTGGTCCTGGGTTATATAAGAAAACAAACTGGGTGAAGCAGGAAGAGCAAGCTAGTAACAGCATTTCTCCATGGTCCCTGCTTCAGTTGCTGCTGCAGGTTTCTGTGTCAATTTCCTGTCTTAGCATCCTTCAGTGGACTGTGACTTAGGATATGTAAGTCAAATAAACCTTTTCCTCCCCACATTGATTTTGATCACAGTGTTTATCACAGCAATAGAAAGCAAAGTAAGACAAGGTAGACAAGGTATACTGTAAACAGTGTGCTTCTCCATGGTCTTGACATTTACCGGCTCTTTTTACTCTGTTACATCTAATGGGAAAGAAAGGGTTTGACAGTGGGGCCAAGAGGTCCCTCTTCAGTACAGTTGAGGAGACAGTGGGTTTGGGGGAGCAGAGGAGATGAGGTAAAACACATAATGGTCTTTGAGAAATGTGGGCAGGGCATAGACTGGGATCCTAGATAGGCATAAAGGAGAAGGCCAGACTTTACTGTCTCTGCTTCCCAAGTAAGGATCCAGCCACCTCACGTTCCTGTTACCTGCCTCCCCACCAAGATGAACTGTAAGAGCCCAGTCAGCCCTCCTTAAGTCGCTTTTGTCATGTACTCTGTCACAATGAGATAAGTAACTGATATGAAGTTAGAACTTCTCTAGGTAGGCACCCTACCCAGTGCCTGGTGCATGCTGCAGCTGCAAACAAGTTCTGAGCAGGTGCCATGTCTGTGGAGGACAGTAGCTCAGTGTGGAGCTGCCAAGGATGGAGCAGGAACCTGAGGTCTAACTCCCAAGTGTAACATGCCAATGAGAACAGTCAGGAAAAATCAAAACAAAACAAACAAGCAAACAAAATCTGCTTCATCAGAGGTCTCCAAGGCCCAGACACAGACAGGGTCCCTAATAGAAGAGTCAAATGTGCCAACAGACAGTGATAAAGGATGGATACTTGGCCCTAGCTGTGACCACTCACTCTTCCAGCTAGTTTATGAGAGCCTGGGCTTATGCTTCAGGATTTCATCCCATCTCTTTGGCTATAAACCCAGACCCAGAATCTCCTGAAGTATACAGAAGGGGGAGCTCTCAGACTCACTGTCAACTCCTTTTCCTTCTGACCTGCTGGTAATGAAGAATCCAACACAATGGTGATGTCTTCTAAAAGTGACATCAATACTCAGCCATCTGCAAAGCCAAGTTAGCATCAGCACGAGGCTTGTCTGAGGATGAGCAGGCACCATCTAGGAACACTCTCCACCTTCTCCTGCTTCCACCAGGGCACCAAGACATGAGGGCTTATAAAAGCCAGTTCCCACAATGACCCAGGAGTGTCCCCTAGACCAGTGATTCTCAACCTTCCTAATACTGCAACCCTTTAGTACCTCGTATTGTGGTGACTCCCAACCAAAAAATTATTTCTGTTGCTACTTCACAACTGCTATTCTGTTACTGTTATGAATCATAAATCTCTGTGTTTTCTTATGGTCTTAGGTGACTTCTGTAAAAGGGTAGTTGGACTCCCCAAAGGCATTGCTACTCTAGACTATGGCAGGATCAGGGTGATCTAATGCTACCACGTTACTCCTAGTCTCAGGGGCTGAGACCTCCATATCTGGGAATTGACAAGATAGGTCTTGTCAGTGAATGTCCGCCAACCCTGATGGTACAGCAGATGAAACCTGGGGCTGGACTTTAGATAGCACCAGTACATTCTGCTCCTATGAAAGTAAAATCTGCTACCTCTCAGTCAATCTTTCCAAAGATTTCCTACTACCCTCGACTAATACAATGCCCCTCAAAGCAAACACTATGGCCCTCTGTCACCCACGGACAAGTGTCTGGTTCTTGTTGAGATCAGCAGAGGAACAGAGAACATTCGGTGTGAGCCTCTGTTCACATTGCTCAACAGGGCCCAGTAGCCTCATTTCTTTGAGGGACAGTTTGGGTATTTGGGAACCTTCTGATGAGCTGCCTGAGGTCTGGGCTAGGACTATTCCTCAGTGGAACCAGGTACCCCATATAGTGAAAACACCCATTCCCCCTGTAGAGATCTGAGTCCCAAAGACCTCATCCCGGTCTTCTGACTTCACTACAATCTGACCCAGGGCCATCTTCCTGGTTCCTGTCACTACACAAGACTAACCTGTAGCCTCAGTTTCCACACCTATGAGCAAACTGTTCAGGACTGTCCTTCATGAAGCCACTTAACGCAGTGACTTCCTGTTTCTAGCCCACATGATCTATAACACTTTCCCCTTCCCCAAAGCACAGTACTGGCTGAGGGTCACGGTGGGTACTTCTCTCATGGCCTCTGGGGGACATCTTCCATTTTCTTCCCTAAATGGCAAAATTAACATTCTTTCATTCCTCTATCAGCACAGGGTTTATTCAAAGTAGGGGCACAGGCAATGTGCCTTTAAAAGAACAGAAATAGTTTTTTGTCGATTACTTGGTCAAAATTAGAACATATATTCTCTGGGAATTCTCTGCTATCCCTACAGGTACTAGGGTTACAGGTGCACATTGGACACATTGCCATGCTTATACAAGAAATGTTTTCCCCAGTGAGACCTTTTTCCAGTTGAGATGAAAGATTTCTTTTAAAATCCTACCCATACCTTAAACAACAACAATAACAACAACAACAACATTGTTGCTGTAGCCTCTCATTGGCTAGAAGAGGTTTTCTCTGGGGCTTATGGCAAGGGTTGGTTGGCCTGTCAGGGCTTGGGAAACAGTGAGTGAGCCGACCTTGGCGATGGCGGTGTAGTTCCCATACTCCAGGGTGTAGCTTGGCAGCAGGATGGTCTGTCTGTGGGTGTTGACAGCAGCAGGGAGGGTGACAGCGGTCCCCTCAGCACCCACAAACCTCCAGGTGTAGGAAAGCCCTTGGGAAATGTTACAGAGGATGGCAGCTTCAAACGTTACTCCTAGTCTCAGCGGCTGAGACCTCCAGATCTGGGAATTGACAAGATAGGTCTTGTCAGTGAATGTCCACCAACTCTGATGGTACAGCAACCTATTAGAAAGTGAAATCTCCACTTTTGTTTGCATAATCGCAGGATGAGACCTGGGGCTGGACTTTAGATAGCACCAGTACATTTATTTTACAGACAAAAGTAATACACATGCACACACACACACACACACACACACACACACACACACACACACACTCCTCACTTGACTTTGGTATTTGTCCCAGAATATGAAAAAGCATTCTGGATGTGCCAACCTGAGGAGGAAGGCTGCGCAGCCAGAGACCCTTCCAGTTCTGGGGCTGATGCTAGGAGCAAGGGCTCCCCCTGGAGGCTGTTCTGCTTAATTAGAATGAGAAAACCAGAGAAGTGGGATTTTAAGAATTTAGCACCCTGTGGCAATTCTAAACTTTCGAAGGCGGGGATAGAGGCCTGACCTCCAGTATTTGAAGAGGACCTTGTAATAGCTCCAGTCCCCCTGTCATTGTCCAGTGAGGCATGAGGGCCATACCCGTCCCGATGTCTTTTTCCTGGAGAGGGGATACTTTTGACATCAACCCCTATGCAGTCAGGCTTGTCCCTCAGGGAACCCAGATAGATATTTTTACCTTTTATTTATATTCCCTTGCAGTGCTTAGCCTCGCAGCCTAAGCAAGAATTCAGATCGCCTGACAGAGGGGGTTCTGGGTGGCCCCTCTCTGCTTGGTCTAGGGGCAGAAGTCCCCCCTTTTAGGTTGGGTGGAGATGGGTTTTGGAAACACCCTGTATAAAGTAGCAACCTCATCTTGAGTCTCGTGGTCCTCCATAGCCAACTACACTTAAAGAAGGGAGGAGATGTCGGGGCAGCCCTGCTTACCCACTAAAGGCCTAAAATCAGCCATAGGCCTAAAATCAGCAATAGGCCTGTCATACATGTATACTAACAACAAGTCTTGGGTCTCAGTGGAAAAACATTGAAACAGATGACTATAAGCTAATGTAAACAGGCAGCTTTTGTGGAAATTTACAAGCCTGAGTAGTCATAGACCTTGTAAAGAGGTAGCCTGGGCAGACAATACCAACTTAGATAAGGACAAGCAAGTCACAGGCAGAGTCATAGTGACTTGTCCCCTGAACCTTCACCCAGCCGATACCTGGTTTTCATGATATCTGTATTCCCCCTGATCACCCACACTCCAGTGTCATTCCCTTCCCCACATCCTGCCTTTCTGTGTTTATAACCCCTGTGTGAATGAATTACGATTTGAGAAAAAATAAATTAAAAAAAAAAAGAATTTAGCACCCTTAGTGTTAGTTTACCTAGCCTTCTGATCCTCCTCCTCCATTTAATCCTCCTGTTTTGTCCCCCTTTGTCTCTTTATAACAAGACACTCCAGAGAAAGCCCCATGCTCAGGAGTACTTGGCCAACACAAAACAGAGTCCATATTTTTGTAGGTGTGTCTTTTAATATTTTGTCTTATTGGTTTTCTTTTCTTTCTTTCTTTTCTTTTTTTGTTTATCTGTTTTGAGTTTTGCTGTTTCTCTTATTTTTGTCTTGGGAGAGAGAGAGAACATAAAGTTGGGTGGGCAGGGAGGTGGGAAGGATCTGGAAGGAGAGGGAGGGGAGGGATATGGTCAAAATATATCAGAAAATTTAATAAAATGTATTTAAAGGTAAAAGAAGGTATTAGTTACCTTCCTCCCACCTGCTGACTAAGACATTTAATCTTAAATTTTAGTTGAAATATGGTTTATTATAGAGAAAACACTAATGATATAATGACTAGAACAGTTAGAAAAACAGAAGGAGTAAAAATTTTATAATCTTATAACTGGGAAAAGTACCTTTTGTATTCTGTAGGTAGTACCATTTAAATGACTGTTCAATTCTTTTCATTGCTTCTACTCTGAACATGATTCATTATAGGACTTAGAACAAAGCCACTGGACTAACACGGTTAATGGCAAGTTGTAATATTCTCAATTTTCAGACTTTGTGTGTGTGTGTGTATAAATAATAATATGAATTAAACTATACAATTTCCATTGGAGTGGGAGTCAGCTCTGAATGGGCACACAGTAGAACTTGATAGGCAAAAGTGAAGTTTCCAGGAAAGGCATTCTGTCACTCAGTTCTATGACATGGAGATGCCAAGGATACAGAGAAAGACATATGTACAGAGCACTGCATGCTAAAGATACATGCACAGAGTGCCACACGCTATTCATAGTAATAGAAAATTAAGAACAGTCAAAGTTGAGTACTGAAGAACCTGGGAAATGGTATAGGATTTGTACATATGATCCAACATATGCCATTGTTAAAAATCATGTAGTCAAAAAAGATGGTGGTCATGCTATAACAATTATTCAAATTTTGTGATAGACACACATATTAAAAATGCACATGGGCTGGAGAGATGGCTCAGTGGTTAAGAGCACCGACTGCTCTGCCAGAGGTTCTGAGTTCAATTCCCAGCAACCACATGGTGGCTCACAACCATCTGTAATGTGATTTGATGCACTGTTCTAAGATAGCTGAAGATAGCTGCAGTGTGTACTCATATAAATAAATAAATCTTAAAAAAAAAATAAAAATGCACACACCTACTCCACATATAAAAAACAATAGCAGGGAGCTGGAGAAAGGGCTAGGTGGATGAGAGTGTTTCCTCCTCTTGGGGAGGGGGAGTAAGAACCAAGTCTACTTCCCAGGACTCATGTTGGGTGGCTCAAAAGGTCCTGGAACTCCAGTTCCAAGGCACCTGGCGCCCTCTTCTGGCCTGTGCAAGCACCTGTACTCATGTGCTCATATCTGCACCCCACATGAATTTTAAAACAATAAAGATAAATCTATTTTTAAGACAATAAAAATTAAAATAAATATATCTATCTCCTGCTGTCTGGATTTCACACAATTCAATTTTTTATACTCTTAGAAAACACAGGGGCCGGGTGGTGGTGGCGCACGCCTTTAATCCCAGCACTTGGATCCCAGATCCAGGTGTGGGAATGGGAGCCTGTAATTCTAGCATGCAACAGGCAGAGGCAGGAAAACAGAGTTCTGGGATAGCCTGGGTAGCACAGTGAATTTAAGAACAGCCTGGGCTAGATTATGATAACCAATCTCAAAATAAAATAAAATAAATGAAATAAGATAACAACATTAAGAAAATATTCCTTAAAACAAAAGAAAATCAAACAAAGGGACAGCATCAGCTTCCCATCAGAACAAGACTTCCAGTCAGAACCTTGCAAACTGTAGTCTTTCCCTGAATCCCTCACACTGAGAGCACAGAAGAGCCTTACACCATGGAATGCTGGCCTTGAGAGCTACAGAGGTCTTGCCTCAAGGGACATGGACACTTGGAAGGCCTGCCCAGGCCAATCCCATACCCTCTTTGAAATCTACTGCACTCTGGGGCTGCTGGGACCTGAGATACCCAGGGCAGACAGCTGATCCATTAGAGATAGCATTTTGGCAAATGCTCAGCTTTGAGTTTTCCTTCCCAAGTGTCAGGCTGGACACCTTTGACCTGAAAGTAAAACCTCCTGAAATCAAAGCCCTCAAAGGAGAGGAAGAAATAAAAGGCAGCCTTATTTTTCCTACTCTGTCATTAGTACTCAGCACATAATTGGTCATTTCTTTTAATTTTGGTGTCAAATTTTTCTTTTTACTGAAAATGCTATTATTCTGTGTATAACACCCCCCAACCCCCAAAAGCATCACTTGCTACTCAAAGCAAGCTGAGCTGAATGTCAAGAGTCACATAGGCAAATAAAAGACTTATTCACCCACCAGAAGCCAGGCTTCCCTTCCAGTGCAGGCTTTCCCTGCTCAGGGACCAACTCCAAAGCCCTCACAGGGACTCTTTTGTGCTGAGTGCAGCAGAACAAACTTAACAAAGCCTCCTTCATTCCCCAGTGAGCTCAGCAACTTGGAAGCAGCCTAGAGTGAGGCAGGCAGGAATGATTCCTTAAGCCCAGACCTACCTGCACCTTCGCAGGCCCCATGTTCTTCACTGGGGGTGGTTGGCAAGGCTCCTGGACAATGAAAAGCTGCTTTCTTAGGGTAGCGGAGCTGATATTATTGAAGGCAAGGACTTCAACTGTGAATTCTCCCTCCCTGGAAGGGTGGAAAGCAGAGAAATGGAGAGATCAGGGTTGCTGTACATTGATCCTCAATCCCTCTTTATAACCTCAGGACCCCACACCCAAGTATACTGTTCCTGCAGTTGCTTTCGATTGTGGTATTTTATCAGATAAAATACTGTGGCAACAGAACAGTAACTCTTCTGCACACTTGAATATTCCTCTGCACTAGCTCCATGCTAGTCTGAGGCTTGGCTTTGGCTATGCTTATTTCTGGCATCTATGAAGACTGGACACTCATTGGAAGGACTTGATCCACTTAAGATCCACTTAGGACTCCCCCAAGCCAGAGACTCAGACTGGAGCAATTGACCTAATTCTCTGCAGTTTTCACATTCCCAACCTTGAATATCATCTGCACATGTAGTTTTGCACTAAATAAAACCTTCTGGAGACAATGATTTTGGACAAAGACAATCAGATATAACTTATCATTCTGATCTAGCTAGGTTCTAGATAATAAAGCTATGGTCAATGAAATATTGCATATAACATGGCAAGGGTTTCTAGGATTAAAATAAGGTAGAATGTTTTGTATTGCTTAGTGATATGCCATAGCTGTGGTGGTTTGAATACTCTTGGCCCAGGGAGTGGCACTATTTGGAGGTGTGGCCCTGTTATAGTAGGTGTAGCCTTGTTGGAGAAAGTGTGTCACTCTGTGGGTGAGTTTTGAGAGAACTTTCTCTTAGCTGCCTAGAAGCCTGTCTGTTCCAGGCTTCCTTTATATGAAGATGTAGAACTCTCAGCTCCTCCAGCACTATGTCTGCCTAGATACTGCCATGCTCCCACCTTGATGATAATGGACTGAGCCTCTGAACCTGTAAGCCAGCCCCAATTGTCCCTTATAAGAGTGGCCTTGGTCATGGTGTCTGTTCACAACAGTGAAACCCTAACTAACACAGAAATTGTTACCAGGGACTGGGGTATTGCTATGATAGGCCTGACCATGCTTTTGTTTGGAAGAATATGGATTTGGGGAATTTGGATTTGGAAAGTAGTGGAATGCTTTAAGTGGGGCTTAATGGGCCATCCAAGTGGGAATAAGGAAGACTCTACTGCTGAGGGTGATTTGAATTGTGGAAGCCTGGCTCTAGAAGTTTTAGAGGTCCAATCCATTATCATCAAGTTGAGAACATGGCAGCATCTAGGAAGGAATGGCACTGGTGGCGCTGAGAATTCTACATCTTCATACAAAGGAAGCCTGGAGCAGACTGGCTTCCAGGCAGCTAAGAGGAAGGTCTCTCAAAGCCCACCCACAGAGTAACACACTTCCTCCAACAAGGACACACCTACTCCAAGAAGGACACACTTCCAGATAGTCTCACTTCCTGGCCCAAGCCTATTCAAATTACCACAACAGCTGTCATAATATAAACAGAAAGTCATTTCTTTTGTGTTGTGGTGATACTGCAGTGAACTCAACTCCCATGTTGCCAGAATAAGCAATGATGGGCAGTACATGGATGATGATAAAAATGGCTATGCTGTTGGCTTATATATTTATGAACTATATTTTTCAGAGAATGTACACCTACTTACAAAAAGAAACGTATCCTATAAAACAACATTAGGTAGAAGTGTCTTTATCTAATATTTACATCTTCTCTTGACTGCATCAGGTACCATGTTAGTAACTGGTCCATGGCATCTAAGGGAGGTTTGCACACTAACTGAACCAACAAATAACACTGTGTCAGAGAACCTTTGGTTGTTAAATAATACACAACTATCTTCATAACGCCTTGCTCTAGGTAAAGAGAATTAAACGTACCTTCAGACACAGAGACTCATTATAGTGTGACTTCAGAGCCTTCCAGTTTCATCTACCCACCTGTCTACCTCCTCTCCCTCTCCCAAGCATACCCTCTTGCCACTGCGAGTCTCTGCCACTGACACCCTTCTTTTGGGTCTATGCTGGTTTTCCCTCCCCACTTATCCTCTGGGGAATCTCCTCCTGGTGGTTTCCTTTCCAATCATATGCAAATACGCAAGTATGGTTCTGAAGTCTATAAAGCCATGCATGGGGGTCATGCACTGTACCCTCTTTGCTGACAGAATCCCTTAACTGAAGGCCTCTATTTGCCTCCTTTTCCTGGACCTTCAGGCTCCCCCAGAGCCCTAGCTTGGCCCGCCTTCTTTCCTGTCAACATTTGTCATCTACATCACTAGCAAGATTGACTGTGGGGTTTTAAGTACTGCTCCTTCAGAAGTTAGCCACGTGTATACCTGCAATAGGCTATCACCTGTCCCTTATTGCTCACCTGCTGTAGACATGGCTGGAGGAGCTGCTGCCCAACTCAATGGTGTCATCTCCAAAGTTCCAAAGGTAGGCTACATCAGTGCCAAAGTTGAGCCTGCACTCAAAGGACACATTGGCATTTATGAGGGCTGAGGCAGTGGACACGAGCTGATTGGCCATGATTCTCTTCTGTACTCTGATGAGGTGGGGCTCAGACACCACACTGCCAATCCTGCTGGTGGCCTTGACCTTCACATGATACCTGAGGATGGAGTACATGGCAAGATAAGCACACAAGGCTGGTAGATCTCTCCACATTGCTTCAGCAGACAGTCATTGCTAGGCGCTTGAGCTCTGGGCATTATCCAACTAGGTAGTATCAAATCTGAAGTGGAGGGAATTCATCTTAAATTCCCTTTCTCATTATTTAGTTCACATCTCTAAATGAAGTGAGCCCTTTTTATAGGAAGCATATTCTGGGTTAAACTGAGGGCTGAGGCAAAATTTGAACCTAGGATCACCCTGATACTTAGTGCAAACTGTGGGGAAGTGAGCCCCTCTTCTTTTACACCTTATGGCTAAGTTCAATTCACAAAAGTGCTTAGGGGCTGGGCATAATGTAAACACCACTAAACTTATTGTGATAGTGCCAGGGTAATCTTTATCCTGAGTGTTGGCTGCATTAATGCCGAAGACCATATTGACAGACCACTGAGGGATGCTCAGCCTTCTTCTAATGCTTCTGGAAGTTGTTGTCACTGGTGGATTTTCTCCAAAATACCATGCAAATTCCAGGGGTATAGTTTCCTCAGTAACAGCCACAAATGTGATGTTTGTGTCTGCAGCAAACACAGTTCCATTGGTGTAGACAGACACAGCTGTGACAAAGAGATGGAGGCAGTGGTCCATCAGTACAAAGGGCTGAAAGCCACTCAGAGGTCCCCACTACCACCACCACTACCACATAACCAAGGCATGACAGTGAGAATGAATGAGCCTGTGGAGGTGAGTGTAGGGCAAAGCTGGGAAGTGGGGGGGTGGGGCAGGGGGAAGGGGAGTCTGTAGGACCCAAGCAGAAGGTACAGCCCAAGTCCAAAGGTCATCAGTAATAGTTCACAGGGCAATATGGCCAGCTCTTCTGGGAACTGTGCTTAGAAAGCATGGGATGAAGGTGTGGGTCAGATGGGAGCAACAGATGACCTTATGAGAGTACCCCATCTCCCACACTCTAGTGGGAGCCTCAGAGCCTATGGTTTCTAGG
This sequence comes from Grammomys surdaster, assembly GCF_004785775.1. Classification (NCBI taxonomy): domain Eukaryota; kingdom Metazoa; phylum Chordata; class Mammalia; order Rodentia; family Muridae; genus Grammomys; species Grammomys surdaster. The sequence continues at coordinate 19,328,729 of NW_021604569.1, read as the reverse complement.
ACAGTCCCAGAACACACTGTAGGTGCACAAGAGTGCTGAAGGGCCAGTGGGCTGGGTCTCAGGCTGAGGTGACAGCGAGGCCTCAGCAATCAACGACTGAGGGAGAACTACATCTAGAATTAAAACAGAGACATACATTGCATCTTATACCCGACAGTCACACCACGCCAAGCCTGGCTGCTGCCCACTGGGGTGTGAGAAATAAAAGACACATTGTATGAAGAAACAGATGAAAACCAATGCACCACGACTGTGCCTGAAACAAGAGAAGACAAGGGAGAAATTTTAATCCACTTGCCTTATGTACACACACACACACACACACCAATATTCCTCATTGTCAACTTTTATCTCTTTGAATTCTGAAATCTAGAGCATACACTCAAATGGTGTAACTGGCAAACAAGAATTACGGCACAGGATTTCTCTCTTCAAATTTTTCTTTAAATAATTTCTTTCTGTTCTGAGAATTCTCTACATAGTAGTAAATTCATTACTCCTTTGCAACATGTTAGTTCCTTTGCTAGCTGGCTTTATGTTAAACATATTTTCCCTATATGAGTATATTAAACAATTTTCACAACATATAGATTCTTAATGGGGTCTAACAATAAACTTTATTCACCTAAATCCTCTAAAATGTAATACACTATTTTATATACATGTGTTGTGCATATAAACATATATGTGTGTTAGAAGGCGAATACCAAAAATTGAATGTCAATTCAATTCGATTAGAATTATGATGACTAAGAAGGTTTGAATCAACCCATTTTGAATATTAAAAAGGAGATGAGCTTCTATAAATTGGAGATCCCAGAGCTCAGGAAACCTCATGGAAGAGAGGAAAGAAGAACTGTAGGAGCCAGAGGGGTCAAGGACATCAGGAGAATACAGCCCAAATCCATCAACTAAGCTCATAGGGGCTCACAAAGACTAAAGTGGCAATCAGGAAGCCTGCATGGGTCTGTGCTAGGTACTCTCTGCATATATGTTACGATTGTTAGCTTGGTGTTTTTGTGGAACTCCTAACAATGGGAGGGGGTATCTCTGACTCTTTCATTGTCTGCTCTTGGGATCCTTTTTCTCCTACTGGGTCACCTTAACCAGCCTTGATATGAGGGTTTGTGCCTAGTCCTGTTGTCATGTTCAGTGGATATGCCTGGGAGGCCTGCTTTTTTTTTTTTTTTGAAAGGAAATGGAGGAGGAGTGGATGAAGGGGGGCTGGGAGGAGTGCAGGCAGGGGAAACTGTGGTTTCAGAAAAGAAAAGGATGTGGGCTTTTAAATTATTACTGCTCTGTTTTTCTCTATGAATTTTCTCGTCATAAAGAGAAAGTGTTTATTTACAGCATAAATAAAATAGGCTCAATGTAGATTATTTTAAAATATGCCTCTTGAGTAGAATGAGAGTGAGGTGTTCTCATTAGCAATAACTAAAACTTAACCTTGACCAAAATTTAGTGTCACAGCATGTGAGGAAAGAAAATGGATTGTATGAGGATGTCCAATGATTGGTCTTTGGTACAAGATGATGATTTATACCATCCAGTTCTAAATCTTAGCACAAACCCCACAGACCCACATGGCCTGTGCTTACCCACTTTACTCAAAGTTTTCACAAGACAAGTCAATACGAATGGTCAGCTGGCTAATTACCATGCACTGCTTAGCAGGCTTAACAATCCTCTTCTGTACTATGTAATGCTTAGTTGGGGAGGTTCCCTCCTGGGAGATGGTAGGGAAATATGGTTCATGTGTGGTATAAGTAGAGCAGGTTCTCAAGAATGAGTATTTGGGATACATCTCCTGCTGTGTTTCCTTTTTCTTGTTTCTGGAGAAAGCAAGGCTGCATTTATCATCTTCCAGAGCTGAACACTTTGGGGATGCTCTGATTCGCCCTGGCTCTGTTATAATGTGTCCCAACTGTTTCCTTCAGAACCCTTAATCACAGCCCCTCTTCTGACTCCTTCTGGACTGTGAGTTTCTGATGCCCTTGTCCAAGTTGGCAGGAGGGAAACAGGTTGCTGCAGTTAGTTGTGAGGTGAGGGTGAGGAGGCACAACTTAAGAGAGCTCCTGAAACACTGAGCACCCAGCATTACATATCTTTGGCTATGGCTGCGCCATCTTCCAGAATGGCCCCATACCCACTCTTCACAGCTCACCTTATGCATCAACTCCTGCCTCAAGTAGTACCTGTCCCATGGTGATACATAGGGCCCTCTGTAGGGGACCTCCCAGCCCCAGGGCCATGCTCCTCTTCAGAACCTATAAGTCCTTTCCTCTATTTTTAGACATATATCTTTACTGAATTAAAAAATTTCTAAGGTCGGATCTATGTGGGATTCCATCTCATCTCCACAGACCCGCAATATTCCACAGTAAATGTTGTCCACGTGAGGTAAAAATGAGTGATGGCGGTGTATTGAATAGGGTGGCTGAAACTTGGGCAACTAAAGAGGACTCTGGCTATGTGTGCAGCAGAGATCTGAATGCTCAGCTTCCATGCATAGGTCTTACCTTTCTGCTGTGGAAGGGAATCAGCAAAGGAAAGAGCTTCACAATCATGGATAGAGCTGGAATTCATGAATACAGACACATTCCCATGGCCAATGTCCATATAGTAGGGCCCCAGGTCCTCAGCTCCATGAAAGTGATGGACAATAGCCTTGAGCTTATAGACTCCTTCTGGAAGTAAAGAAGACAAAATAGACATATGATAGGTTTTTTTTTAACAGACATAGGAGTTAACACCTTCAGGGCAGCCATAAGAGAATGACTAGTTTGTGAACTGATACTGTAAGTAGGATTAAAAAAAATTAATTCCTTGCACCAACAGGGGCATTTCATGGGCATACAACTCACAGAGTCCCACATTCAGCATGCCTTGGTGTAGCTTAATGTTCTCCTGTCTGGAAATTCTTAATAATTTTTAACACCCAGTGTTCATGTTTTCCACCAGACCTTGAAAATCATATAGCCTATCTGTGCATCAGAAATTATTAAATATGTGTATATCTATGTACATATATATATACACATATATATTCATATATATACATGTATACATATATACATATGTATATACATATATATATATGTGTGTGTGTATATGTAATATATATTGGTAATCTAAGAACAGCTAGATTAATTCATGTGTGTATTTGATAAATACCCTGGCTTGAATAAACATCCAATGTTATTTATCAAAGGATTATGATAGACTAAAAAAATGGCCTCTAACCCTGACTGTTTAAGTTTTTTTTTTTTTGGATATTTTATTTACATTTCATATGTTATCCCCTTACCCCATCCCCCACCCACCCGGGAACCCCCCATCCCCTTACCCCTCCACCTTCTTCTCTGTGGATGTAACCCCTACCTACCCCCCCCACTCCCACTTCCCCACCCTCAAAATTCCCACCCCCTGGGGCGTCCAGCCTTCATGAGGTCAAGGATCTCATCTTCCACCTGTGCCCGGCAGGGCCCTCTACTCTTACATATTCAGCTGAAGCCCTGGATCCCTCCATAAGTGCTCCCAGGCTGATGGTTAGGACCCTGGGAGCTGTGGTTGGTTGGTATTGTTGCTCTCCTCATGGTGCCACAAACCCTTTCAGCTCCTTCAGTCCTCACTCTAACTCCTCCATTGAGAACCTCATGATCAGTTCAATGGCTAGTTGTGAGCATCTGCCTCTGAATATGTCAGACTCTTGAAGGCCTCTGAGGAGACATCCATATCAGGCCCTTATCGGCATGTACTTCCTGACTTCCACATCAGCATCTACCTTTGGTGACTGCATATGGGGTGGATACTCAGGTGGAAAGGTCTTCAAATGGCCCCTCCTTCAGTTTCTGTCCCTCACTTTGTCTCCATGTTTGCTCCCTTGAGTATTTTGTTGCTCCTTCTAAGAAGAACTGAATCACCCCTGTTTAAGTTTTTATAATGTCACTATGACTTTAAATTCTTCATTAAGTGGTAAAACCTATTCTGGTGCCAGTCTCATGGTCAATTGCATAGTCTCTTCAACTTTTTTCTCTTCTTCCTTGTCTTTAGGGTGGCCACTGTTATGGGAAGCAGCTGGGCCTACCTAGCTTGCAGAAAAAGATTCAAAACTCAGTTGTCCCATGGAGGCAGGAATCTCCAAGAAACAAGTATCCTAGCTGATTGGCAGCTGTCTAAAGATCCATAATAAAACCTTTGAGGCTAGCCAAAGAACCCCCTAAGATCTATGGGTTAAACTCACAACTGCATTCTATTTTGTCTTTGGTTCTTCGGGAACTTCACACCCTCTGACAACACTGCTACAGATGACTGATGCTGCTCTGCTGGACTAGAGAGGCCTCTAGTAAGTCTCTCACCTCAACCTGCTACCCACTATTCTTCAATAATACATCGAATCCTGGTGGACGTTGTCTTTAAAATATTTTTTAAAGATGTATTTATTTATTTTATGTATATGAGTACATGATTGCTCTCTTCAGACACACCAGAAGAGGACATCAGACCCCACTGCAGATGGTTGTGAGTCACCATGTGGTTGCTGGGAATTGAACCCAGGACTTCTGTAAGAGTATTCAGTGCTCTTAACCACTGAGCCATCTCTTCAGCACCAGTCTTTAAAATATTAAGTGACCCCGGTGTGACACAGGATAATGTCCTTAGCTAGTCCCAGTCACCCATTCCCAGCTCTGTCGCTCCCAGACCTCATTCATCATCCACATAGAACTAAAGTCCCCTTCCCAGCCTCTCTCAGCTTACAAGTGCCCATTATGTAGGCTTCTTGTCTCCATGTGGCCAATGCACACCTGCCATGACCCTTTCTAAGTGACTTAGGCAGGAGTGGCTCCATCTGGTGATCGTCAACAGCTCTTGTGCTGTGTGATTTCCAAGCTCCCCCTATTCTGTCTTCTTTGCCCCTGAAGGTCATCACAATTCACTCTGCACATGAACAGTAAATGTTTATGCAATGACCAGAGACATTTTATAGGATGGAAAATTGAAGCCAAACAAATAAAACAATGTGCTCAGGGCCCAGAGTATGCTGTTCTTTAGGAATTAATACAGCCTTTACTGTCCCAGAGAGCAGTAGGTGGCAGCATAATACATACAAAGAGGGAGAGACTTTGCAGAGAAAACAAATATCATTTATAAGAAAACTCAGTGACTACGGTAAGATGTAGGATTTGGGAACAGTGTGCTGATCAGAGCCCAAATGAAAGTATCCTACACTGAACAGAAGCTTAGTTACTTGTGTAAGAATGGGCATACCCAGGGCTGGAGAAGACAGCTGAGCAGGTAAGAGCATGTATTGTTCTTGCAAAAAGCTGAGGATTCCCACACCTACATTGAGCAGTCACAATCTCCTGTAACTCCAGCTTTAGGGGATCCAATGCTCGCTTCTACCTATGTAGGAATCTGCATTCACTTGTGCATGCGCGCGTGCACACACATGTGCAATTTAAAAATAAGCCTTTTTGAGAGAGAGAGAGTTTTGCAACTTGCAGAGGCTGTACCTTAAGTGCTGAGTCATCATTAATAACTATCACACTTACAAAACAAACAAATATTGCTTCTAACGATAGGATCCAAAGGAGATCTGCACATGGATTAATAAATAGAAAATGAAATTGACAATAGGCCAGCTTTCATAGTCATGGGGAACAGAAGTGAATAAAGAGTAATGGTATGTCAGTGAGATAAACATGGTATGTAGTCCCTTCTAAATGGCTATTAGCTATAAAGTACAGGATAACCATGCTACAGACCCCAAAATGTTAAATAACAAAGAGGGCCCAATGGGGGGGGTCACTTGATAAGAGGAAATAGAATAGACATCTGGGACAGGAGGGAGGGAAGAGGGGAGGGGAAGGGATGGAGAGGGGAGCAGGAGATATCAACCGGGGAGAGGTTGAAAGGAGAGAGTATGGGAAGAGAGAACTGAAATCAGTAAGGGAGCATCTCTGGGACCAGCTAGAAACCTAGAACAATGGAAACCAAGAACCTATGAGGATGACTACAGCTAAAACTCCTAGAAATGGGGATATGGAACATGAAACAGCCATCTATTGTAACCAGGCAAGACGTCCAATGGAGGCAGTGGGACACCATCTCAGTCACAAAACCTTAGACCCACAATTTGTCCTTCCTACAAGATATGCAGGAGTAAAAAACATGGAGCAGCAATTGAGGGAATGCCCAACCAACGACTGGCCCAGCTTGAGACCAGTGTCATGAGAGAGAACCCACTCCCGACAGTATTAATGATATTCTGCTATATTTGCAGACAGGTTCCTAGCATAATTTATTGGAGAGGCTTCACCCAGCAACTGATGGAAACAGATGCAGGACTCAAAACCAAACATTAGGCAGAGCTTGGGGAATCCTGTGGAAGATGTGGAGGAAGAATTAAAGGGGTCAGAGAGGTCAAGGTCACTATAGAATACCTACAGAATCAAGTAACCTGGGCCCATAGGGTCTGCAAAGACTAAACCACCAAATGGAGAACATGCATAGAACCAACCTAGGCCCTCTGCACATGTGTAATAGTTAGGAGTCCCATATGAAGACTAAGCTGCCCAACAGCAGGAGCAGGGGCTGTCTCCAACTCTGCTGCCTGCCTTTGGGTCCTTCTCTCTCAACTGGGCTGCCTTGCCTAGCCATAATAGGATAAGATGTACCTATCTCTACTGCAACGTGATAGACCAAGATGGGTTGCTCTCCACAGAAGGCCTCCCCTTTTCTGAGGAGGAAGGGAGGAAATGGGGAGGGGAGTATATCGGCTTGTGTTTTCATGCTAATTGTTTTACCCAAAAAAAATCTGTTTGCAGTGTCCCACACATAGGCTAAAGGAAGCCTGCAGCCAGTTGACTCTGATTGGGAAATAAAATTGCCAACAGCCAATGGCTGGGCAGGGAGACAGAGGTGGGACTTTTAAATTTCCTGGACAAGGACAAAGGGGAGAAGGAATTCTGCCATGAGAGGGTCGTAGGACAGACCATGCTGTGACGGGGAAGGAGAGAGATCAGAATTAAAGGCTTGCCAACTTGTAAGAATCTGGGGAAGTAGCCCCAGGGGCCACTCCCCTACTTGGGTCTGGGGAACCAAAGATAAAAAATAGATTTAGAAAATGTTAACTCAGGAATACTGGAGGTATGTGCTTGCCGTGGGAAGGTTTAGAAGTGACCAGTCATTGAGCTACTTAGGCATATTAAAAATTGAGCTGATATATGTGTCTCTGTCTTTCATTTGGGAATCCAGAGAGCTCTGGGGGATGGCTAGAAGCTCAATCACCTTAGAGCTCAATCACCTCTTAGAGCTAGGAGCTCCAAGTGGATTAACAATTCACTGCTAAAGGGGAGATGAGAGGGAGGAACTAGGAGGAGAGGAGGGGAAGACATGATTGGGATGTAAACTAAGTTAAAAATATGATAGATAGATAGATAGATAGATAGATAGATAGATAGATAGATAGATAGACTGACAGACAGACATGCTGTGGACACATAAGCATACCACTCACCCTTTATTTTAAAATGCAGCTCTCATCACTCCAGCATCAAGAAGCTGATTTATCAAATAGTTAAAAGACCTGTGCCTGGACTCAGAATTTGGCTCCACATCTTAGGAGAATTTGTTTGCAAATCACCTTTAAACTTAACTTTGTGCTGGATACTTTTATGTCAACTTGACACAAACTAAAGTCATTTGAAAGAAATTAAATATAGATATAGATATATAGATATATATCTGTGACATATATATATATATATATATATATATATATATATATATA